>NC_052070.1:21275011-21578041 GCF_015852505.1 Tachyglossus aculeatus
TAGATGAATTCCAGTCTGCCAGATCGCCAAATTTCTTATTCGGTTTATGATTACAGTTTTTTGTAATGTGTGTTTCAATAAGAAAAAGATGGTCCTGCCCATGTCTAACTTTCTGTGGCTTTGACTTTGTTAATATTGGCATATCCTCTCTGTCATTTACGCTCATGTCTTTTCTTGTCCATCGTTGTCAGAGTAACGTAGGTGATTTGTTTGCTACTTGCCTCTTGCCCACCAATGTAGGTTTATTTCCAGATGATCATCGTCATCGAGTTTACCAAAGAGCTATACTAGGCTCTGAAGTAGTTACCAGGGAGTAGAAGGAAGGAGTGCTTTGCATTGGACAGATTTTTGGCCAGTCCCTCTCTAGCCAGAGTTCAACAGTTCTCACAAAATTCAGGATAAGGCCCACAAAAACCTCAAATGTTTGAACTTTGACTGCCAGTAGCCAGTCTGTTGTGTAAAAGCGGTGGGTCTCTTTAAATAGCTGCTGGGAACTCTGAGGATACCAATCAGTGTTCGCTTGGCTTCAGCTCAGTCTGGCAGCTCAGAAGATGTCAACAGCAGGAAGATTCTCATCTTCATGGCCTCTTGCAGGCCTCTAGACTCTAAGTTCCTTGTGGGCAGGGAACATGGGTACCAACTCCGTTGAATTGTACTCTCCCAGATGCTTAGTGCAGAGCCCTAAGGGCAAGGGTAGATACAAGACTTAGACCTTGTGGCTCAAAGTCTAAGTAAGAGGGAGAACAGGTGTAAGTCCCCACTTTGCAAATGAGGAAACTGAAGCACAGAGAAGTTAAGTGACTTGCCTGAGATAAAACAGCAGGTAGGTGACAGAGAACCCTGCAGGTCCTCTGACTCCCGGGCCCCTGCTCATTTCATTAGGCCATACTGCTTCACTTTAGAGAACTGCACACATACCACAGGTTAAGACCACCCAACACGATTTGCCACCTGGGGATATGCCCTGCACTACTTGCTGATTGATCTTTTCTTAGCATTTATACTATCAACAACTTTATGTTCAGACACTACAGATAAGTCAGTTCTCTCCATGTCCCCACTCCTCCTACCCCTCCCCATCCCTGCCCTTCTGGATTCCCAGCTACATCCCTTCTTTCCTCCCTCCTCCCTCCCTCTTCACCCCCCAGTGTTTTTCCCTCCCTCACTCTAGTATTGAAAATGTTTTTTTAAAAACCAACAGACTGATGACATTGGCTATTGCTACCAGTGCAGGTGCCTTCCCCTTCTCCTTCCCCACTCTCTATCCCAGCCAGATCCCTGGGACTAGGGACAGGGATGGACCCGGGTGGGTTAGGGGAGTAATAATAATAATAATGGCATTTATTAAGCACTTACTACGTGCAAAGCACTGTTCTAAGCGCTGCGGAGGCTACAAGGTGATCAGGTTGTCCCATGAGGGGCTCACAGTCTTAATCTTTTAGACTGTGAGCCCACTGTTGGGTAGGGACTGTCTCTATATGTTGCCAACTTGTACTTCCCAAGCACTTAGTACAGTGCTCTGCACACAGTAAGCGCTCAATAAATACGATTGATTGATTGATTGATTAATCCCCATTTTACAGATGACGTAACTGAGGCACAGAGAAGTTAAGTGACTTGCCCAGAGTCACACAGCTGACAGTTGGAGCTGGGATTTGAACTCATGACCCCTGACTCCAAAGCCTGTGCTCTTTCCACTGAGCTACGCTGCTTCTCCCAACAGTCCCCCTCCCAAGTCACTGCTAGGTCCATCTCTGCCTTCCATCTCTGCCTTCGTTCCTGCAGCGTAAGCCAGGGCAGTGAGGCGGGGCTAGAAACAGGAAAGGGAACTTGGGTCACTGTGGTTAGTTTAAAAAAAGGTCCCGGAGCAGGTGGGTAGAGGACAAAGAAGATGGTGGAAGGGGTCAAAAGAAAAAGTTGGTGTGACCAGAGGAAGGTAGGGATGGTGGGGATGGGATTAAGGGAAGAAGGAACAGGGAGGGATTTCTAATAGGATTTTTACTTGCCTGAAGTGCTCAACTTTCCAGCTGGGGTTTAGTCTGGGATGGAACCTAGCTAGTTGCATGTAGGCCTCTGGGCAAACCCACTCCTAGAAACAGCCATTCATGATGAAACCACCTTTTTAAGGAAGGTAACCCAAGCCCTATGTGGGACAGGGACTGGGTCCAATCCTATTCATTCATTCATTCATTCAGTTGTATTTATTGAGCACTTACTGTATGCAGAGCACTGTACTAAGTGCTTGGGAAATACAAGTTGGCAATATATAGAGACGGTCCCTACCCAACAACAGGCTCACAGTCTAGAAGGGGGAGACAGACAACAAAACAAAACACGCGGACAGGTGTCAAGTCATCAGAATGAATAGAAATAAAGCTAGATGCACATCATTGACAAAATAAATAGAATAGTAAATATGTACAAGTAAAATAGAGTAATAAGTCTGTACAAACATATATACAGGTGCTGTGGGCAGGGGAAGGAGGTAGGGTAGAGGGGGGATGGGGAAGAGGAGAGAAAAAAGGGGGCTCAGTCTGGGAAGGCCTCCTGGAGGAGGTGAGCTCTCAGTAGGGCTTTGAAGGGAAGAGGAGAGGTAGCTTGGTGGATTTGCGGAGGGAGGACATTCCAGGCCAGGCGGAGGATGTGGGCCTGGGGTCGGCGGCAGAACAGGCGAGAACGAGGTACAGTGAGGAGGTTAGTGGCAGAGGAGTGGAGGGTGCGGTCTGGGCTGTAGAAAGAGAGAAGGGAGGTGAGGTAGGAGGGGGTGAGGTGATGGAGAGCCTTGAAGCCGAGAGTGAGGAGTTTTTGCTAGATGCATAGGTTGATTGGCAACCACTGGAGATTTTTGAGGAGGGGAGTAACATGCCCAGAGCGTTTCTGCACAAAGATGATCCAGGCAGCAGCATAAAGTATAGACTGAAGTGGGAAGAGACAGGAGGATGGGAGATCAGAGAGGAGGCTGCTACAATAATCCAGTTGGGATAGGATGAGAGATTGAACCAGCAAGGTAGCAGTTTGGATGGAGAGGAAAGGGCGGATCTTGGTGATGTTGCAGAGGTGAGAGCGGCAGGTTTTGGTGATGGATTGGATGTGAGGGGTGAACAAGAGTGGAATCGAGGATGACACCAAGGTTGTGGGCTTGTGAGATGGGAGGGATAGTAGTGCTATCTACAGTGACGGGAAAGTCAGGGAGAGGGCAAGGTTTGGGAGGGAAGATAAGGAGTTCAGTCTTGGAAATACTGAGTTTTAGATGGTGGGCAAACATCCAGATGGAGATGTTCTGAAGGCTGGAGGAGATATGAGCCTGGACGGAGGGAGAGAGAGCAGAGGCAGAGATGTAGATTTGGGTGTCATCAGCGTAGAGATGATAGTTGAAGCTGTGAGAGCGAATGAGTTCACCAAGGGAGTGAGTGTAGATAGAGAACGGTGTAGATAGAGAACCCTGTTATCTTGTATGTACCCCTGCGCTTAGTACAGTGCTCGACACACAGTAAATGCTTAACAAATAACACAATTATTATTATTATTAATTGTATCTTGTGGTACACTTGCACTGGCATGAATAGAAAAGCACTACCTCTTAAATGAGAAGTGTTAGGCATTTACAGTCTCTTCCTGACTTCCATCGCATTTTGCATCAAAAGGTGCTGAAGGAATTAAGTATCCAGCTAAAAAGGATCAAGGACTTTTTCCTCTAGATTCTGAGTAGGTGAGCCTTGTCACTTCCTCCCTAAAGCTAAGCCCAACTTCAAGGATTCATCACATGGAAGTAGGAGGGGTGAATAGGGAAGGGATCAGGAGAGGAGAAGAAAGAACAAAGGACAAGGAAGAGAAAACGAGAAGAAGGAAAAAGAGAAGCAACAGGGAGTGGGAAGGATGAGAGGAAGTAAATGTGGTGATTTGGTGATTTGGAAAAGGGGCAATAAGTGGAAACTTGGGGTGGATTTATGAATTTGTCCACCTAAGCACTGACCAGCACAAACATCTTTCATTATTCCCAACCATGGGACCTAGAGTGGCCATCTTTCTGCTTTTATAACAGACTGTCTAGTTTTCAGCTGCTCTCTGTTCCATTCATTCATCCTCGGATTTATTGAGGGCTTACTGTGTGCAGAGAGAGCTGTACTAACAACTGGGGAGAGTACAGTACAACGATGACCAGACACAATCCCTGCCCACAACGAGGTTACTGTCTAGAGGAGGAGCCAGGCATTAATATAAATAAATAAGTTTACAAATATAATAAATACATTGCAGATTGCTCCTACCCCTCCCTCTACCCCTGAAATCTGCCAGAATGCAACTCCCGCCATTTTCAAAGCCTTCAAATCCCACTTCCTCTGGGAGACCTTATTTGATTTATTCTCAACACCCTTGTCAACCCAACACTACCCATAGCACCTGTGTATTTTATTTCTATCCTCAACACTTATGTACCTAGGCATATTTTATTTGAATATGCTATTATTTAGCTGTTTTCATCCTGACATGGTGGTGCCACTTCCTGGTATTTCCTTGTTCTCCCTCCTGCTCTCACTATTTGCAAATATTTTTTGCCTGTCTGCCCACACCATTAGGTTGTAGGCTCCCAAAGGCCAAAGGGCAGATTGGTCATCTTGCTTCTGTCGTCCTCTCCCAAGTGCTTCACACTCAGAAGGTGCTTAAAAATATCATGTCTTATATGACATCGATGCCTTGATGATTGGTATTTTTTATTGTCAGTGTCCAGCTTCTGTCCACTTTGTTTCCCGCTGCAGAGTTCCATGGCTTGGAAACAATGCCTTGGGGAGTGGAACCAGCTCTGGAGCAAGTGGGTGTGGGATTAAGAGTCATTCCCCAGGGGAAGTCTCTGGCATTTGGCAGACTTGGATGGACTTCTGAAAAATGTACATGACGACATTACATTATGCAATGTGCTCAGCCGTCAAATACATCCCACTGTCTAGGATTCATGAAGGCTCTCCAGAGCCTTGTAATGTGGACATATCTGTGAGGGCTTGGTTGTTTTTTTTCCTAGCTGTGTCAAGAGAGGGAAAGTGGAGGGGTAGGGATATGAGATTCAAGGCCTGCTGGAAAATGGAGTGTCCCTACCCAGAAATGATGGCTAGGCTTGCCAAAGGAGGTTTTCTCTCAGTGGGGTGAGAAATTTCTGCAACAAGCATTGGCTTACTTAACATATCAGATAGTGGTCTCTATGTGGAAATTGGGTGGGAAGGTGGATAGGTAAGCAGATAGCAAGTGCTCAATAAATACCATTGATTGATCACTTCTAATAGACTGTAAGATTCTTAAGGGGAGTTTTTGTTTGTTTTAGAGTACTTGTTATGCAATTACTGTGTTTGAAACACTGTTCTAAACTCTGGGGTAGGTACAGGTCAATTAGATCAGACACAGTCACTATCCCGCATGGGGCTCACAGTCTTAAGTGTGAGGGAGAACAGGTGTTGAGTCCCCATTTTACAGTTGAGGAAACTGAGGCACAGAGAAATTGAGTGACTTGCCCAAGGTCACAGTTCTAGTAATTGGCAGAGCTGAGATTAGAACCCAGGTCCTCTGATTCCCAGGCCCATGCTCTTTCCATTAGGCCATGCTGCTTCCCTAGCATGTACCTATTCTTTTGCATTGTCATCACCCAAATGATTAGTACAATGCTGTGGTCAAAGTGAGCACTCAATAAGTACCATCTATTGATTGGATTTTTTCCAAGCTTCAGAATATTTATTAAATCCCAGTTTATCTGTATCTTGGTATTATCCTATTTTTGGAAAGCCTGCCTTCCTGAAACTCTGTACCTAGAGCCCGTTGTGGGCAGGGATTTTCTCTATTTCTTGATGAATTGTACTTTTCAAGCACTTAGTATAGTGCTCTGCACACAGTAAGCACTCAATAAATACAATTGAATGAATGAATGAAACCCCACCCAGAAGCCTGACATAATAATAATTGTGGTATTCGTTAAGTGTTTATTATGTGCCAGGCACTGTATTAGGCACTGGGGTAGCTATAAGCAAATCTGGTCAGACACAGTCCTGGTCCCACGTACGGCTCACAGTCTTAATCCCTATTTTACAGATGAGGGAACTGAAGTACATAGAAGTTAAGTAACTTGCCCAAGGTCACATAGCAGACAAGTCGTAGAGTCAGGATTAGAACCCAGGTCCTTTGGATTCGCAGCCTGTGCTCTATCCACTAGGTCTCTCAGGTCATGAATCCTCTACCCAGGAAGAAAAAAGCACATTTGCAGCAGTAATGTGAAACTTGAAACTCAATTTTTAGGATTACATCGAGAGAGGAGGAATATTTCACTGTGAGCTTAATTTTCTGTTTTGCTTTATTTGACCTAGTCTGAGACTATGTAGAATGAAGGCTAACTGCTCATTATTGGTTATTCTTTTACCTAATTTTCAAAACTGCCTTTGGTTTTAGTAAAGTATTTGAATTCTTAATAATGAGAAGAAATATCTGTATTTAGTATGTTCTGGAGTTTTCTAAGATGGGTAATCCTTCATGAAGAGTAATGGAAAGCTGAGAATCCTAATTTGCAGATGTCTGAAGAGTCAGGTCAGGGCTGAGGAAGGTCTGGCATGTATAGGTTCGGGCCAGGATGACAAAGCAAGTAAGTCCAAAATGGAAGAACACAGCCATGGAAATCTCCAGGGGCCCAGCTAAGACTTCAGACTTAGGGAGAAATCAGTGTCCCAAACTTGTTTTGTCTTGGGAAGCCAAACCAGAATTCAGATTAAGCACCAAAAACAAAAGAAAAAGTTGTCTGTTCAATATCAACCACAGAGGACGTGGAAAACCTTCTGTAGAAGCTGTCTAATTCAGTATACTTCATTGGAAGAATACCGTGAACTTGAACTGCAGAATATTTTTCATTGCATGGATATATTCCTATCTTCTCTGAAAAAAAAATGAGGTAATATTCTAGACACAGAAAGCAGAAGTCACATGTTTTTTAGTTCTCAGAATGGACTGGAAATGAATCTTCAGAATGCTTTGAAATGTTGAGTTTGCCAAGAAAGACATTTTTTGTTTTTCAAACTTCTCATCAAACTTGAGGGTTTGGAAAGGCAATGTTTACTTGACCAACAAAAAAGACCATTGCTGAGTACCCTTATACTTTTTAGAGAAATGAGTTTAAAAATATCATGGTGTCAGAATATTTCTTTCTGTACCATTCCTGGTTTTCTGTATCACTGAGAGAAAATGTTTTGAACTTTTTCATTCTCTCTTGGGGAAAGGCTACAAGTAGCTTTGTGCATGTTATTTTTATGCCAATTTAAGTCTTAAATGATTCCACATATGTGGTTTGTGGGAACTAGTACAGTACATTATGACAAGGGGTTAAAAGGAATAGAAATACTGATGGAATTGCTCCTATGAAAAACATTTTTAAATACTCCTTTAAGTTTTTTTTCTTTAATGGTATTTGTGGAGCATTTACTATGTGCTAGGCATTGTACTAAGTGCTTGGGTACATAGAAGTTAGTTGGACATTGTCCATGTCCCACAGGGGCTCACAGTCTTAATCCCCATTTGACATATGAGGTAACTGAGGCCCAGTGCAGTGACGTGCTGAAGGTCACACATTAGACAAATAGCAGAGCCAGGATTAGAACCCAGGCCAGCGCTCTGTCTACCAGGCCATGCTACTTCTCCAAGATTTGCATGGGGAGGGGTTGCTGTCTATGTCATGAATTTCTTTCCCTTTCTCCTCCCCATTTTTTCATTCACTGCCATTCTGTCTTTTCCTTTCTAACAATCATGAAGGTTGGGACAAATCCACTAATTCCAGCATCCTAACAGAACAGAAGCAAAGAGGACCATTTGGTTTAGCTGATCAATCAATCTATCAATCAGTCATATTTATTGAGCTACTTACTGTGTGCAGAGCGATGTATTAAGTGCTTGTACATTCCCTGCCCACACGAGTTTACAGTCTAGAGGGGAAGACAGACATTAGTATAAGTAAATTAGGGATATGTACATATGTACTGTGTAGTTAGGAGGGGCGATGAATAAAGGGACAAGTGAGGTCAATGCAGAAGGAAGTGAAAGAAAAGGAAAAAGAGGGCCTAGGCAGGGAAGACCTCTTGGATGTGCCTTCAAAAAGCTTTGAAGGAGGGGAGAGTAATTGTTTGTCACATATGAAGAGGGAAGGTATTCCAGACCAGAGTCAGGACATGGGCAAGAGTTCGACGGCAAGATAGACGAGATCGAGGTATGGTGACTAGGTTGGCATTAGAGGAGCAAAGTGTGGGGACTGGGTTGTAGTAGGAGAGAAGAGAGGCAAAGTGCTTTTGAGCTGATGGTAAGGGGGTTTGTCTTTGATGAGGAGGTGGATGGGCAACCAGTGGAGGTTCTTGAGGAGTGGGGAAATATAAACCGGGCTGCAGAGAGAAGTGTGGACTGGAGTGGGGAGAAACAGGAGGCAAGGAGGTCAGCAAGTAGGATGATACAGTAATCAAGGTGGGATAGGATACGTGCATGGATGAACAATGGTAACAGTTTGGAAGGAGAGATAATTGGAGATAATAGGTTGATTTAGAGCCTATTTAAAACCTCAGAGACCAGCATTTTTCACATGACCCAAGGGGATGAAAGGAGTCTCTTGTCTGGAATCCCCCTTTGCAGGGTGGTCCCTGAAAAGAAAAACTTCCAGCATCCTCCTCAAACAGGTGTGGAATGGAGAACTGAATTGAGTCATATCAGACTGTAATATGTTCCAGCCGTAAGCATAATGAAAGAGGATTAAGACTGTGAGCCTCTTGTGGGACATGGACTTTGTCCAACCCGTTTAGCTTGTATCTACCCCCATGCTTAGTAAAGTGCCTGGCATATAGTAAGCACTTAACAAATACCATAAAAAAAGTCTGAAAAAAGGAGCATTTTACAATGTACTCTGGTTAGGATTCGGGACCAAAATATCTCTGAACCTCTTGCCTCTTCCCCTCCCTACCACTGGGATACATTAGACCGTAGTGTTACAGTGTTTCCATATTCTGGGCACTTAGCCAGTATCATACTCCATGCTCCCTGCCGGTTGTCCAATGAAATATCACTGGACCATTGTGCTTCCAAACGGACAGTGTTTTACAATGAAGAGAAATGTCAAACAATGTGGCAAAGATATGGACAGCTGAGAGATGGCCAAAAAGTCTGTCATGCCTGATGCATAGCAATTAAAAAGGCAGCCACTCTCTTTAAGGAGAGGCTTCGACACAGTTGTGTCACCAAGAAGCAGTGTGGCCTAGTGGATAGAGCACGGGCCTGGGAGTCAGGAGGACCTGGGTTCTAGACCCGGCTCTGCCACTTGGCTGCTACGTGACCTTGGGCAAGTTAATTCACTTCTCTGGGCCTCAGTTACTTCATCTGTTAAATGGGGATTATGAGCCCCTTATGGTGCATGGAATGTGTCCAACCTGATTACCTTATATCTACCACAGTGCTTAGAAGAGAGCCTGGAACTCAGTAAGTGCTTACCAAATACTTTAAAAATAAAGAAAACAAACAAAAAACCAAAGAGGCAGGATGAACAACGGTTCCAGTCACTGTGGAAAGCAGATGTGCAGTACAGCAAGGGAGGGTTTTTATTTGCCCAGTGTGAAGGGACTGGGAGTAAACATGGTCATATCGGGCATGCTTACATGCACACGATTGCCACAGCATATAATTGCTATACATGCTTATGAGAAGCAGCGTGGCTCAGTGGAAAGAGCCTGGGCTTTGGAGTCAGAGGTCATGGGTTCAAATGCCGGCTCTGCCAACTGTCAGCTGTGTGACTTTGGACTTCACTTCTCCATGCCTCAGTTCCCTCATCTGTAAAATGGGGATTAAGACTGTGAGCCCCCTGTGGGACAACCTGATTACCTTGTAACCTCCCCAGCACTTAGAACAGTGCTTTGTGCATAGTAAATGCTTAATAAATGCCATTATTATTATTATTACGTTCACTGAGGAAATCTCATTGTCAGTACTCTCAGGTTCAGCAAACTGTGAAATAGTGTGGGGTGGCCTAGTGGGAAGAGCTCAGGCCTGGGAGTCAGGTCATCTGGGTCCTAATCCTAGCTCTACCATTTGCCTACCATGTCACTTAATTTCCACCTCGGTATCATCTGTAAAATGAGCACAGCGAAGATCAGGAACCGTGTCTGATCTGATTATCCTGTATCTGCCCCAGCACTTAGCATAGTGTTCACTACGTAGAAAATGCTGGACGAATGCCACAATCATCACTATTATCATCATCGTTAGTATTATTGTAAAGGGCTATATGTAGGCTACAGTTCACATTATCAGTTGTGCTCGAGAGTGCCTTTTGGACGTTGTACATTTGTAATTCTTACTGCTGTCTGCCAAGCTGAATCCATTTAATAGGCCTGTATTTTTTCAAAAGGCACCGAGAAGGAAATCATCCAACAAAGTGGCAGGAAAGTGTGTACTGCAGAGGACCCAGTCAGGCTGGCATGCAGCTCTCAGGAACAGGGTGTCTGAGGGGAGAGGAGGATCATGAGACCAAAAAGCAGTAATAAAAACTGTACCAGGCAGTCGTGCAGCCAGCGACAATCTCTATATCTGATGTGGAAGGGACTGTCATTCATGCATAGGTTTTATCGGTCACACCCACACACTGATAAAATCTCAGTGTGCAAAATGTCATCTTTGAACCCAGAGGATACATAGATATATTTTTCCAGTTGTTTTTCAGAGTAACCATATTTACCTTATCAAATTATAACTGGACTTGTTGATTTTTTTTAAGAAATGTCTTCAGCTTTAGACTGTGAGCCCACTGTTGGGTAGGGACTGTCTCTATATGTTGCCAACTTGTACTTCCCAAGCACTTAGTACAGTGCTCTGCACACAGTAAGCGCTCAATAAATACAATTGATTGATTGATTCAGCTGTAATTGGAAAAATAGTACTCAGTGGGAGGAAAAGTCCTTGAAAAGTGAGGGCAGAGGACTATGAAGGAATTGCAGTTGGGTTTCACTCCCAATTCTTCTTCTGGTTCCCTGGGTGGCCAATAAAACTGAACTTTGTTTCTTCTCTGGGGATTACAAAATCTTCCTTGAGATTCTCATGTCATCAAATGTTATTCTTTGACAGTGTCAGAACCTCTCTTGTGCTTTCTTTCTCTTTCCCTTTTCCCTATCTCTGGAAATGGACCCGTTTGTAAGCTTGGGGCTTTGTTTTTAATTTGTGTCGCCGCGCGGCTGTCCGGAACATATCAATGTAGCTCTGGGAATTGGGGCTGTTATGGCTGCTACAGTTTTGGGGAAGATGTGGGGTGAGAATTCAGAGGTATAACTTTTTTTTTCTTAAATGTTCTTCAGTAAGTGCCAAAGTACTTTTTGTTTCTCAGCAATGGTATACTATGTTCTATTTGTTTTGCTGTCTGCCGTATATTTCACTTTCTGAAAGTCTTCCTTGAGAGTGCTCAGATTTGATATCTCCCAATAAAATTCACTTAAACATCCCTTTATTTTTTGGTAATTATAAGCTGGGTATGTTGAGAAATACTCTAAAGATAAATATTTTTGTTAATAAATATCAAATTACATAACTATTGTGTGAGCTTGCCCTTCTGTGTTGCCAGCTAGATTTGCCCAGTTAGTAGGTTTCCCATGACCCAGGCTGGTTTTTAGGAGTCAATCATCATGGGATTTTAAGACACTGAAAGCCATAGTTGGGCCAGTTTTGGGAACTGCATATTTTGTTTTTTTAAAGCTCCCTCTTTAATTAGTGAAGGGTATCATTGATGTCCTTATTAATTGCTATCTTGCTCCACTTAATGGTTCAGACAGAAAAAGATAGCCCTATCTAGGTGGAAATATGGGGTGACCAGATTGTCTCTAGTCAGTCTCTCTTTTTTTCATGTTTGCTTTAGAATTATGTGTGAGATGTGTTGTTCTGATTGCATGACCAAACTATCTGTCATTCAGTTCTGTTCACTGGCTCCTCCCCTGGCTCTCATTCTCTTTTCCACGGGCATCCCCCCCAGGCTCTATTTTGGGTCTTTTCTTCTCACTTTACATACTTTCTCTCGTGGAGTTTAAGGAAAGCAGCATGGCGTAGTGAGTAGAGCATGGGCCTGGGAGTCAGAAGGACCTGGGTTCTAATTCTGACTCTGCCACTTGTCTGCTGTGTGACCTGGAGCAAGTCACTTAACTTGCCATGCCTCAGTTACCTCATCTGCGAAACGAGGATGGAGACTGTGAGCCCCACTTGGGACAGGGACTGTATCCAACCTGACTTGCTTATATCCACTACAGTGCTTAGTGCAGTGCCTGGCATATAGTAAGGGCTTAACAAATACCATAATTAATTAATTAATTAATTAAGAATTAATTTGTCCAACTGATTAGCTTGTATCTAGCCCAGTGCTTAGTACAGCACCTGGCACATAGTAAGGGCTTAACAAATACTATAAACAAAGAAGTTCATCCCCTCACGTGGCTCCAGCCATCATCTCTTTGTGTAGCATTCCCAAATCTACCTCTGACCTGTCATCTCACCTCAAATATTGCATTTCCTACTGCCTCTTCATATGAATGTCCTGCTGACATCTCAAACTCAACATACCTAATGCAGAACTCATCTTTCCCCCATAAACCCACTCCTCCCCCAACTTTTCCATCTCAGTGGACTATCTCCTCATCCAGAAGCGTCCTTCTCGGCTCCTTCCTATCATTCGGTTCTCACATTCAGATGTCTGACACATCTTGCCTGATTTTTCCTGCACAAAGTCCCCCTGAGTCTGCCTTTCCTTCCCACCCAATGTGCTACCACCCATGGTATAAACCTTATGTCTGCTAATCTGCATTAGCCTCTTCTCTGATGAACTCACAGCTTCCAGCCTCTTCCCCCATCCAGCCCATACTACATTCTGCTTTAAGGATCATCTTCCTGAAGGATTTCCCGCTTCACGTCTCTCCTTTCCTCAAAACTCTCTTCTGTCTCCTGTAGTCTCTTGGCATCAGAGAAAAAACTCACAGTCACCTTCAAGGCTCTCCACCATCTGGCCCGCCCTACCTATCTTCAGTCTTCATTTCCTAGTCCCCCAACTCATCTTTACTCATTTCAAGCCAGCCTTCTAGCTTTACCTTGCTCTCAACTCTCTCCCCAGCCCCTTTCTTTACTCACGCGCCACCCCCAGTTCCGTCAGACAGACCAAAGCTCTCTTCACATTCAGTCCCCTCCTAAAGTGCCTCATTGTCCCTTCAGCCAACCTTATGACCTTGTTTTCACCTTCCTAAGTATTCCTCTATATGGCTGCTCCGTTTCCTTATTTTGACTACTCTAGTTGTAAATATTTTTATATGTGTCTCTCCAATCAGAGTGTAAGCTCCTTTTTCGGCACTTCCTAAGCACCTAGTAAAGGGCCTTCATCAAGTGGGTGTTTAGTAAATTCTTCTACTGCTATTTTCGTCATCACTCATAGTTGTTTCCAGTAGATTGTAAACTCCTTGAGGGCAGGGATTGTGTCTGCCAGCTGTATTGTACTCTCCCAAGTGCTTAATAATATGGTGCTCTGCACACACACACACAGGAAGCGCTCAAGAAATACCAATGATTGATTGATTCATCGCCAGTAGAATTGCTTGAGTATAGCACGTTAAACTAGATGCTAAGGAGAATTAAGAGATGAGCATAAGACAGGACAATGTTACTGTCCTTAAGCTTACAGGGTTACATACTGTAGGTGCTAATCAGTGAATCGGTGGTATTTATTGAGTTTCCCCCTCCCCATCCCCCCGCCTTGCCTCCTTCCCCTCCCCACAGCACCTGTATATGTGTATATATGTTTGTACATATTTATTACTCTATTTTACTTGTACATATTTATTCTATTTATTTTATTTTGTTAATATGTTTTGTTTTGTTGTCTGTCTCCCCCTTCTAGACTGTGAGCCCGCTGTTGGGTAGGGACCGTCTCTGTATGTTACCAACTTGTACTTCCCAAGTGCTTATAGTACAGTGCTCTGCACACAGTAAGCGCTCAATAAATATGATTGAATGAATGAATGAATGAGTGCTTACCATGTACAGCGTGCTGCATGAAGTGCTTGGAAGAGGACAGCACTATAGAGTTGGTAGACATGACCCATGCCCTTAAGGTGCTTACAGTAGATTGTGGAAGGTAGACATTAAAATAAATTACAGGTATGGAAAGCAGCAGAGTGTTAAAATATGTATTTTAGTGGTGTATCTGTGCTTAAGGGTACAGATCCAAGTGCAGAAGTGATGCAGAAGACAGGGAGAATAGGGTGGGAATCAATCAGTCGTATTTATTCAGTGCTTACTTTGTGCAGAGCACTGTAGTACGCGCTTGGGAGAGTACAGTATGACAGACACATTTCCTGCCCACAACGAGCTTACAGTCAAGAGGGAGAGACAGACGTTAATATAAATAAATAAATTATGGATATGTTCGTAAGTGCTGTGGGGCTGGAGGCAAGGGTGGTGAATAAAGGGCAACACAGGTCTGGGCAACATAGAAGGGAGTGGTAGAAAAGGAAATGAGGGCTTAGGGAAAGCCTCTTGAGGGAGATGTGCCTTCAATAAGGATTAGAAGGTGAGGAGAGTAATTGTCTGTCAGATATGAAGAGGGAGGGCATTCCAGGGCAGAGGCAGGATGTGGGCGAGAGGTTGGCAGGTTTGCATTAGAGGAGCAAAGTGTGCAGGCTGGGCTGTAATAGGAGAGTAGTGAGGTGAGGTGGCGGGGCAATGTGATGGAGTGCTTTAAAGCTGATGGTAAGGAGTTTCTATTTGAAGAAGAAATGGGTGGGCAATCACTGGATGTTCTTGAGTGGGAAAACATGGACTGAACATTTTGTAGAAAAATGATCTGAGCAGCAGAATAAAGTATGGACTGGAGTGGGGAGAGACAGGAAGCAGGGAGGTCAGCAAGGAGGCTGATCATCAAGATGGACTAGGATAGGTGCTTGTATTAACATTGGTAACAGTTTGGATGGAGACGAAATGGCAGATTTTAGTGATATTATGAAAGTTGAACTGACAGGATTTAGTGATTGAGTGTGTGAGAAAAGGAGTTTAGTCAGGGAAGGCTTCTTGGAGGAGATATGATTTTAGTAGGGCTTTGAATTTGGAGGTATTGGTGGTTTATTGGATATGAATGGGGAGGGGGTTCCAGGGAAGAAGGAAGATGTGAGTAAAGTGTCAAGTGCTTAGTACAGTGCTCTGCACACAGTAAGTGCTTCATGAATACGATTGAATGAATGAAAGGAGTGAAGAGTGTGAGCCGGACCATCGTGAGTGAAGGGAGTAGATATGTAAGTTGGGTGAGTTGGTTGAGAGTTGTGAAGTTGACCATGAGAAGTTTTTGTTCCCATGTGGAGATTTTATTCTCCTATTATATGAGCATCTGTATGATAGATTGATTGATGTGTGATGGAACCAGTACAGGAGAAAGAATTCTTGAATTTTCTCAGCCAAATCTTGGAAACCATCCCCCAGCATTAGCTGGGAGAACTGAGCTGCTTTTGTTATTGGAAATTAGCTTAGATAATCCCTCTATTGCTTGAGATATTGGGCCTTAAAAATTCAGTGTTCAGTACCAATTTTCATTTGCTTAATTTTTTCCAGTTCAGTTCTCTGGAATACATTTGTCATATTTCCAAATATTTCTAGCATTCAGATAGCCTGTATAACAGTTACTCTGCAGTACCACCTCCATGCCCTCAGTTCAGTCTGTTTTGTCAATTTCTGGGGGTCACTAGTCCTTGGCCGGGACCTACTGCCGTCACTACTGACTAACTAACCTTGCACAAGTCATTTAATCCTTCCATTGCCTCAGTTTCTCTCACTTTAGCTATCTCCATCTTACTTCCAAAGAATGTCTTGAAGGAATATAAATCATAGATTGAGTTTAACAAGAAAAAGTGTTGCAGAAATTCAGAATATGATGATCACTTTAGCCCTTTAGTCTTTCAAATGACTTTTCGAGCCTCTGGGCTTTGCTCATAACTTCCTGGTGGCGGCAAGATCAGGATTCTTTGGAGTGTAGTATATGCAGGGCAATAAATTCCAAATTTACCTTTATTTCCCGCTGCCTATCCTAGAATATTTTCATGTTTCATTCTTAATCATCAAAGGGTGACTTGTCCGTTTTTTAAGTTAACTAAAACAAACCCAACAAATTGAATCCTCTTCCATTTTTTTTTAAATGATCCCACATTGGCATGCTGATTTGGGCCCACCCATCCTTCCACAATTCAGAAAGAGTCACGATATTATGCTACTTGGGATTAACTATCGCTGCCAGTAAGGCTCACTGATTTACAACATTTCTTTCAATGTGGACAGTGTATGAACTCTGAAAGTTTCTGTAGCATATGTGGAGTGCATTCCAGATTTTATATGTTAAACTGTACCTTATTTTTCAGGAAGATAATTTATCCATTAGTATTTGAACACTTACTATGTACATGGGAGAATATACTAAAAATAGAAAGACATAATCCCTGCAATCAGGAGCGTACAACTTAATAGGCAAAATGGGCAGACCTACTATATACAATAATAGTGATAGTAGTGGTATTTTTTAAGCAATTACTGGGAGCCAAGTACTATACTAAATGCTGGGGTGGATACAAAACAAATCAGGTTGGATACAATCCCTGTCCTACTTGGGGCTCACAGTCCAAGCAGGAGGAAGAACAGATATGTAATCCTCATTTTACAGCTGAGAAAACTGAGGCACAGAACAGTTCACTGTTCACATATTGTTCACTGCTTCACACTGCTTCAAGCAGATCGAAGAGTAGAAATTAATAAATAACTGGAGTAAATCAATGTACACATGAGTGGTAAGCATTGTGGATGGATGTGGCTTGATCTGGAAGGTGGAATTAATTAGGAAGTGCCTCCTGGAGGAAGAGAGTTTTCCAGAGGAATTTGAAAATGGGAGGGATGCGTATTTGAAGAGGGATTTCTGGCCTGGGTGGGAGATGTGACTTGTGTGTCACAGAGAGGAGAGCAGATACAGATATAGAGCATAGTATCTTTAGAAGCTTTTCTAGGGAGGAGTAGAGTGTGACCTTGGTTGTAGAAGTGAAAAGAACAAAAGACATAAAGCAGACAGTTCTTCGATAGGATTTTAATCCTATCAAAGAAAAGTCCTGTCATGCCTTCTGCAGTGCCCAATTTTTTTGCATCGTTGTGGGCAGGGAACATTGTCTGCTAAATCTGTTGTATTGAATGCTCCCAAGTGCTTAGTATAGTGCTGTGCACATAGTAAGCGCTCAATGAAGATCATTGATTGATTCACTATCTCCATGGAAAAAGAAACATCAACTTGGATTTTTTTTTATGGTTTTAAGTACTTACTATGTGGCAAACACTGTTAGAAGTCCTGGGGTGCGTACAAGTTAATTAGGTCAGATGCAGTCCCTGTCCCACATATGGGGCTCTCAGCCTAAGACTGTGAGCCCGTTGTTGGGTAGGGACCATATCTATATGTTGCCAACTTGTACTTCCCAAGTGCTTAGTACAGTGCTCTGCACACAGTAAGCGCTCGATAAATACGATTGAATGAATTGGATGAATGAGGGAAAAACAGGAACCCCCATTTTACAGTTGAGGAAACTGAGGCACAGACAAGTTGAGTGATTTGGCCAAGGTTGCGAAGTGAGCAATTGGCAAAGCTAGCATTAGAACTCTGCTCTTTCTAACTCTCGAGCCCATGCTCTCTCCATGTTCTCTCATGTAGGCCACACTATTTTTCAATTAGATTCTTTATTAAAGTTTCTGCTCTTCATGAAACTAAAATTCAGCGGACTGTTCTCCACTGGAATATTTGGGCAGAGGAGTTCACCGGATCAATCAATCAATCATGTTTATTTAGTGCTCATGTGCAGAGCACCGTATTAAGCATTTATTAGAGTACAGTATAACAGAGTTACATGATTTTCTCCAAGTTTTGTCCAAGTCTGTCCATGTGATCCAGCCCTAAATGGGTTCATCATTTCAGCTTCCTGGGATTCCGAGGGTTGTCTTTATTCTCACATGGAATATTCCTACTGTGTTGAGTGCAGAAGTTGTAGCTCCTTGCTTCTGCTGAGGACATGGCCTCAGATTTTCCCTGTGCGATCCTGGTTCTGTGTTCTCCCTGCTCTGCACAGTGTACTTGACCAGGGAATATAGATATAAATGGCATCTCACATCTCCTCCCTGCCAAATCCCTCCATTAATGCACACATCTCCAGCTCACACACCATCACTCACCCCAGTGCCGCCTTTGAATGATGACATTGGACTGAAATCTGCACCTGTCACTTGAGTACTTCCCTCCTCCCAGCCCCATGGCACTTATGTACGTATCTGTAATTTATTTATTTGTATTCAATCATATTGAGTGCTTACTGTTTGCAGAGCACTGTACTAAGTGCTTGGGAAGTATAAGTTGGCAACATATAGAGACGGTCCCTACCCAACAGCGGGCTCACACTCTAGAAGGGGGAGACAGACAACAAAACAAAACATGTTAACAAAATAAAATAAATAGAATAAATATGTACAAATTAAATAAATAAATCGAGTAATAAATATGTACAAACATATATACATATATACAGGTACTGTGGGGAGGGGAAGGAGGTAAGGCGGGGGGATGGGGAGGGGGAGAGGTAGGAGGAGGCTCAGTCTGGGAAGGCCTCCTGGACGAGGTGAGCTCTCAGTAGGGCTTTGAAGGGAGGAATCAATCAATCAATCGTATTTGAGCGCTTTCTGTGTGCAGGGCACTGTTCTAAGCGCTTGGGAAGTGCAAGTTGGCAACATATAGAAACGGTCCCTACCCAACAGTGGGCTCACAGTCTAGAAGGGGGAGACGGAGAACAAAACAAAGCATATTAACAGAATAAAATAAATAGAATAAATATGTACAAGTAAAATAGAGTAATAAATACGTACAAACATATATACATATATGCAGGTGCTGTGGGGAAGGGAAGGAGGTAAGGCGGGGGGGATGGAGAGGGGGATGAGGGGGGAGGGGAAGGAGGGGGCTTAGTCTGGGAAGGCTTGCTGGAGGAGGTGAGATCTCAGTAGGGCCTAGAAGGGAGGAAGAGAGCTAGCTTGGCGGATGTGGGGAGGGAGGGCATTCCAGGCCAGGGGGATGACGTGGGCCAGGGGTTGACAGCGGGACAGGCGAGAACGAGGCACGGTGAGGAGATTAGCGGCAGAGGAGCGGAGGGTGCTGACTGGGCTGTAGAAGGAGAGAAGGGATGTGAGGTATGGAGGGGGCGAGGTGATGGACAGCCTTGAAGCCGAGGGTGAGGAGTTGCTGTCCGTCTAACTGCCTCTAGACTGTAATCTCATTTTGGGTGAAAAATGTGTCAGTTTATTGTTGTATTATACTCTCCCAAGCGCTTAGTGCAGTGCTGTGCACACAGTAAACACTCAATAAATACGAGTGAGTGAATGAATAAATGAATGGCTGTGGCCTCTTGCACTGCTTCAAGCATTACTCCCTTCTCCAGGATTTCTAAACTCTCCAATTGTCCTAGAGCAGAGGAGGAAAGGGGATGACTTGAATACCGCTAGGGCCCTGACTGATATGCTGGGGATTCCCCAGTTGTGATGCAAGCAGAAATTTGTTTCACTTCCAGCGCTTAGAACAGTGCCTGACACATAGTAAGCCCTTAGCAATTATTATTACTGTTATTAATAATAAATCCAAAGCCATCAGGGAACTCTCCTTAGAGCTGCTTATGAGACCCTCTTTGAAATCTCTAACAGCATTAAAGCTAGATAGGCCCTGTAGAGTGGCACAGTTTGCTACAGGAACTATGTTTCTGAGTTAGCACTGCAATGAAAATCTCAATGTTTGACTTTTTAAAAACTGTTTTCAACAGTATTACCCTGGAAATGTGTATTTTAAGGGATTGTTAGAAGGAAGTGTTTTGCTTTAATTTACTCAAGACCTTGACATCCCAAACTTTCCTTGGTGGGCATTAAATGTGCTGCCAGTTTGGTTTCCTTTTGGTATTTTGATCGAAGAAATGAGCATTATAAAAAATTGTAAATCGTCTATCTGTCCTCCAATAGCAAGCTGATAGCCGAAGGTAAATGATTGCCCATTGCTGGCAAAGAAAATGTGTTCTGAGAGTGTTTCAACTTGTAAAATATTCTCTTCCAAATCCTGCATCTGGAGGAAGTGCTACAAGTCAAAGGCTATTGTAGTTGAGGCAGGTTTCTATTATAGGGTTCCTAGAAGTGTAGGTTGTAATTAAAGTTACAGTGCAGGTTCCATTACAGCTTTCTGCTTTTTCTTAGCTTAGAATTGAAATGAAAATTTGTCGTTTCATTCTGAAGTTCTTTCTGGCTTCATCTTGGTACAGATGGACATTTTAAAAGTCTGAGACCAGTGTTTGAGATTTAAGTTATTAAAGAGGTAAATGGAAGCCCTTCTACTCCAGATTTTCCAGACATGGTAGACCGTAAGCTCATTGTGGGCAGGGAATGTGTCTGTTTATTGTTATATTGTACTCTCCCAAGCGCTTAGTACATTGCTGTGCACACAGTGAGCACTCAATAAATACCATAGAATGAATGAATGAAGACCCTAAAAGAGCACAGGAAGAGGACTCTCTAGCCCCCACAACTTACATTCTTAATTAGCTCACCATCCATACTCCAGCTGGCCAGGCTGGGCCTCCTGCTAGTGGGTGGGAACAGGATTTGAGGCAGGGGGTTATACCAGAAGACCTATCCAGGGTCCTAGATGAAGGTGCACTGAATTAGATGCTCCCACCTCCAGCGACACCCACCACAAAAGCACTAGGGAAGTGGTATAAGTTGTCACTCACCTCAGCTCTTCTCCCCATTCCATCTTCTCTTTCCCCACTATGCTTCTGCTGAGTAGGTCCTGGATGGAGGCCTGGAACAGTTGTCCTGTGGTGATGGGCCTGAGACTTCCTCATAATAATAATAACAATATGATAATAATAATAATAATAATTACTACATGCCAGGCCCTGTTCTTAACGTTGGAGTGAATGCAAGCAAATCAGGTTGGACACAGTCCCTGTTCCACATAGGGCTCACAGTCTTAATCCCCATTTTACAGATGAGATAACTGAAGTGCAGAAAAGTCAAGTGACTTGCCCAGGGTCACACAGCAGGAATGTGGTGAAGCTGGAATTAGAACCCAGATCCTTCTGACTCCCAGGCTTGTGTTGTATCTGCTAGGCCATGCAGCTATTCTAATGGGAGTGGGTGTGAACCTCATGTGGGACAGGGACTGCATCTGACTTGATTATCTTGTATATACCCCAGTGTTCAGCACAAAATAAGCATTTAACGATTATTAGTGTTATTGTCAAGATGACTGGGTTGACTTTCTTGGACAGAGCTGGGGTAGCCGCCTTGACCCCAATATCATTTCAGAATCCCAGGCACTAGCCAAGGTTCTGACCTCCCTGAATAAATTCTGCTATAAAAATGACTAATTAAATTCTTTGTGGGGACAGGTAAAATCTATTTTCAAATTTGTGCTAATATTTTAATTGTTTTCAATTGGTTGTAGCTGTCATTCAAAATAATGATCAGATTTTAGGTTTCATTGCTATCTGTGGCACCATGTCGTCGTGCATCTTCAGTGGTTCAGTGGTTTTTCTTTTGTTTTCATTTGCTAGTTGCTTGGAAAATTAGTGTTCAAATGAGTAGGAACATTAGAGGATTGGGAGTTGTCATTTATTTTGTAAGAGAAAAAATGCAGTCTTACTCTCCAGTGCATAGGCAGTCCCCAAAATGAAATCCATCACTGTAGTCCTTAACAGTACTAACGGCTTGTGTTTATTATGCAGGGGAATGAATTTAAGGTTTCTGAATATAAAATTTAATATGTGTGGAATCTTTGCCTTTATCATTTTCTGAAATATGAGCTACTTTATTCCATTTTATTCAAAAACATTGGAAACTGCACCCTGTTTGGAGGGTTCTGCAAATGATTCCTTTGGAGAATACAAAGCAATGTCCCAGAAAAGCTGTAAAATTGTAGCCATTGGTTTACTTCATAAATTTTAATGGGCACAGCATTAACTGTCACTGGGTCAGCAGAAGTTCAACCTAATCGCAGATAAAACATTTTTCACAAATTCTGCCTGCCCCTAAATCACGCTAACGGGATCTGCCTCATTAGGCAGCTGGGATTAGGAAGATTTGATCCTCGTACTTCTCATCACAGTTCAGCACAGAACACTGAAAAAGGTAAGGTAAAGAGTTAGCACAATTCTCTGTATACAGTAAGGGCTCTGTACATACTATTGATTGATTGATTGAGTACAGTCAGGGTGTGTTCCCTTGGGAAAGGATCCTTATGCTTGTCCCACATTGGCTGATGGGATGCTGCATATTCTGCCTGGGGAGGGTTCTGGTGGTCCTACGTTCTCCCCCCACCCAGGTGCAGAGCCTGCCTGAACTTGTAAAACTGCCCTGTTCCACCTAAGGAGGCAGCCTTGTAGGAGGACAAGCCTGAAAAACTATTCTCCCATTGGGCATATGGATTAGTGCCACGGAGTGACTTGGAGCTGAGAATTCCAGCACATGACTTCCAAAATGTTGGTAGTGATAATAATAATATTTGTTAAGTGCTTAACTATGTGCTGTGCACCATACTAAGTGCTGGAGTGGATGCAAGCAGATCGGTTTGGACACAGTCCCTGTCCCACGAGGGGCTCACATTCTCAATCCCCATTTTATAGATGAGATAACTGAGGCCCGGAGAAGGGAAGTGATTGCCCAAGGTCGCACAGCAGACAAGTGGTGGAGCTGGGATTAGAACCCATGACCCTCTGACCCCCAGACCCGTGCTGTATCCACTACGCCATGCCATGATCTGGCCCATGGTGCAATTGGGGTAAAAGCTAGATTAGTGTTCAATATTAGCCTTGTCCATTGTAAACCTAATCTGTTTCCCTTTTCCAAGTGCGTAGTATGGTGCTCTGCAGTGACTCCCCCAGGTCAAAAGGTATGTCTGTTTCAGGCAATCAATCAGTGATATTTAGTGAGTGTTTATAGTGTGCAGAGCAATCTACTAAGTGTACTGTAATGCTTAAACTGGATAATGAGAGGGGGTGCAGAGGGGAGGTAGTTTTCCTGTCTGTGGTTCCTCAGCTTGCCTTGTTGTGCCCTTAAGATGGTTACCCTACTTCGAGAGACAGTGGAATTTGACAGTTTAGCAAAAAGTTGAAGGCAGTTGGCCTTACTGTAAATTGTCACCCGACAGTCTATCCTAGAAGTGTTTGACAGCATGCATTCTTGGTAAATGCTGCACTACTGAATGCACTGTTGGTTTTTTGTGTTAATAATCAGCACATTATAAAGGTGAAGGAGAAAGAGAAAATGAATCTTTGATGCCGCCTCTATCCTAGTAAACTTTGTTGGAGGATGAGGAAGCAGGAGTGTAAGTTGAAAAGGGTCTAATATTGCCTGTCTTTTCTGTCATCTTGGGCCTGGAAGTGTGACAGGTGGCTATGTACCACCCTCTCAGAACTCATTAAACCTTCAAGAACCTCATATGAAAAGTAATTGATAAGAAAAGATTTTTGAGTTGAAATTAATTAGTGGAAATATATGATGGTGTATACAACTGGAGATTTCACTCATTCATTGTCGTATTTATTGAGTGCTTACTGTGTGCAGGGCACTATACTAAGCGCTTGGGAAAGTATTTCCTCCTCTTACTAAAGAAACATAATGCTGCTTCTGATATGGCTAATTCAGGACTATGAAATACGTTCAGGCAAATCTCAATTATTCCAGTTAGTTTTCCAGGTTTTGAATGTCCCATATCCTGGATGACTTATCTTTCTCCTACCTTTTCTCCTTTTGCTTCTCCTCCTCTCCCCCTCTGGGCCTCTATTTATTTGTTCATTTCATGGCTCATTAGCACTTTGACCAAAGAGTCAGCAGAAGAAATTAAAGATGAAACTGTAATCCGGCTTCTATTCGTACTGATTTCTAGTGCTGGTAAGGTGTTTGTTGAAAGAGAAGTTTGAAACTCTTAGCAAAGTAAGATTTTTTAACTACCCGTAAATGTTCATATCCACACACTGAGGAACAGTGTCCTGGACAATCCATTAATTATGTTGCTATTAATGGAAGGGGCCAAGCCCTTGCCTCTTGGTACCTTAGGTAGTGGAAACATGCTTATTGAATGGAAGGGTTCACTTACCTCCCATGGTGCCCTTTGTTTAGCTAAACACCGGAGCCAGCTTGGGAAGGCTATTACTCCCTGGGGCATCCCAGAAAGAGAAATTCCATTGACAAACACAGAGGAAAATGCAAAGGGAAAATGAGAAAAAAGAGAAAAAAGAAGAGAATGAAAGCAGGCGTTTCAGTGTGACAGCCTTGTACTTGTTATTTAAAGGACCTTTTAGCTTCATTTTATAAAGAATCCATGCAAGTAGCGTGGATGTTCCCATTCACTGGGAATAGCTGAATGATCACTAGAAACAGAAATTAACTATCAGTATTGTCAAAATATCGCCAGAGCAAGAATGTTTTGTCAAATAAAAATTCAGTTGTTTGTTTATCAGAGCCTGTTTTGCCTCACTCCTTTCACCTGATTAGAACTGTGAGCCCCATGTGGGACATGGACTTTGTCCAAACTGATTAGCATGTGTCTACCCCAGTGCTTTACAGTGCTTGGTGCATTGTATATGCTTAACCAATACCCTCCAAAAAAATGAGGAAATGCATTTTTCATTGGAGGTGCTACTGACACATGGTATGTTTTGATAGAATTTAGTTGTTAGGGCCATGAATATCAAGTTGGCTAATTTTTTTTTTTTGCTATGCCAGTCTTCTTAACCAAATATTATCCTCCAAATCGTATGAACTAATTGATTGTAAAAATCATAGGGAAATTCTCATTATCCCCATCTCTCCCTCTGGGCTGTTTCCGCCTTCGCCACCCTCAGAAGTTCTGTAATTGGTCTGAAGTAGTTGTACATTTTACACTGCAGTAAAACCTTTTATGGGTGTTCAACTTAAAGGAACAATTTAAAAGTCTCTTTTTGCAAACCTCTTGGATTGTTACAGTGTTGTTCATTTTTGGTTATGGAAGTGTACTGTAGGTGGCAAGCAAAAAAAAAGCTGCTTTCAGTCTGTTAAACTGCTCTGTCACAAACTAAAATAGCAGCAGCTTGTACTTTAAACTGCATGGAAGAATTATTCTCCCCAGAATTAATCATCAGAGTTTCATGTATTTAAAAAAGCACAGACTGCAGTGCATTACATCATAAGGTGAATTTTTATAATTCACTTGAGATTAGTATATTTTAAATGGCATGAATGGCCAGCAAAATCAGTTATTTGCAATTTCTCTTGCTAACCGTTAGCAGTTAACATTGGAGGAAATGCTATGAAAGTGGATCACAGTTGATGTTCCCCAAATATAAATCTCTGTAAATTATTGCTCCAGTTGATAAACGTTGGCAGGGTTTTGATGTAAAAAAATGAACAGAAAATGACATTTTCCTCTGATATTTTTGTATGAGGAGCTTTTCAATTACATAGAAAGGAAGTATCTGAAAATATCTTTCAGAAAGTATATTTTCCTAGGCTTTTAGAGTGAAGCTACTATTTCTAGCGTTTCCCATTACCTTTTACTTGTACTAAGTTCTCATTGAGGTCAGCAGGAGTTTTGCACAGGCAGGGAAATGATAATAAAATTGCTTTTTATAAATTCCCTTCCTAGTGGGAACGTAAAGCTTTAAACAGAGGCTATCTCATGGAGATGTAAGCCCTGCCTTCCTCTTCACAGGGTTGTTGGGAAGGGTAAATATGGTAACGTAAACGAAAGCACTTTGACCTCTCTGTTGGAAAGGCTCTAGATCATAAAGTTGGGCATACTTATTGTAATTGTTTGTGATATCGGTCTTGTGTTGCTAAGAGGCAAATTTTATTCCTGAGTTTACAGGCAGAGGAAGTGAAGCCCAGGGAGATTCAGTGACTTTGACCAAAGCTAG
Source organism: Tachyglossus aculeatus (assembly GCF_015852505.1). NCBI lineage: Eukaryota > Metazoa > Chordata > Mammalia > Monotremata > Tachyglossidae > Tachyglossus > Tachyglossus aculeatus. The sequence goes on from NC_052070.1 coordinate 21,301,012, forward strand.
ATTGGGTTAGTGGTCAATAGATACCAAAATTAAGACAGGAGAAAGAGAATGGTGTTTCTACAGTCATGTGAAAAATACATTTTATCCTGTAGACTGTAAGTTCCTTGTGGGTAGGGATTAAGTCTACCAACTCTAGTATATCATACTTTCTCAGTCACTTGGTACAGTGCTCTGCACCAAGTGCTCAGTAAATATGATTTATTGTTCTGCACATAGTAAGCATCCAGTAAATACCTTTGCACTATAAGAAAATGTGAAAAGCAGTGTAGCCTAATGGGTAGAGCAGGGACCTCAGAGTCCAAAGGACCTGGGTTCCAATCCTAGCTCCGCCACTTGTCTGCTGTGTGATCTTGGGCAAGTCACTTAACTTCTCTACTTCATCTATAAAATAGTGATTAAGAACGTGAGCCCCATGTGGGACAGGGACTGTGTCCTACTCAATTTCTTGCTTGTTTCTACTTCAGCACTTTGTACAGGGCCTGGTAATGACTTAACAAATACCACACATTATTATTATTATTATCATCGTTATTATTATTACATAAGGAGAGGACTTTGAAGTGACTTGCACAGCAGTTATCAGGGTGGGGACGAGGCAGGTCAAGGGATGGACTGGACTGGAGAGGGCTGGGGGTAAGGTGGAGGCACTAAAGTAAAGGCAGAGAGGAGCACAAAGAAACTGTTCTCTCTGCTTTCGTACTAATCATCTGTAGATCATGGGTTTGTTTATGGTATTTAAGAGCTTACTGGGTGCCATGCATTGCGCTAAGCACTGGGGTAGATACAGGCTAATCAGGTTGGACACAGTCCCTGTCCCACATGGGGCTCACAGTCACTATATGTTTTGAACCTTGTTCAAAGAACTCCAGGAAGAGAGGTTAGACTAATAATAACTGCACCTGAGTGCGGGGATAGCATTTTACAGTTGAAGAAACTGAAGCACGGACAAGTTAAGTGACTTGCCCAAGGTCACACAGAAGACAAGTTGCGGAGATGGGATTAGAACCCTTGACCTTCTGACTCTCAGGCCCGTGCACTATCCACCACACCATAGTTGGGGCAGCACTTCAGCTGAACCAGTGGGATCCTCTGTGTGCAGTTCATCCCAAACAAGCCATCTGTTGCATTCACTGAGCTCTAACTGTGTGCAGAGTACCACGTGAAATACTTGGGAGAATACAATAGAGTAAATAGGCACATCCCTGCCCTTGAGGAGCTTACAATCTAGTAGGGGAGACAGACATTAATATCCAATGCAGGTAGTATTCATTCATTCGTATTTATTGAGTGCTTATTGTGTGCAGAGCACTGTACTAAACTCTTGGAAAGTACAATTCAGCAATAGAGACAATCCCTGCCCACACCGGGCTTACAGTCTAGAAGACTGTAATATAAATTCATTCATTCATTCAATTGTAATTATTGAGCGCCTACTGTGTGCAGAGCACTGTACTAAGCGCTTGGGAAGTACAAGTCAGCAACATACAGAGACAGTCCCTACCCAACAACAGGCTCACAGTCTAGAAGGGGGAGTTCACATTCGAGAACAGTAACATTTTATCATAATACATGTAATGTGTTTACAAACACAGAGACGAACATTTACCCAGAGCTGTGTGAAGGCTCCATCACCACCTTAATAATAATTATGGTATTTGTTAAGCGCTTACTATGGACCAAGCACTGTTCTAAGCCGAGCTTTGGGTGAAGGCCTCGTACGTGCTACCTCAGCCCCTGAAAACCTCACTAACCTGTCCACTGGGTGACCTTGGGCAAGTCACTTCACTTCTCTGGGCCTCAGATCCCTCGTTTGCCAAACGGAGAGTAAGACTGTGAGCCCCATGTGGGACAGGGTCTGTCTCCAAACTGATTAACGTAGTACCATCATTAAATGCCATTGTTATTATTAACTTGTATCTACTTCAGTGCTTCGGACACTGCCTCGCACATAGTAAGTGCTTACCAAATAGCCTAATTAACAATAATAATAATAATGGCAGCTTTACTTTTTCAGACTAATGCTACAGCAGCTTTCTCCCAGGGACCACCGAAGTCATATATGTAGGTTTGTGTAGTATTAATATATGTAAGCATTGGGAGGGGTGAGGTGGATCCCTAAGTACTTAGGGGGTACAAACTCAAAATCATAGGCAAATCCGCCCTTTCCTCTCCATCCAAACTGCTACCACGTTAATAAAACCACTCACCCTATCCCGGCTGGATTACTGCATCAGCCTCCTTGCTGACCTCCCAGCCTCCTGTCTCTCCCCACTCTAGTCCATACTTCCCTTTGCTGCCCAGAACATTCTTCTACAAAAACATTCAGGACATGTCACCCCACTCCTCCAAAACACTCCAGTGGTTGCCTCCGCATCAAATAAAAACTCCTCACTGTTGGCTTTAAAACGCTCCACCACCTTGCCCGCTCCTACCTCACCTCACTTCTCTCCTTTAACAATACAGCCCACATACTTTGCTCCTCTAGTGTTAACCTTCTCACTGTGCCTCGATCTGGCCTATCTCACTGCCAACCCCCAGCCCATGTCCTGCCTCTGGCCTGGAGTGCCCTCCCTCCTCAAATCCAACAGACAATTACTCTCCCCTCCTTCAAAGCCTTACTGAAGGCACATCTCCTCCAAGAGGCCTTCCCAAGGTAAGCCCCAACTTTCTGCATCTCCCATTCCCCTTCTGTCACCCTGACTTGTTCCCTTTGCTCTTCCTCTGTCCCAGCCCCAAAGCACTTATGTACATATCTGCAATTTTATGTATTTGTATTCATGTCTGTCTCCCCCCTCTTTAGACTGTAAGCTCAGTGTGGCAGGAAATGTCTGTTGCTGAATTGTACTTTCAAAGCACCTAGTACAATGCTGTGCACACAGTAAGTGCTCAATAAATGTAATTGATTGAAGTCATTTGTTTAAAAAATGAATTCAAAATTATTTCTTGGCAGGTGGTACTCTTTCTTTAAAAAGGGACCAATCCAGGTATCGTTTTTCCTAGTACTGATCGGTGTTAGGGACCTAGTGGTAGCAACAGTGTTTATTAAGTAGTTACTTGGTGCAAGCACTGTACTAAGCACTAGGGGAAAATACACAGGTGGGGATTAGAGGTGGTTAGGGTAAGGGTTTAGATGGAATAAAAACGATGATTAGCTCTGTTTAGCACCTGAGCTCTGAATCCTTTATTTCACATAAATTTTTATAGGGAATGCGCCTACCAACTGTTGTATCACACTCTCCCAAACACTTAGTACAGTGTTCTGCACACAGATTGATTTCAGGTTAGGGTTCAGAAAACATGAAATAGCTGTCTTTATGAAAATGGGGTCATTGCTGTTTTTACTTCTCTAATAGAAGTGTCCAGTGCATGTAAACCAAAGCATGATGGGAACTCCAGATGGAGAACCATTGACTAATTAGGGAAGTTCTTTCTAGGTTTGCCTGAAGGACAGTGCAAGGCAGACATGATTTAGATCACTTGCCTCAATCTGGGCTCTGCAGACTAAGGTTTTCATTGGTCCACTTAGAAAGTTTCAGCACCCCATCTCAAGCTGGAACTTCTGGTTCCAGATCCAAGCCATGGCTTGCCTCTGGAATAGATGAGGGACTAGGTAGGAACAGGAGAGCAGGTTCTTTTCTTCAGGATCCACTTGCCTGAGACCCGCCCATCCATCAGACTCTCAAATGGTACTTTGCAGTGTACAGGGCCCAAACTGTTGAGTTAGGAGCAAATGACATTTCTCTGAAACAGAAAACTGAGTCTTCCGAGTTTAGTTGTGCTATTGCATATTTTACATCCATGTACATTTTTTGGAGTAGAATGAGAGCTGCAAGTAGAAGATAAACTCTTTTGAATTAAAAGGAATGTTTAAGCATTCTAATTTTATTTTAATTTAATTATAAATATATTCTAATATGTGAAAAATGCATTCGGAAGATAATTTATTTCTATTTTGTAAGGAATTTTTGTTATATAGTGAAACGAATGTACATTTAAATAATCTAGAGCCACTTTATAATGATTATATTGCATTTTTCCTTTGCAGGGAGCATAAGAATTATATTAATCAGTAGCATTTATTGAGCACCTGCTGTGGGCAGAGCGCTTTTCCAGGTGTTTGGGAGAGTGCAAAAGACTTAGTAGACATAATCCCTGTCCTCGAGGAGTTTACAATGTAGTGGGGTAGTCGGTGGAGGAGACAGACACTAAAGTATATTTCAGATAGGAGGAAAAATAGAGTGTATTAGATCTGTCTATAGTGCTATAGAAGGTTGTGACTTCTTTAAGGCTTAGGTGGTGCTAAAGTGCTGATGTAAGAACTAGGGAATATAAAGAGGGGAGATTCAAAATTAATCAGGCAAAGCCTCCTAGAGAAGGTGTGACTTCAGAAGGACTTTGAAGATGGGGAGAGCAGTAGTTAGTTATATGTGTAGGGGGAGGGCGTTCCAGAGGGTATGATCAAGGGGTCTGAGGAATGAGTACAAGGCATGGAACAAGGTTAGCTTAATAAGAATAAAGAGTGGAAGCTGGGGTGTAATGGGACAAGAGAGTGGATAATTAGGCGAGAGACAGTTGATTGAGAGCCTTAAAACCAGTTGTCAGGACATTCTGCTTCTTGTGGAGACTGTGAGTAATTGGGATTTTTTTTTGTCCTTTATGAGAATCAAGGTAGGGTTTGCTGAATTAATGGAAAAACATCCTAAAGGATATGCTGTATTTCTTGAATAGTGAATTCATTTTTATTTGAAAGTTTCCAGGTGAAATTTCCAGGTGAAGTTTCCAGTGGTATTTATTGAGCATTTACTATGTGCAGGGCACAGTACTAAATGCTTGGGAATCCCTTTTAATTAGATACTAAGGATCAAATACCTCTGGCAGGTGTCTTTATCTCAAGAACATCACTAAGAGTGGTGCATTTGGCCCCCTTCCAGGAATCCTGGAGATTCTTCAGTAGAATAGGGAACTAGCCAAAGGACTCAGAGTGAGAATTAAAACAACATTTATAGGAGTAGAACAATTTTTAAACAACCCCTCCTTGTCAGAAAAACACCAGCACTAATTTAAAGTAAACAAATAAGCAACTGCATTGCTCTCATCCTCCCATAGCAAAGCAAACATTGCAGAGGTGTCCCTGAGGAATTGATTATAACCTGGTGAGCTGCAAAGTTCCAGGAATGATGCTCCTGGGTCTGGTTGAAAAACATTGCTCTAGGGAAAGATAGATGCCAAATTAAAAACCAAGGCTCTTAACGAGAAAACTTCAACCAGTGTAATTTAAACCGTTGATTACATATATTGTCCTGTATTCGTGGACTCAACCGCAAATCGGATTTCAATTTTTCAAACACTCTATATCATCTTCAGTGCTGCTTTAGAAGTTGAGTTGATTTAGGCCTCCAACTCAAATACAATGAAGTATGAAGGTGAGGAGGTAATACTTATTTGGCATTGGTCAAGTTTTGTAATAATAATAATAATTGCATTTACTAAGTGCTTACTATGTCCAAAGCACTGTTCTAAGCACTGGGGAGGTTATAAGGTGATCAGGTTGTCCCATGGGGGGCTCACAGACTTAATCCCCGTTTTACAGTTGAGTAACTGAGGCACAGAGAAGTTAAGTGACTTGCCCAAAGTCACATAGCTGACAACTGGTGGAGCAGGATTTGAACCCATGGCCTTTGACTCCACAGCCACGCTGCTTCTCAGTGTAGAGGATTCACATTTGTTCCACTTGTGATGTGGCAAAGACTTGGAGAGAGAACATACTCCACATAGCTATTATGACCATTAAAAGCCACTTCCTATAGATCTGAAGCAACAGGGGCCTCAGAATGTTATTTACCAAACAATGGTACTTATTGAGTGCTTACTGTGTGCAGAGCATTGTACTAAGCACTTGGGATAGTACAAAACAGTTGGTAGATTATTAAAAAAATTCTAATCAACTTTCACATACTGTGGAGAATATATTAAATCTTCTCATCACAATTTACAAATGCCAGTGATTTGTTGTGAGGAGTCAGAAAAAAAGAATACAAGCTCAAATGAAATTATTGCGATTTGTGGGAAAGTCAATTTTGAATGAAGTCATGCAGATCATAGTTATAGCGGTCACTCAGTTTTACTATTAAAAGGATGTCTGGTCTGTGGCTCCAAGGCTCATTTCTACTCTGAGAAAAGTTTTTGACCTTAGCTATGCAAGGTTAGATGGCAAGGGCTGGTCCTCTGAGATAACTAATGCATAGGAAATCTAAAGGACCTTTATAAACTTCCCAGAGTGAATGACCAGTAGGAGTAAATAAATATCCAGGGCACAAGAACAGCCACGAAACCAGTTCCTGGAAGCCCCAGAGCCTTCCTAAATAGAGTGCACTCAACTGCACTGCCTGAAATTTGATTGATGGTAACTTTGAAACCATTCAGTGCTTAAGTCAAATTACTGTTTCTCCTTTCATTGTGGTTCCCTTTCCCAGGAAAGGCTGGGAGGTTGTTCAAGTCCCAATTGCTGCGAAGTACTTCCCATTTTCTTATTCGAATAAAATATCTCAAACCATTCAAGAAGGTCAGGGATTCCTGGATCCTTCATGGGTTTTCCTTGTCCAATTGGAAACATTTATTATGTGTTCTTATACTTAGAAATCATATTAAACCGTTAAATCGGATTAACATATTTACCAGTGATCCCAAGAGACCTGTCAGTGATGCTGTGGCAATACATTTGCATTTTTATACTTTTTAATATTAATCATTGGGAGGGTAAAATCAATCTTGGCAAAAAAAAATTGGAAATAATTCTAGTTTTGAGGATTTTATATGCATGCCTGTACAGCCCGTTGTGGGCCAGGGATTGTCTCTATTGCTTTAGTGTACTTAACAAATGCTTAGTACAGTGCCAACTTGTACTTCCCAAGCACTTAGTACAGTGCTCTGCACACAGTAAGCACTCAATAAATATGATTAAATGAATGAATGAGTGAATATATAGGTAAAAGTTAAACTTCACAATCAAAGGAAAGCCCTTGTAGACTGTAAGCTCCCCCATTAGACTGTATGCTCATTGTGGGCAGAGAATGTATCTGGTATATTATTCTATTGCACTCTCCCAAGCGCTTAGTACAGTAGTCTGCACATAGTAAGCCCTCAATAAATAAGATTAAACCAATGAATGAGCACTCAATAAATACGATTGAATGAATGAATGAATTGACTGATTGACTCAGAGGAAACGGTAGTGATGGTGAATGTTTCCAGAGCGGATTCTTCACCCTCACCTAAAGTGGTGGCCTCTCGAAAACCTACCCTAGCTCATGTTGTGGCCATATATGTTAAGGTGCTTTATCTGCACCTCTGTAAGACCGACCTGTCCCTCACATGACAATCTGTAGAATTTATTGAGCCCTCATTCTGTGCAGAGAGTGTACCTGGACAAGTACAACAGAGTTAGTAGACTAAGAGAGCATGGGGCCAAGCCTGGAAGGAAATCATGGCCTGAGAACCCGCCAGAGTTGGATTTTGCAGGACATCAACCAATCAGTGGTATTTATTGGGTGCTTACTCTGTGCAGAGAACTTTACTAAGTGCTTGGGATAAGGCAGTGCAAAGGAGTTGGTGGACACGTTCCTTTCCCACCAGGAGCTTTCAGTCAGTGAGAAGCAGCATGGCTTAGTGGAAAGAGCACGGGCTTTGGAGTCAGGGGTCACGGGTTCAAGTGCCCGCTTCTTCACTTGTCAGCTGTGTGACTTTGGGCAAGTCACTTAACTTCTCTGTGCCTCAGTTACCTCATCTGTAAAATGGGGATTAAGACTGTGAGCCCCCCGTGGGACAACCTGATCACCTTGTAACCTCCCCAGCGCTTAGAACAGTGCTTTGCACATAGTAAGTGCTTAATAAATGCCATCATTATTATTATGATGATAAGGGGGATAGAAATTAAAATAAATTATGGATATATAAATAAAAGCTGAGGATGGGGTGAATATCAAGTGCTTAAAGGGTACAGATCCAAGTGCATAGGTATTGCAGAAAGGGGAGGAAGTAGGAGAAATGAGGGTCTAGTTGAGGATGGCCTCTTGGAGGAGTTGTGATTTTAATAACACTTTGAAGGTGGGGAGAGTAATCGTCTAATGAATATGAAAGGCGAGGGATTTCCAGGACAGAGGGAGGACATGGGCATGGGCAGGGGGTTGGCGGCGAGATAGAGATTGAGGTACAGTGAGTAGGCTGGCATTAGAAGAGCAAAGTGTGCGGGCTGCGTTGTAGAAGAAAATTAGCAATACAAGATAGGAGGGGGCGAGCTGGTTGAGTCCTTTGAGGTGGATGGGAAGGAATTTCTGTTTGATGTGGAGGTGGATGGGCAGCCATTTTTGAAGAGTGTTGCAAACTTTTTTTTAGAAAAGTGATCCAGACATACATTTTAATGGGGGCAGAGTCAGCTGAAAAGTAGATGCAGTGAAAGCCAGCTGCAGTCCAGAGCCAAGAGAGAGCTCCAGAGAGAGAGGCAGCAGATTCTCCCGTTCCCAGGGAATAAGTCTAAGTGGAAGAAGAGTATTGGAAGGGTGCTGGAATTTCCGCTCCTGTCCACTCCCAAGGGACACATATTCTCTGGCACATCCAGAGCATCTGGCCCAGTATGCCTTGCACTGGCAGCAGATAATCTAGTAATTTTTTAAGAAACAAAAATCAACCAAAATCAATACCTGTTCTCCCTCCTACATTTTTTACGGTATTTGTTAAGCGCTTGCTCTGTGCCAGGCACTGTACAAGCTAATTAGGTTGGATGCAGTCAATTTTCCACATAGGGTTCACAACCAATCTCTGTTTTACAGATGAGGTAACCAAGTTACAGACAAGTGAAGTGACCTGTGCAAGCTCACACAGAAGACAAGTTGTGGAGCCAGGCTTAGAACTCAGGTCCTTCTGATTCCCAGGCCTGTGCTCTATCCACTAGGCCATGCTGCTGCTTGTGAACTCCATGCAGGACAAGGAATGTGTCTGACCTGATTATCTTGTATCTCCCCAGTGCTTAGTCCAGTTCTTGGTACATAGTAAGCGCTTAATAAATGCCATTATCATTTCTATTATTATAATTACGATTTATTAAATATGATACTCAGAAACAACTGAAAGCTGATAAATTATTTCTCTCCTTTGATTTACATTTTTTAGTTACTTTATTTAGAAAAGTCTGAAAATATTCTTCGGACACAATAATTAAAGCTACAATGTTTCTTTCTGTTGTTGTTGTTTACAGTATTTATTAAACATCTTCTCTAGCCAGTAGAGCACTGGGCAATAGTCTGATGACATAATTCAAGTTTCCTGAGTTACTGGAAAACCTTGGTCCTCTAACTTCTCTGCCTGTTTTACATGATTAACTCCAAGTCAGTCAATCAACCATATTTATTGAGTGCTTACTGTGTGCATCACACTGTACTGAGTGCTTGGGAGAGTACAATATAACAGAGTTGGTAGACACATTCCCTGCCCACAGTGAGCTTACAGTTTAGAGTCATTAGTAATTGACAGTTTATTTTCAAATAGAGAAAAAAAGCATATACATGTAGGGAACTTAGGTTTGTTTTTTAGGGATGAAATTAAAGTTGCGTCAACTTGGATAGTAAATCTGTACTTTGTGTTTATGTACATGAAATTGAGGTAGTAAAAAATAATGCTAATAATAATGGTATTTGTTAAGCGCTTATTATGTGCCAAGCACTGTTCTAAGCACTGAAAGATACAAGGTTATCAGATTGTCCCAAAAGGGCTGACAGTCTTACTCCCCAAATAGTGCATCCATAGTACTGTAGTGATGAAAGCAACCATCTCAGGAAGCAGCGTGGCTCTGTGGAAAGAGCCCGGGCTTTGGAGTCAGATTCAAATCTTTGGGTTCAAATCCCAGCTCCGCCGCTTGTCAGCTGTGTGACTTTGAGCAAGTCACTTCACTTCTCTGTGCCTGTTACCTCATCTGTAAAATGGGGATGAGGACTGTGAGCCCCACATGGGACAACCTGATCACCTTGTATCCTCCCCAACGTTTAGAACAGTGCTTTGCACATAGTAAGCACTTAACAAATACCAAAATTATTATTATTATTATTATAATCAGGAATAGCATGGCTCCTGGAGCAGAGGCTTTGGAAAGATTGTAAGACTGGGGCCAAATTGAAAACAGCACCAAGTACTGGAAATAGCAAATACAGTAGCACCACAAAGGACACTTTTTATGAGTTCAGTATGAAGGAGACAGTCTTTAGACATCAATCTTTTCAACTGCACCCACACACCTAGATAAAATTCATTGTCATTAGCATTTTATTCAACTCAGAATACCAGTACGTATGTGTTTACTGGAATTAGGATTTGAAAAATTGAGTTACAAAAAGATTCACCGAGTAAATTTTTTACTGGCTAGTAATATTCTGAGGGATAATTACAGCTCCCCCCAGACAACAGCAGACCATGGCTTGCTCCCATTTTCATCCTCCAGCGTAGCTGTATAGCTCCGGGTTTGTATCTAGAGGTTTGGTTGGGGGGTGTGGGCCCTCTGATGGCAGAACCTGTATTACCTGTAAAGATGGGAAAGGGAACCGCAAGGGAGGAAAGTTTGGAAGGCTAAACCCCCGGGCCCAGTTTGTCCAGGAGTAGTAGGAGGGCTAAAAGGATCTGAGGTGATGGAAAGGTTTAGGGAAATTGAATTAATCCTCTCAGGAGCCCCTGTTATGGGATGTGTGGCTACTGGTTCCAGTATGTGACGTGACATGACATCACTGGACTGTGCCATGTCGCTCTGCTTCCATGTCCCACTGCAGCTAGGTAGTGGCTGCTCTCAGTCTGTATGTTTCACTCTGTTGCTCACCCACAATCTCAATCTCTCTCTCTCTCTCTCTCTCTCTCTCTCTCTCTCTCTCTCTCTCTCTCTCTCTCTCACACACACACACACACACACACACACACACACACACAGTCAATTGTATTTATTGAGTGCTTACTGTATGTAGAGCACTGTACTCAATGCTTGGGAGAGTACATTATAATAATATAACAGACACATTCTCTTCCCACAAGGAGTTTGCAGTCTAGAGGACGAGCTCACAGTCTTGCACATACCTCTCTGGACCCATGGTCAAGCGACGTTTCCCAAAGCTTCCCCGGGCATTTCCCAGTGGTGAAAGTTAAGTCTGCCATGCCTGCCCCCATAGAGGCAAAGAAGTCCTCCCCCAGAATCTTTAGGACCGTTCCTTTTCCCCAACATATTTCACCAAACCCAGGGACCCGCTCCCAAAGTCTATATGCTCCCTGCCCTGTTCAAGTGGATTCCAGCTCAGGGGAAAATGCAGACAGAGGCAAAGGGGCATGAACATATATTTTCCTTCCAACGTCTGCTGTCTCTTTGCCCATCCCCAGCCTGCAGCTGGGCCTGAGCCATTAAATGCGATGGTGCCCTTGAAGAGGAGTCAGCAACTTCAGGACATGGGCAGATAGCTACCAGCTGGGTCACTTGGGTGCTCTGCTTTGTACCCAGAACTTAACTGGGAGGATGAAGGGGAGCTGTGGAAGAGCTGCCAGGCCATGTTGCCGAGCCATTCATTCATTCATTCAATCGTATTTATTGAGCTCTTACTGTGTGCAGAGCACTGTACTAAGTGCTTGGGAAGTACAAGTCGACAACATATAGAGATGGTCCCTACCCAACAACAGGCTCACAGTCTGGAAGGGGGAGACAGACAACAAAACAGAGCATGTAGACAGGTGTCAAAAATCGTCAGAACATATATAATTATAGCTATATGCACATCATTAACAAAATAAATAGAGTAGTAAATATGTACAAGTAAAAGAAATGGAGTAACAAATCTGTACAGATATATACCAGTGCTGTGGGAAGGGGAAGGAGGTAGGGCGAGGGCAGATGGGGAGGAGGAGAGGAAAAAGGGGGCTCAGTCTGGGAAGGCCTCCTGGAGGAGATGAGTTCTCAGTAGGGCTTTGAAGGGAGGAAGAGAGCTAGCTTGGCAGATGTGTGGAGGGAGGGCATTCCAGGCTAGGGGAAGGATGTGGGCCGAGGGTCGACGGTGGGACAGGCGAGAACGAGGTCCAGTGAGGAGGTTAGCAGCAGAGGAGCGAAGGGTGCGGGCTGGGCTGTAGAAGGAGAGAAGGGAGGTGAGATAGGAGGGAACGAGGTGATGGACAGCCTTGAAGCCGAGAGTGAGGAGTTTTTGCTTGATTTGTAGGTTGACCGGCAGCCACTGGGGATTTTTGAGGAGGGGAGTAACATGCCTAGAGCATTTCTGTACAAAGATAATCTGGGCAGCAGCGTGAAGTATAGATTGAAGTGGGGAGAGACAGGAGGATGGGAAATCAGAGAGGAGGCTGATGCAGTAATCCAGTCAGGATAAGATGAGAGATTGAACCAGCAAGGTAGCGGTTTGAATGGAGATGGAAAGAGTGGATCTTGGCGATGTTGGGAGTCAGAAGGATGTGGGTTCTAATCCCTGCTCTGCCATTTGTCTGCTGTGTGACCCTGGGCAAGTCACTTCACTTCTCTGGGCCTCAGTTCCCTCATCTGTAAAATGGGGATTGAGAGGGGGAGCCCCATGTGGGACCGGGACTATGTCTAACCCAATTTGCTTGTATGCGCCCCAGTGCTTAGTACAGTGCCTCGCACATATTAAGTGCTTAACAAATGCCATAATTATCATTATTATTATTAGAAACCACCTCTATCCAGATTTCGTCAGGGTCTGCTCTCAACGGTACGAGAAGCAGCATGTCCCACTGGATAGAGCACAGGCCTGGGAGTCAGAAGGTTCGTATCCTGGCTCCACCACCTGTCTCCTGTGTGACCTCAGGCAAGTCACCTCACTTCTCCTTGCTTCAGTTACCTCATCTGTAAAATCAAGGTTAAGACTGTGAGCTGGATCCATGTGGGACAACGTGATTAGCTTGTATCTACCCCAATGCTTAATTAGTACAGTGCCTGGCACATAGTAAGCACTTAACAAATACCATTTTAAAGAAAGGAAGCTTGCTTAGCCCATCCCTGTGAAAGTACTTCGGGAAGACCTGCTGGGTTTGCTCTGGATGTGATTATTTCTCTGGTCTGATATCCCAGTAAATCAGCATCCCGGCATACCTTGCTCATTGTTTTCCAAGCTAGAATCTTGGAGGAATTCCAGGACAAACTAGAGCAGTCCCATTTTAGACAATAATGAGACACTTTTAGTAAAAGCCACTATTTTAATTTTTAAAATTTGACTGCTGTGGCTATTTCTTATGAGTTACTGAAAAATATTAATTGTGGTTAGAACCATTTTTATTCAGCATGCAGTCCCAAAGGCTTTCCTAGAATTCAAAGAGGAAATTTAATCTATTTATCCAAAGAGTCAAATTCTTCTCAAAATATCCAGAGGACTTTTTCAATGTTAATAGGGAAACAGCAACAAGTTTGGAAACGTTTTTAGTGTATTCTTGCAACAGCCACTCCCCTCACCACCACCACCAGATTCCCATTGCCCCTAGTCCCAGCTTAAGTTGGATGAAAATTGACAAATGTTTTGGCTGAATTGTTTCCACATCTTTATTAACCTACATTTTAATGACTTGGGTAATGTACTGCTCTTTGATAATATAACAGCCTCCTACAAATGTCAACCTTCAAACAAATCATCTTTTGTATATGACAGGAAATCACCCAAGAAATGAAACAAAGGGAGAGATGAAAACATAATCCTACTAATGTAATGTTGCAGTGCCAAGTAAAAGACAGTAAGCCTACTTCTAGTAAAATAACAATCCTTAATTAAAAACAGAGAGATAAAAGGCACTTTGGTTTTACTTTAGAAAGCAGTAGGCTTTTATAAAAATGTGTCATCATCTGTCTTTCCCTTGCTTGTCCCATCTCTTCTTGATATTTTAAAGCAACATGGCCTAGTGGAGAGTGCATGGGCCTGGGAGTCAGAAGGGACTGCCAGTTGCATGCTGCATGACCTTGGGGAAGTCACTTAGATTCTCTGTGCCTCAATTTCTTCAACCATAAAATGGGGATACCTCTTCTCCCTTCTCCTTAGACTATGAGCCCTGTGTGAGGTTGGGTCTGACCTAATTAAGTTATACCTATCCCAGCACTTATGACAATGTTTGACACATAGTAAGTGCTTAACAAATACCACAAAAAAAAATAGTGTGTGTGTGTGATAGAATCCTTCATGGTCCTGGCTAGTTTATAGGGCAAGTAAGAGTGGCACAATATCAACCCATTAACCTTTTAATGACCTTCTTTTGTTCCTACAATACCCCATTTGGATAATTAGAGGAAAGGTTTAAGGATATTTAAAGGTTCATCCATAGGACCACCATCACGAGGTGCTCCTAGCATCCTGTTACTCTTACTGGAGAGAGAATCCTGGCTTTATCTGGCCCAGTAACAGCATTGCTGATGGTTTTGTACTTTAGCTACCTGCTTGGTTGAGTTGTTATTATTAATAGTAATAATAATAATGGTACTTGTTAAGCTCTTACTGTGTGCCAAGCACTGTTCTAAGCCCTGGGGTAGATACAAGTTAATTAGGTTGGATTCCATCCCTGTTCCATGTGGGGCTCACACTCTTAAAATCCATTTTATAGATGAGGTAACTCAGACTCAGAGAAGTGAAGTGACTTGTCCAAGGTCGCACAGCAGACATGTGGCAGAGCTGGTATTATAACCCAGATCTTTCTGAATCCCAGACCCAAGCTCTATCCACCAAACCACGCTGCTTCTCCAGTGATGCCGAACTGGAAGGGATCCAGGCCAAGCCTCAAGGGACGTTGGTCTCACAAATGTTCCATGGCTCTGCTCAGGCCCATGTTAGAATACCTGTAGGTCATTACCACCTGCTGCAGGTCCATGTCCTTCTCCCAGAGTGGGACTGGCAAAGTCATAGAAGCTACAGTAACCCTTGGCCTGCACAGTGGAAACTCCAATCTTCCTAGCCTGAAATGGGCAACTGAGCCTCAGCTTCCTGGCCGCTATCAAGATAAATTTTCAGGTGAAGGTGGCCGTTCTTTTGGAGAAAATGTTGTCTACTGCTGCTGATGATGTCCACTTTCAACCTAGATAACAGCCATTAGACTCTGTCCTATGAGGTGCCGTAAGGGCGGGGCTGAAACTGCCATAATGATTTTTTTTGTTTATTTAAAACTAAAAATGAATAAAAATCTGTGTTTTTAAAATAATTAGCAAATTTGGCATTGGTTAAGCACTTACTATGTGCCAGGCACTATATTAAGCACTGGGGTGGATACAAGCGAATCGGGCCGGACACAGTCCCTGTCCCACGTGGAGCTCACTGTCTCAATCCCCATTTTACAGATGAGGTAACTGAGACGCAGGGAAGTTAAGTGACTTCCCCAGGGTCACACAGAAGACAGCTGGCAGAGCCAGGATTAGAACCCATGACCTTCTGACTCCTAGGCCCGTGCTTTATCCACTATCCCATGCTGCTTCTCTAATCAGCATGAACTGTTTCTATACATCCAAAATCAAAAAATGACTTCCTATAAGTAGGGCATACTCACCCAACCCTGGGTGACTAGTTGAATTTAGGGTGGCACAAACTGGTGATAGCAACGTTTCCCTTGGCCTGGGGTGGAACTATGTGTCATTTCAATCAATCAGTGGTATTTACTGAGCACTTCTGTGTGCAGACCACTGTAGTAAGTGCTTGGGAGAGTAATAAATGATTAGGAATTATGGAATTTATGGTCCTGGGTTTAGTCTTTTGTGGGGTCCCATGCATCTGAAAATGGGTCCACACCTGAGCCTTTGAGGGTCCAACTGCCTCTTACTTGGTCTTCCAGTTGTTGCCAACTTGTACTTCCCAAGCGCTTAATACAGTGCTCTGCACACAGTAAGTGCTCAATAAATGTGATTGAATGAATGAATTGGGAAATATCATTAAGGTGTCACTGGCCACCTGGTACTAAGAAGGCAGTTGTGAAGAAAATGGCACCCATTTGGCAGGGCTGGCTGGGGCACAAGAATCTGTTCATGTCGGTGCTTCTCTTCCCTTCCCTCCCTCCCCACCCTGACAATTCTAGAAGGGGAAAATGGGATCTACAGACAATTTAACCATCCAGCAACTGTTGGCACATTTGGCCACTGTTCTTTGAGGATCCCAGCTTTTAAAGAAACAATGGAGTCTACTATCTAAATAATTTCAAAGCTGAATGGGCTTTCATAATGGTCTCTCCCTTTTTCCTTTCTCCTTCAAGTCTGGACTAGTTAGGAATGATCTGCTTTATATAGCTGATTCTCAGTAGTACTGTTTCTCAGTAGTCTGCAATTATGGAGTGGTGCAGATAACAGAAAACAGGTAATACCCAGAGTAACACACCTATTTAGTCAGAAGTGTATGGGCATGTGTGTGCTCTCAGTCATTACCTCCTCACCTGACTGACCCTAACCAGGCTGACCTCTCTGTTATGGCTGCTGACACCTCAGGCTAGGTGGTTGTGGATTCCAATCCCGTCTGCCGTGGGACTTTAGGCAGTCACTTAACTTCTCTGTGACACAGTTATCTCATCTGTAAAATGGGGATTAAGACTGTGAACCCCATGTGGGACAGGGACTCTGTCCATTCTGATAAGCTTGTCAGTGCTTAGAACAGTGCTTGACACATAGTAAGCACTTAACCAATACCATCATTATTATTAGCCAAGTGGCTGTTTGTGGAAGAGTTCTGGAGGCATAGCCATGGCAGCTGCCTCAGGAATGGAGTGATTTGGAAGGGAAAGTGGCTTTAATAATAATAGTAATAGTGTTGGTATTTGTTAAGCACTTAGTATGTGCCAAGCACTGCTCTAAGCACTGGGGTAGATGCAAGGTAATCGGGTTGTCCCACGTGGGCTCACTGTCTTCATCCCCATTTTACAGATGAGGTCACTGAGACACAGAAAAGTTAAGTGACTTGCCCAAGGTCACACAGCTAAGTGGGTGGCCCCCAGTCCAGAATCATGTTAGGAAAGTTAGGGGGAGTGGTTTTTGGTCTTGGATGGATGGTGGTCTCTCGTCATAATGGTCTCTCCCTTTTTCTTTTCTCCTTCAAGTCTGGACTAGTTAGGAATGATCTGCTTTATATAACTGTTTCTCAGTAGTACTGTTTCTCAGTAGTCTGCAATTACGGAGTGGTGCAGATAAAAGAAAACAGGTAATACCCAGAGTAACACATCTGTTTAGTCAGAAGTGTATGGGCGTGTGTGTGCTGTCATTCATTACCTCCTCACCTGACTGACCCTAACCAGGCTGACCTCTCTGTTGTGGCTGCTGTCACCTCAGGCTAGGTGCACGGTAGCATGGATGCACGGTAGTCCCGAGTGAGGGGAAATGAGGGCATTAAGAAGATCATATTTTATTTGTTTTATGATATTTGTTAAGAACTTACTGTGTGTCGAACACTATGCCAAGTGCTAGAATAGGTACCAATTAATTAGGTTGGACACGGTCCCTGACCGCATGGGGCTCACAGTTTAAGTAGGAGGGAGAACAGGTATTAAATTGCTGTTTTACAGTTGAGGAAACTGAGGCCCAGAGAAGTTAACTGACTTGCCCAAGGTTGCACAGCAAGCAGTTGGCAGAGCTGGAATTAGAAACCAGGTCCTTTTGACTCCCAGGCCAAATACTCTCTCCGCTAGGCCACACTACTTGTGTGGTGATAATGGGCAGGATGTTCTACTTGAATTTTCCAAGCCCTTCTGTTACTCTGGTTTTCTCTGTCAATTTCAGAGCTTTCAGCAGCTTCTTCATGGAACACACTCCTCCTCTTATAAAATCTGGGGCATACTGAATTTCCTTGATTGAATCGATGAGAATCTTGAGAGAAGGAGACAGCCTCTCCCAAAATTGTGAACTCCTATATTTCTGCTTTTTATCTTTTAATTTTAATTAAAAGGAAAAAAAAGCTCTCTAGTCAATCAGAAACTCCATTGCATAATCACCAAAGGTTTTTTTTTTTTAATTTTAATGGTTTTGAGTTTCAAAATATTTTCCTTCCATAGCTTATTTTTCTTCCCTGTGTCGGGGGTGTTGGAGGGTGGGAGGGCAGAGGTCGGAGAAAGGAAATTACAATTAACAACACATCCAAAAAAAACAAAAAAAAAAGTGACCTCATCAGAGGTGGGAAACACCAAATTGAATGGACTGTGAGAATATTTAAATACCTTCTCAGGTCTGGGAAACTTTCTGTAAAACAAGGTGGCAATGGGTAGTTTTGCATGTTGGGATCCTCAGATCAAGGAATCCCAAGTACAGTGTTCCTTTGTAGGACAGTGCATGGTTTTTGACTGCATAATTATTTGTTGTTGCAAGCCCTCTGGCACCAAAGTGAAGACTCGTTATAACCACTAATGCCATAGTGCAAAGATCATGCATACTTTAGAGCCCTATCTCCTTACAAGTCTTCATCAAAGTAGTGGAATGGTACATTGTGTATCCACTTATTTTCATCATATTAACGCACATGTCCATGAATCAAATTGGATGGTCAAATTTTGGCCTAAAATGTTCTTCATTTAAGTGCCTCCTATTGGAAGGAAGTGCTGATTATATGAAAGTGTGTTCTTAAGCCTGAATGGGTATAGGAACCTCTTTCTAATGACAGACTTGAACTGTAAAGGTCATTAAATTGCAGTAGGATTCCTGCAGCCATAAGGTTCCAAATTTTTATCTATCTGACTTCAATTTGGAAGTTTTCCATTCCTGAAACAAAAGTCCAGCAATTTTCAAAGTCTCTTGTATTTCTGCAGGTGAAGCTGAAAAACAATGGGTTTTTACATTCATTTAAAGTCTTACCTTTTATTTAAATGAATGTAAAAACCCATTGTGATGGTTGAAATCCCTGACAGTTTTGGCAAGGTGTTATTTAACTTTTATTCCTGCTCTTAGATTTTTCTGTGCAATTCACTGGTCGAACTGATGTGCAATAGTTGCAGTGCTTATCTTATTGGCATTAGGGCAGGACAGCAACATGCTATTCTGTGTGCTTTATGATTTCAGTATAGATGGCTTCAAAGAGATCTTCCCATTTTCTGTAAATGAAAGCCAGAGCATTTTAGGGTTTTCCTTATCAAAGAGTTTCCTTCAAGCATCATACAATGTTGAAATCAATCAATCTTGAGGGTTTGGCCTGGAATGCCCTCCCTCCACACATCCGCCAGGCTAGCTCTCTTCCTCCCTTCAAAGCCCTACTGAGAGCTCACCTCCTCCAGGAGGCCTTCCCAGACTGAGCCCCCCTCCTTCCTCTTCCCCTCCTCCCCCTCCCCATCCCCCCCCGCCTTACCTCCTTCCCCTCCCCACAGCACCTGTATGTATGTTTGTACATATTTATTACTCTATTTTATTTGTACATATTTATTCTATTTATTTTATTAATATGTTTTGTTTTGTTCTCTGTCTCCCCCTTCTAGACTGTGAGCTCACTGTTGGGTAGGGACCGTCTCTATATGTTGCCAACTTGTACTTCCCAAGCGCTTAGTGCAGTGCTCTGCACACAGTAAGCACTCAATAAATACGATTGAATGAATGAATGAATGAGGGTTTGCTTAAGAAATATGCAGGTGATGTTCTTTCTGACTCGAACAGTGAGTCTTTTCCCCCAAATCTTGTTGTCCTAGTTATATATATTTTTCTCTGTTTATCAGTAGATAGACAGGTAGATAGCTGCCCAAGACACATATGTATCCTAACAATTTATATCTGGGGTAAATGTTTATTAGTGGCCTAATAAAGCATTGTACTCTTACCTTGGATCATATTTTTAATTTTGATTATTTTAATTTCCCATTTTATGACTCCTTCAGGACTTCAACTTGTAGATAGTGCTAATTTGCCTTCTTGATAAAAATTTTCCATCCTCATTTAATCATAGGGCATTAGTGTGTCTGTAAGATAATAATAATAATAATAATGGCATTTATTAAGTGCTTACTATGTGCAAAGCACTGTTCTAAGCTCTGGGGAGGTTACAAGGTGATCAGGTTGTCCCATGGGGGGCTCACAGTCTTAATCCCCATTTTACAGATGAGGTAACTGAGGCCCAGAGAAGTTAAGTGACTTGCCAATAAAAGAAATTATAGTATTTGTTAAGCAATATGTTAAGCACTGGGGTAAAAACACATTAATCAGTCAGACACAGTCCCTGTCTTACATGGGGCTCAAAGGCTAAACAGGAAGGAAAATCCCCATTTTACAGATGTGGAAACTGAGGCACAGAGATCTTAAGTTACGTGTCCAGGGTCATTCAGCTGGCAGGTGGTTGATCTAGGAATAGAACCCATGTTTCCTGATGCCCAGGCCTGTACTCTCTCTACTAGACCAATGCTGCTTCACTTGCCATTTTCATAACTATGGACAAGTCACTTCAGTTCTCTGTGACTCAGTTTCTTCATTGGTAAAATGGGGGTTAAATATGTGCTCTTCTACTATTCCCATGCTAGGCAAAGTTCCTGACAAACTGAGTATTTAATAAATGAGAGAATCATCATCATTGTTATTATTATTATTGTTAATGTTATTACCCACACTTCCATGTAGGAATATCCCAGTCAAAAGAGAATCTACCCTTCTTTTACATGTCTTTGGGAGGTGAGATTCCACAGCGTCCCTCAGGGCATCATCTCAAGGGTATAAGAATCCTCACTAGAAGCCGTTCATGTTCCCAAATTCAAATGTGCTATAAGTCCACAAGAACAGAAGAGAAAATATTGAATCACCATCCTTCCTGTGGCTTATCACTTTAATCAACGTGAAGACTTCTCAGCTTTCTCTTCTCTAGGCTAAACAATTTCTTTTCCATTAATCATTCTTTATAGAACCTGTTTCTTATCATCGTCATCATTGCCAGAAACATTTATTGAGCATCTATAAGGGGTGAATTGTTGTACTAGTTATCGAGGGGTATGCATATAAAGGCAGATTAAAAAACCACTCATTGCAAACCATCCTCTGCTCATGACACAAATGTTTCTTAAAAATGTGTTGTAAGTAGAAACTTAGTACGTTAGAATCAATTTTATCCGAATAAGTTCCTGAATTAAGGACAGAAATGGTATTTTTAACATAATTACCCATAACCAATCCATCGATGACTATTATTGAGCCCTTCTGAGTGGAAGGCACTCTACAAAATTTCAACAATAAAAAAAAAGTCCCCCCCCAAAAAAACAATAATAAAAAAAGTCCCAAAAAGCTAGAGTCAGACTCTGACAAGAGGCCATCTATTACTGCATATAATGGGATTACCTCTTAATTCCTAAACGTTAGCTGCCTATTCATTTGCCCAACTATTCTGCCTGCTTAATCGATGATAGCACTAGCTTTCTAGATTCATAATAATAATAATGATAATAATGGTATTTAAGCGCTTACTATGTGCCAAGCACTGTTCTAAGCACTGGGGGGGATTCAAGGTAATCAGGTTGTCCCACATGGCTTGCAGTCTTAATCCCCATTTTACGGATAAGGCAACTGAGGCACAGAGAAGTTAAGTGACTTGCCATTCAAGTTCAGCTTTGGTCCTTCTGATCCTTCTTTATCAGGCAGAAACTCCTCACCCTCAGCTTCAAGGCTCTCCATCACCTCGCCCCCCTCCTACCTTACCTCCCTTCTCTTCTTCTACAGCCCAGCCCGCACCCTCCGCTCCTGTGCCGCTAATCTCCTCACCGTGCCTCATTCTCGCCTGTCCCGCCGTCGACCCCCGGCCCACGTCATCCCCCTGGCCTGGAATGCCCTCCCTCCCCACATCCGCCAAGCTAGCTCTCTTCCTCCCTTCAAGGCTCTACTGAGAGCTCACCTCCTCCAGGAGGCCTTCCCAGACTGAGCCCCCTCCTTCCTCTTCCCCTCCTCCCCCCTCCACCCCCCCGCCTTACCTCCTTCCCTTCTCCACAGCACCTGTAAATATGTATGTATGTTTGTACGTATTTATTACTCTATTTATTTATTTTACTTGTACATACCTATTCTATTTATTTTATTTTGTTAATATGTTTTGTTTCGTTCTCTGTCTCCCCCTTCTAGACTGTGAGCCCACTGTTGTGTAGGGACCGTCTCTATATGTTGCCAACTTGTACCTCCCAAGCACTTAGTACAGTGCTCTGCACACAGTAAGTGCTCAATAAATACGATTGATTGATTGATTGATTACCACACATACTCTTAAAACCAGTCATTCCCCAACTTTTGTGTTTACCAGGGGTTTTTTTTACCCTAAATTTATTTTCTGTTCTCATTGGTTGCACATATTGCATGTCATTCTGATGCCTTTTGCTTGATTACTTTAGTTTTCCCAGTCGCCTGGGATTTGGAGCGTAGTTCTACTTGCTAGTTGGAGGAAGTGGAAAGAGGTTGTTCTGAATGGGATGTTTTCCATCTATCTGCCAATTTGTCCCAAGAAAGATAAACATCCACAAGCCCTAATATGAGTCAGAATCCTTTTCTGTTTCTTGTCGTCTTCACCCTCCTCGCCAGAGAACATTCACTTCAAGTACATGTCAGTTCCCCACCCCAAACATACTCACTTAGATTGTATAAAAACCTCAATTCTACTGGTTTTAGCCAGAAACAGAGCCCAGCCCTTTTGTAACTAAGGCGAGTGTCATATTTAGCAGTGGCTTATGAAGGAGTGGGAGCCCATTGTTATCTGCTAATGAGGAAGTCTCTCAGAACCGAACACACTACCCCTCCCATCTGTCTTGCTGGCCAAATGGGGCCTATGCTAAGAGAGACTGGTTAATAATTCAGCATTACCCGTACTGGAAAAAATGAGTTAAACTTATATCTTTCTGATGGTAGATGCCACTTTGTCTTCCTTTTTCTCCCACCCTTTCTTCCCCCAACCCAGTAAGGGTCCCCAAATTAAGGCTCTTGTTTGCTGAAGAAGTAAACCATTTTTTGATTTCTAATGTCAATGAGAAATGCCCTGCTCACCTCAGTTGAGCAAGGGACTGATAAAGATCCCTTACTTTTTACTTGTGTGGAAGGGAGTCTTTTGGGTCACCCACTCATACAAAGAAACAGTCTAACCATCGGAAAAGACAGCTCTATTACTGAATGTCTATTTATTTACCCAACTATTCTGCCCACTTCATGAACAGTAGCATGTTCAGCTTTGGTCCTTCTGATCCTTCTTTGCCAAACATACACCTAAAACCAGTCATTCCCCATCTTGTGCACTTACCAATTGCATTTCTGTCCACGGGACAGCTCGTCGTGGGTAGGGAGTGTCTGTGAACTCTGTTGTCTGTTACTCTGCACACAGTAAGCGTTCAATAAATAGGGTTGATTAATCGATTAGTCAGGCCCTGCAGGAACTGGGGATTTCATTCAGTCGTACTTATTGAGCGTTTACTGTGTGCAGAGCACTGTTCTAAGGGCTTGGAAAGTACAAGTTGGCAACATATACCAACATATACATATATGTATGTATGTATACAACATATACGTATGTATATATACATATACAACATATACAAGTTGGCTACCAACTGGGGATGTAGCAAAGATTCCAGAGAATGAAAGACAAACCCCAGTAGAGGATTGAGAATATAAAGCCTTATACAACCTGAAAATTTAGGCCCTAGCCCCAAAGGAGAGTGTTTTCTAGAGGAAGTAGGGGAAGGAGATAGTGCCTCAGGCAAGTGCAGTTGAGCCTATAAGCTGCTGAAATTAGAAGTTCCAGTCGGGGACCCAGAGATTTCTGCTGCTGTGAAGTGCATACTCCCTGGAAAGCAGCCTTGCCGAGGGTGGTCGGTTCTCCGAGCCTTAGAAAGCCCAGGATAATAATAAAAATAATAATAATAATATTGGCATTTATTAAGCGCTTACTATATGCATAGCACTGTTCTAAGTGCTGGGCAGGTTACAAGGTGATCAGGTTGTCCCACGGGGGGCTCACAGTCTTCATCCCCATTTTACAGATGCCCAGAGAAGTTAAGTGACTTGCCCAAAGTCACACAGCTGACAATTGGTGGAGATGAGATTTGAACCCATGACCTCTGACTCCACAGCCCATGCTCTTTCCACTGAGCCACTCTGCTTCTCTAAATGTAATGCAGCCTTACACATAGTCACCACCCAAGCAGTTGATCATCTGTGCTGGATGATGAGCAGAAAATTTTGATTTCATCTTTTTTTCCTGAATTATTCTTGCAGGGAGGGCACACTGGATTAAAGTTGGAAGGTGGGGCTAGTCGTTTCTTTGTCTAAATTATAGCAGTTAGGCACTATTATTTTATGTATAGTAGCTGTGTTTGTAAATCTAAACACCCAAATCTTTAGAAGATCATGCCAAAATTGCTGATAGAAAAGACGGAGAAGTACGTAAACTGTGGAAGTGATGCCATAAATTCCTAGTGCCCAAGGAATTCATATTTCTTTTTAGGTGAAATTTCCAACTCAAAAAGGTCATAAAAATTGTTCCTATGGTCTGGATCATGGCCTTTGGAAAATGAAACATGAGTTTCCAAGTTAAACCATCTGAGGGAAAGAAAAAAATCTAACCTTCATTCATATGTCAGAGTAGAATAAAAATCTAGTCTTTGCTTTTCCTTTGTCATTTTTAAAGAAAAACTGTTTTCCCATTGGAAAGAAAGACCTAAACTTCCATTCCAAAACAAGTGCTCCGCATTTAGCATAAGAAAAAATCTGTGGTTAGTTTCCTGTTACTTGTCTTTATCTCAAATCAAATCAGTGTACTGCATTGATCATTTCTCAGGAACTTAATTTAACCTATCACTCTATGCAGAAAAGTGAGCAGCCTTTTCCTTGGTTAAATGTTCCAATCATGTGTAGCTGGTGAGTTTTTGTATATCACTTTTCTTTTTAGATTCAGCTGTAACGGTATAGCCAGAAATAATGTTTTAAGAATACTTTTAAAATGTCCTTCACTTCCTTAGAAGCTGCATTTGAAATTTGAAAACTATCTTTTTGTTTTAGTATATGGTAAAATAAACCTTATAAAATGTGTTATATGTGGAATAATAGGAGAGGTTTTTTTCCATCTAAATGATTAGTGGAGGCTGAGAATATTTTTAATGTTAAAAATCCCCACAACTAAATACATGTTATTGCAGTATTTGTTTAGCAGCCATTGCTAAATGCAGGTAAATGCATTGTTAATGCAATGCAGGAAGAAGAAAACTGATTTTTTTAGAAGTCAGAGTAGTAGCAATGGTATTAAGCGCTTACTGAGTGCAGAGCACTGTACTGATCTCTAGGAGAAAGTACACAGGTGGGAATTAGACACCGTTTCCATCCCTCACGGGGTTCACAATGCACACCATCTCTTTCATTACTTAGAGTAGAAACCAAAGCATGCAACCATAAAAAAAACTGGAAAGAAAAGTGATTATTTAAGACATAGTGAGTATCTCTGAAATGAACTGCAAACATTAAATAGCTTGAAACACAAACATTTTCACACTTAAAGATAATTCAAAATAAAGACTTTGGCCCTTGCAGAAAAAGAGCTGCCATTCAGATTATAACTCTTGCAATTAAATTCAAATTTAAATTGCCCCGTCACTGAAATACCTACCCTTAGTAATCAGTTGCTAATTTAACCTGTTTATTTGAATGTTGAAACTAAATACAACAGAAAAAAAAATATTTGAAAATTATCATGTGTGCGTACGTGAGACAACACATTTTAATCCTAGCTTGCATTTTTTTTCCACAAAAATGTTTGGTCCTAGACTTTAAACTTTCAAAAGTCCAGTTGATTGGACTGAAAATAAAAATATATTTTAAGCTCTGACTGCAGGTTCATTTCCTTCAATCCCTTCAATGAGAGAACATTACCAATTGCACACAGCCCACACATTTCTTGAAACATCTATCACTCTAATATCCAGACACCTAGGTATTAATATTGTTTTTATCCTCAATCTTGGGATCTCTTCAAAAGTTTCAAAAGACCTGCAGCACGCCCATTGAGTGATATAAAAGGTTCAAAAATAGAGGAAGAAAAGTTTCCCGGGAGAGTCCCCATTTGAGGTAGGTGCAGGTGGGAGGGTAGATAAAGTAGGTGGGTAAATGAGGTTTCATATTTTTCAGAGTTCTATTTTGTTAGGGCCGAAGCAAACTGTAGCACAGGAGGACTGCTAGATATTCTCAGGCTTTTAACCTGAAATTTTTCGGTTCTGTGATCTTAACCCTGGTAGAGATCATGGGAAACCAGTAAGTTCAGGTATGGTAGCTGAGTCCTGACCCTAAAAGAAGAGTGCACAGCTAATCCTGATCCTACTCACTAAAATACTACCTCAGTGCCTTTAATCTGAAGTCATTTCCTACTTCAGTGAGCATACTCGGAATTCTGGATTCCAGATCGGTAATGAAATGTAAAGGGATCCAGGCTGACCACCGTAGATATTTAATTAAGATGAACAGAATTCTAATATAGTCTGCACAACTAATGGCAACTATGGAATTTCAAGTGTTTTCCCTTAAAGAAAGAACTGGAATGACCCATACAGCAATTTTAGGAAGAAGAAATTTAGGGCCTTCTATTTTTTCTGGGAGCTTACTGACAATGTCCAATCCAGGATGGGCCCTGGTTTAGTCTTTTAAGAGATTCATAGCCTTTCTAGTCTTTGATATCAGGTTCTAGTCCAGCAGATGTTTACACAGCCTACTTCCCTCTTCCTATCAATCAGCCGTGAATTGTGTGAATTGAATTTAAGCCAACTGGATTTCAGCCAGGAGGCAATTTCTGATTTATGTCTCAACGGTTGAGTCCTTTTACTTGTGTTTGACGTAAAAGAGAAGATTAGGCAACCGCTTTGTACAGGTGTCAGCAAAGCTTCAGGTGCTAAGGATTTCTACTTAACCTCTGATTAGCACGTGTGGAAGTCTTATATTATAGAATCCTTTAGTGGAGAACAAATTCTGACGTTTAAAAGACAAACAAGTTTTTTCTAATATATATTTAATCCATCTCTAATACTAATCCATCTCTAATCTCTAATAATTCAGTAGTTTTAGGTTAGGTTAGAAGGACCTGGGTTCTTATCCTGGCTCTGTCGCTTGTTTGCTGTGTGACCTCAGTCAAGTCGCTTCACTTTGCTGTGCCTCAGTGGCCTTTTCTGTAAAATGGAGATTGTGTGAGCACTTTGTGGGACTATGTCCAACCAGATTAACTTGTATCTACCCCACAATTTAGAACAGGGTTTGGCATATAGTAAGTGCTTAACAAGTACCATAATTATTGTTGTTGTTACTACTGTGTACAGAACCCTGAACCAAATGCCAGAAGAACATAAAACAGAAGCAAAAAATCCAATCCTGCCCTTGAGGAGCTTTTAGTTTCCATCCAATTCTCATTTATCCGAATACAGTTAATCTCTCCCAGTAGGCAGTACTGAGGATGTGAGTGGAGACCGAAGATTTCCCTGCACTTTCTTAAATTGCAAGGTTCTTCTCAAGGGTTTTCCTCCATTTGGACACATGAGGAAAATCCCTGGGACTCTTCGTTCCCAAATCTACCTCTCCAGCCGTAACCTCCCTCCTTCTCTTCAGTCCTCCTCCTCTTCAGTCTCACACTTCCTCCTGCCTTTAGGACATCACTACCTGGATGTCCCGTTAACACCTCAAACTAAACATATTCAAAGCAGAACTCCTCATCTTCCCACCCAAACCCTGTTCTCCCTATATCTTTCCCATCACTAAAGACAGCAGCACTATCCTCCCAGTCTCAAGCCCATAACCATGACAGTATCCTCAACTCACCTCTCTCATTCAATCCATATGTTTAATCTGTCACCAAGTCTTGTCATTTCTACCTCTGCAACATTTCTAAAATCTGTCTTTTCATCTCCATCCAAACTGCTACTATGCTGATTCAAGCATTTATCATATCCTGCCTTGACATCTGCCCTTTTGGACCTCCCAGCTTCATGTTTTTCCCCACTCCAATCCTTCACTCTGCTGCTGAGATCATTTTACTTAACTGTACTGTTCAGTTCAAATAGTAACAAATAATGGTATTTGTTAAGCACTTACTACGTGCCAAGCACTGTTCTAAGCACTGGAGTAAATATGAGGTAGTCAGATTGTCCCATGTGGGGTTCACCGTCTACCGAGGCACAGAGAAGTTAAGTGACTTGCCCAATGTCACCCAGCTGATAAGTGGTGGAGTCAGGATTAGAACCCACGACCTCTGACTCCCAAGCCCGTGCTCTTGCCACTAAGCCACGCTCAAAATCTCCCCACTCTTCAGAAGCCTCCAATGATTACCCATCAACCTCTTCATCAGGCACAAACTCCTTACCATTGGCTATAAAGCCCTCAGTCAACTTGCCCCCTCCTGTTTTACCTCGCTGATTTCCTACTACAGCCCAGCCCTCACACTTCACTCTTTTAATGCAAACCTACTCACTATACCTCGATCTCCTCTATCTCACCACTGACCCCTTACCCACATCTTCCCTCTCTTGTGGAACTCCCTCACCCCTCATATTTGATAGATCATCATTCTCCCCACTTCAAAGCTTTATTGAAATCACATCTCCTCCAAGAGGCTTTCCCTGACGAATCCCTCTTTTCCCCTCCTCCCTCTCACCTGTGTTACCTGTGCCCTTGGATCTGTACCCTTTAAACACTTGACAATCACCCTACCTTCCGCCACACAGCACTTATGTACACATCCTTAATTTATTTTCACATCTGTGTCCTCGACACTGTAGGCTCCTTGTGAGCAGGGACTGTGCCTACTAACTCCGTTGTATTGTACTCGCCAAAGCATTTACTACCATGCCGTGCACACAGTCAGCCCTCAATAAATACCATTGATTGATTGGTAAATAGAGAAAGAAGGTGGAAAACAGAGTGTCACCCCACACCCTCCTAATTTTGCCACTTCCTAGGTGCATTGGAGTGCTGGCCCCACTTGTCGGTCAGTTATTTATTAGGGAGCAGCCCCTGATACCTCTTTCAGGGGTGCAGAATATTTAGCTAAAGGGAAACATTCATAGCCCCTGATGGTAGAGTTATTTGGAGAATAATATGGTCCCTGTCTTGGCCATGCCTCCTAGCTGTGTAATAATCCTGTTTCCAGCACTCCAACCCAAAGCAACTCTGAACATTCAGGTGCTGGGAACACCAGGGGAAAATAAGGAAGCTTTCCCTTCCCTCCTCATCAGTATAGGTATTCCCATAAGGATTTGTATCTGATTTATACCCATAAACAGGTTGAATCTTCTTTTTGCTTATGGGTGGAACCAATGGCCAGAAAATGACTTAAAGATCACAGAAACAATTGCAAATTGAGAGAGGGATAAGAATCCCACCTGATACTTAAGGCATGAAGAAAAGTGTCTAGGGAACTTAAAACCTAAGTTCTTCAGAAAGTTGGCCCACTTGTCTGAAATTCTTTGCAATCTTTGGAAATAATGAAACTGCATGAACACAAAGCCCTGTGACATACCTGAAGTAGAGCAGAAAACACGCACTGTGACGTTTTTACTTCCTTTGATTTTTTTTGGCTTCTGATTCATTCCCAATATTAATACTCTACTTTAGAAAAACACGATAACCAGCCTAACAGTGAATCCCAAAAGAACTGGCTGTGCAGTCAATCAAGGCTTTGTAGCAACCCTGTGATCTTAATTTGTCCAGGAGTATTAGGGAGGAGCAGTGTATATATGTACTTGCAAATTTAGTAGCTTAAGATGGGAAAGGCCAGTATGACTTGATAAATCTGTTTCTAGAGAAGAGGGCATGCCTAGGGCTTCTATGGATACACATATGGCATGGTACTTCCTTTGTAACTTAAGTTTCCCCTCCTTGCTTAACTCTTCAGAAGTAATCAATTGTATTTATTGAGCGCTTACTATGTGCAGAGCACTGTACTAAGCGCTTGGGAAGTACAAATTGGCAACACATAGAGAAGTACTCTACAAATCATAGTTTTCAGATGACAATGGAGAAAAACTGGGTAGTTTTGTTTGGTGAATAGACGAGGGGCCTGAGTTAGATTTCTAATCCTTCACTACATATGTATAACTCAGCCTTCCTGAGCCTTGGGTTTTCTTATGTGTGAAATACAAATTGTACTTCCTTGACAGTTTAATAATTAAACAGTATATTTAAAGGGCATTTCTTTCCTGAGAGAAAAACATATCTAGTAAAACAGTAAGCATTATCATTTGCATTATTATCATTTGAAGAAGCAGTGTGGCTCAGTGGAAAGAGCATGGGCTTGGGAGTCAGAGGTCATGGGTTCTAATCCTGACTCCGCCACTGATCAGCTGTGTGACTTTGGTCAAGTCATTTGCCTTCTGTGGGCCTCAGTTACCTCATCTGTAAAATGGGGATTAAGACTATGAGCCCCACGTGGGACAACCTGATGCCATTGTATCAACCCCAGCGCTTAGAACAGGGCTTGGCACATAGTAAGCACTTAACAAATGCCATCATTATTATCTGCATTGTTCTTAAATCGAGAAGAACAAAAATGCTTCTGAAGTGGTTAGGTGGAGCAGACTGGACCCAGACATGAATCCAAGAGAAGCAGTGTGACTTAGTGGAAAGAGGGCAGGCCTGGAAGTCAGAGGACCTGGGTTCTAACCCTGGCTTTGCTGCTTGTCTGCTTTGTGGCCTTGGGCAAGTCACTTCACTTATCTGGGCCTTAGTTCCCTCATTTGTCAAAAGGGGGTTAAGACTGTGGGCTCCATGTGGGACAGGGACTGTGTCCAAACTGATTATCTTGTATCATTTCCTGCACTTAGAACAGTGCTTGACACATAGTAAATGCTTAACAAATACCATTAAAAAAAGCCAGTGAGTGTGACAAAGAATACAATACTGGAGGGCAATTTTAATAGTGGAAAATACTTTAAACTGCTTAGCTAATCTATTTTAGAGTCCTTAAAAACTAAGCCAGACAACAAAACCCAGGCTTGTAACTGGTAACCTTTACTAATCATAAATTCTAGAGACCATGTAGTGATCATGATGTAAATATTGCACCCAAAAATTGAAAGAATGCAGCTAAGAGGATCGATGATTATTTTAGTTCAGTCTTTACTCAGGAAGATGTTGATTTCCCACACCCAAATCACTTTTGGAAGCAGGTGGAGTCAGAAATTCTGAATTAAATCTTGGTTAGCCTACAGAATATTTCAAACCAATCAAAAACCAATGTAAGCAAATCACCAGGACCAAATGGCAACCACCTGAGAATTCTGAAAGAAACTCAAGAAGAGAAGTTCTGGAACTACTGGCAAGAAAATATAAACTAACATAGCCTTACAAAAGTCCACTGGATATGTGGTTCACTAATGTAATTCCCATCTATAGTAAGAACTTGATAAAATTGTAGACCAAGTCGGACTTCTATACTTGCTAAACTAGAAGGATGAATGGCTATGCTTAGGATCAGTGAGCACTTAAAAATGTGGGGAAAAGGCAACTTGGTTTTTATCAGGGAAAATTCTGGCTCACTAAACTGTTGCAGGGCTTTGAAAGACTGAAGCATGCAGATTGAGTAGCTGGTTTATTCACTACATTTTGATTTTCAAAAGGTTTTCAAAAGTTTCAATACCAAAGGCTTGTTCAGTGGAGCTTAAGTTATGGCAGAAAATGAAATATTGGCTTATATGAAAACACAACTGGTTAAAATATAGGAAGCAAAGAGCAGGGATGGTAAACGTGGTGGAGAGGGTGTGAACCCCTTCTAGACTGTGAGCTCATTCTGGGCAGGGAACGTGTCTACCAATCATTCATTCAGTAGTATTTATTGAACATTTGTGGTGTGCAGAGCGCTGTACTAAGTGCTTATCAACTCTGTTGTGTACTACTCTCCCAAGCACTTAGTGCAATGTTCTGCACACAGTAAGCTCTCAATAATTATGATGTATTGATTTATCAGAGATCAGAGCTAGTATAGGGTTTACTGATGATGATAATAATAATCATGGTATTTGTAAGCACTTACGATGTGCTAGGCACTGTACTAAGCACTGGGGTGGATAAAAGTAAATCAAGTTGGACACAGCCCCTGTCACTTATGGGGTTCACAGTCTTAATCCTCATTTTAAAGATGAGGTAACTGAGACACAGAGAAGTAAAGTGATTTGCCCAAGGCCATAAAGGAGACAAGTGGCAGAGCTGGGATTAGAACACATGACCTTCTGAATCCTAGGCCCGTCCTCTACCCACTACGCCATGTTGCTTCTTTACCATAATCATAAGTGATGTGGAAAAGAGTTTACACTGGAATCAACAAGTTTTCAGTTGTCTGTAAGCTCTTGAGGAAGTGAAATGAGGGTAAGCTAGAGGAAAAACTGAGTTATTAAACAGGAAAGTGAGAAATGAGCTTTAATATGAGCAAGTGTAAGGTAATGGCCAGAGGAGAAAATAATTGAAAATACAATCATACAGTTATTGTCTTGGGGCTATCAGAAAGAGATCTTCGTTGTGGTGAGTTGTTTCCTCAAATGATCAGTCAAGTTTAAGGTACTAAAGGATCAGTAAAATGGCCTTCAGCATTAGAAGATACTAATAATAACTATAATAATTATGGTATTAGTTAAGTGCTTACACAGTGCCAAGCACTGTTCTAAATGCTGGGGTAGATTCAAGGTAATCAACATTAGAAACATAGTTTTGCCACTGTATAAAATCACTAGACAGTGGACCCATCCAGTAATGGGAAAAGGGAGATATTCAGGTGGGGAGTTGAGGCAGCCAGAGCCCACCCTAAGAGTACTTCAGGAAGAGCATGGGTGGTGCCTGGGAAAAGGCAGTTGGAAGTCCTGAGAGGGCCCTGGCTTTGCAAAGCCTGGCCTCAGTTCTCTCCCTAGACTCTCTGCCAAGTTTCAGAAAGACCAACCAAGGTGAGGCTCTTTTCCCAGCTGCTCCATCACATCTTCCCACTGTTTTACCATTCTGTCTCTTTCCCCAGTGCTTGGCAAGAGCCATGTTCAATGGCTAAGAGCTCTCTGACTGTGCCAGAATTTCTGATAATCAGTCAACACCTTCACACTTTAATGTAGTAGATGACACTTGCATACCTAGAGTAGTAAAGCACCATGGCCTGCTGGAAAGAGCATAGGACCTGGGTTCCAATCCTGCCTAGCTACTTGCCTGCTGTGTGACCTTGGGCAAGTCACTTAGCTTGGATTACGTCCAACCAGATTATCTTGTATCTACCCCCGTGCTTAGTACAGTGCCTGGCACATAGTAAGCACAGAACAAATACCATTCAAAAAAATAATAATAATGAGTAAATGCAATTCTGGTTGCATGGTGTTAGTAAAGATGTAATAGACCTTAAAAAAAAGAAAAGGTTCAAAGAAGGGGCAAAGAATTAGTTCCATATTAGGATAAACTGAACAGATTGGAACTCTGTAAACTTTAAACTCTTTGTCAACAGGGATAGCATTTACCAACTCTCCTGTATTGTACTTTCCCAAGCACTTAGTACAGCGTTCTGCACATAGTAAGCACTCGAAAAATACCATTGATTGATTAATTGACTTCCAGCCTGGAAAGATGATGATTTGGAAGGATATAATTGAAGTCTATAAAATCTTAAAGTGTGTTGGGAGGCATATCCTTAACCTTGAAGATGAACATCAAAGGTGTCAAAGAGGGTCAACTCCCCTCCCAGAATCATTTAGTTCCGCCAGCAGGAGACAGCATACTGCAGAGCAGGAACCATAAACAGGAGCCAGGATGGCAGGCCTTGCATTTCAGTGGTGTTTGGAACAGTAGGGTGAAAGATGTCTACTCCGGAATTGACATAACTTGTTCCTGGTGCTCTTCATTTGGAAGCATTTGAGGATATTTCTCTCAACTCTATTAAAATCCATTATTCCCCCAAATTTGATCTTTTGTGCTTCATCACGTGCTAAGTAGCATTTACTCTTGGCAGTACCAGGGCAGAAGAAAGAAGCATGTGTTGAACTTTTTAGAAGAATGGCATGGTCAAGTTTCACTTTAATGACTGGCATAAAAAATAGTGTGACAGTGTAATGGTATGGTAGCTATTGGCATAACTGCCCTCCAGCACCTAGAAAAGGCAGTTACATATGCAATGTTCATGGCTCTCTGGGATTAGGAAGGAACATTTGGCACCATTTTTCATTGAAGTGGTAATGAATGTAAATGGAAGGGGAAAAATTGTCCAAAGTCCTGGTGTGGATTTTTTGTTAACACTTTTCCTATGGTTTTTTTAATGATATTAAGCACTTCCTATGTGGCAGGCACTGTTCTAAGTGCTGGAGTAAATACAAGGTAATCAGGTTGGACACAATTCATGTCCCACAGGACGCTCACAGTCTTAATCCCCATTTTGCAGATAAGGGAACTAAGGCACAGAGAAGTAGTAGTAATAATAATAATAATGGCATTTATTAAGCGCTTACTATGTGCAAAGCACTGTTCTAAGTGCTGGAGTGGTTACAGGGTGATCAGGTTGTCCAACGGGGGGTTCACAGTCTTCATCCCCATTTTACAGAGGAGGGAACTGAGGCACAGAGAAGTGAAGTGACTTACCCAAAGTCACACAGCTGACAAGTGACGGAGCTGGGATTTGAACCCATAACGTCTGACTCCAAAGCCCGGGCTCCTTCCACTGAGCCACGCTGCTTCTCACTTCTTGGGAAGTGACTTTCCCAAGCTCATGCAGCAGTCAAGTGACAGAGCTGAGATTAGAATGCAGGTCCTACTGGCTCCCAGGCTCGTTCTCTATCCCCTAGGCCACGCTGCTTCTCTGGTTATTTTAGTTCATTTGGAAGCATAAAATATTAACCTTCAAGTTAGAAAGGAAGCCAAATGTGGAAAAATGACAATGCTTGAAGTCTGGTGCACTGCTCTATTTAATCAGAAACTAAAGTGCTTCATTAGGGTGAACTATATTTTACTGAATAAATTCAGTACTAGAATTTTGGGCTAAATACAGTGGCCATCACACAGATACCTGAAGTAATTATTAAAGTTGAGCACAATGTAGGCCTTCTATCAGAAACTCTCTTCCTTCTTCCCTGGGCCCATGAACTTTGTCAGAGATGAACCACTGACTGAAAATCAAAGAACTGTTCTATGGGGTGACTCTTTGAGAGAGAGTCAACACCTGCTGCCTCCAGACCTACCTTTACTAACTTAGTTAATGACTCAGAGAAAGTAATTGGTCTTTGTGTGGCAGCTTCTTTATCTCTAGGATATGAATAATGTGGACCTGCTTCCAAGAAACGCTTTGAAAATTGTTTTCTCCCTTCTGGTCTTCTCTTCCATCTTTAACACTGCTGCTCACCTCCTCTTCCGGAAGAGGTCA
This sequence comes from Tachyglossus aculeatus, assembly GCF_015852505.1. Classification (NCBI taxonomy): domain Eukaryota; kingdom Metazoa; phylum Chordata; class Mammalia; order Monotremata; family Tachyglossidae; genus Tachyglossus; species Tachyglossus aculeatus. The sequence continues at coordinate 21,336,312 of NC_052070.1, forward strand.
CCTGGAAAGAGCAAGTGTTCTAATTCTAACTCTGACTCTGACACTGGTCTGCTGTGATTTCCTGTAAGTCACTTAACTTCCTCTTTGCCTTGGTGTTATCACTTGTAAAATGGAGTTATTAATAATTGCCTTACCTTACAAAGATGTTGTTGTCAGGAAATGGGGTAAAATGAGCTAATTGAGGTGAAAGTACTTGGAAAAATGAAAGTGCTATATGAATTCAAGGTATGTCCAGCTCTGCTTAACACAAGTTTTCAGTATGCACGTTTACTCGAACCTGATTAAGGAATTAGAGGACGTGCTTCCAATGTGAGCTTCTGGGGGCTCAGCATGCTGAGGAATTGAAGAAATAGTTTCTGGTACATGTATTTGGTATCAGAAGGGGTGGGTACTGCAGGGCGAGTGTTCCTAAACCCAGGATTTTTCTGGTAACGACCCTTGCTTGGTGCAGTATTAGCATTATCATTATTTAGGTATATACTTGGTCCTCCTTAGCCCTCTGTGATAATCCCTCTTCTACATCCATTGCTGAATCAGTTTTCTCCACACTCTTAACTATGGAGGTTGCCCAAGAATTTGTCTTCTACCCTTTGCACTTCTTCCCGTACATTTGCTCTTTAAGGGAGGTTATTGGCTTGCAGATCACTCCTTGTTAGATCTCTCTCCTAATTTTCTTAAATCCACAGAAAATCTTCACTTGGATATTTTACCTTCACTTGAAAACAAATATGTTGCAAATCTCCCATGCTCCATGCTCTTTTGGAACTGTGATGGACAGTTTCACAGGTGGACCCTTCCTCTCCTTTGCCTCAGCCTCCTTCTAGGCCCTAACCAGGTACCACTTTGACCATTCCAATGACCATCTTCGTCTAGGGCAGTTCTGCCCCTCCCCCACTCCAAATTAGCCAATTAGCAAAATTATTCTTGCCTGCGTCAGAACTCTACAGTGACTTCCAGTTGTCCCCTGTAATCAAAGAATTGAAGGCCCTTTACCAGCTGGCCTTCTCTTTTCCCTTCCTTTCCCTCCCTGAAATTGGGCCAGGTGACTCTTTCCTGCCTCTCAACTATTATGCACCCATTCCCTTCTTTGCTTTTCTCCCCCAAAACATCTCTCTTGCCCTGTTCAAGACACTCCTCCTCCATGAAGCCTGTCCTCACATATCTCCCAGCTTTAATCAGTCCAATCACTCCAGCAACACCTCCTTAACCTGTGAGTTTTTCACAAAATAATTGCATACCATTTTAGTATTTTAACAGCACATACCTACCAATGATATAGAGAAGGAAGGCGACAATTATCTGGTTAATTAAATCAATGGAAATAGTCTAACTGGATCATTCAGATCCTAAAGAGGCAGGGTATGTGAAGTAAGTCACTGGGTAATTGCTCAATCCTCCAATTACCTGGGCCATGAAGATCCAGCCATAGGGTGCTCAGGAAAGGCTGTTTACTGGGGATTGGCTAAAAACAATACCCTTTAGAATCCAAGAAGGACTTGTTCAGTCCCAGAAACTACATAGGGAAGGACTAAAAACTTGAGCTATAAATAAGCCTCTGTTTACTTGAATGTAAAAAAAATTAGATCAGACTTTTTTTTTTTACAAAAGGGATCCTTCCTCACTTGTGTACTGTTGCAGTTTCATTCATTTCCTCATTAAATATGACCTTCCTTCATGATTGCATCATCTTGTAACAAGTTAATCAGGTAATCACTCACAAAATCAAGATGGGAGAGAGACAGTATTCTTTTAATGGCATTTGTTAAGCTTAAACTATGTGTCAAGCACTGTTCTAAGCACTGGAGTAGATTAAAGTTAATCAGGCTGGTTACAGTTCCTGTCCCACATGGGGCTTACAGTCTTTTGCTTTTGCAGTAAAAGTTGTTCTATTGGATTTCATATATCTTCACTATAGCAGGCAACACTAAAACACAGGAAATGTTACTTGTTGGCCACTGTCTTTTTTTAACCTTTTATTTTTCCTTTTTATTTCTAATGAGTCTTTGGGATTTTATTTTTCAGAATACATGTGTAAAAGGCTCCCTTTGGCATGGCTATATCCTTAGTATTTTTAATAAATTTTTCATCACTTTGTTTAAAATCATCCCGCATATTGAAATCTGTTCCCTGAGGTGAAAAATGTTTTTTTGTTAATACTACTGTTCATTCAGACTTCTGGGCACTATTCCTATGTACTAGCTTGATAATGTTGATGCCTTATCACAAAGTCTGGAATACAAAGAGGTAGAACAGTGCTTGGCACATAGTAAGGGCTTAACAAATACCAACATTATTATTATTATTATTATTAGTCTAATGTGTGCAGAGCACTGTACAAACTGCTTGGGAGAGTACAGTATAACAGAGTTGGTAGGCACATTCCCTCCCCACAATACAGTCTGGAGGATCCGTCAGTATAGCAAGGATATATTCTTATATGCAAACAGGGATGTTGGTTGGGTATCAGTCTGTCACTGTTTATTGTTGTGTTGTACTTTTCGAAGCACACAGTAAGCACTCAGTAAATGCAATTGAATGAATGAATGAACCACACTTCCACTCAGAGACAGGATCTCACTACTGGTATTGTCATCTTCAAAAACGAAAGCCACTGTGGTGAATAGGTCCCACTTGGCTGGTCATCTTCCTCATGTTTTAAAAGAAGAGTTTCTCCTAGGATTTTTTTTTCCTACAGGGCTGCATTTAATGAGAATTTCTTGAAGAAAAGACTGTTAATTTGGAAAAAAAACCCATGAAAACCTTCCCCAATCATCCTTCCCCACCCCTCAGGTTCCCCCCGATGGAGGGGTAGGAGGGAGCAAAATATAAGTGGCTGTTCTCCAAGTGACTGGATGTAATGAAACCTCAGCTGCCTAAGGCCACCATGTTTTGGAGCTAGAGAAGCATCCAGAAGGGCAATAGAGGGTGGGGGAGGCTTGAGGAGCCTCATTGCAATGGCTTCAATTCCTTACTGGTGCCAGGAAAGAGCCACCTGTCCCCTCCCAACTCTGGAAGAACACCCCTCAAGCCACCGATTCCTGCCACTAGAAAGCCAGTCGATCAATCACATTTATCGAGCGCTTACTGTGTGCAGAGTACTGTATTAAGTAGTTGGGAGAGTACAGTATAACGGAGTTGGTGGACATATTCCCTGCCCAAAATGAGTTTTCAGTCTCGAGAGCAAGCCAGTGGCCTTCACCACTGTGGATGCTTTCTAGTATCTGTTATCTGATTTTTAGGATTTAAGCTGGGTGTATCATTATTCCCTTTTTATTTACCTAGTGCAATACCTATTGAATCATATTATATGTTCTCCTTTACAAAACCCATAGCTCAGAAACTTCATTCCCCTTTGAAATGTAAATACTATGCCCCTGTGTTCATGAACAAGAGTTTTATGGAAGTACTACTTTTAATCCTGCATTTTTATTTCTGTTTGTGTATAGAACGTGTTGTAGCCTTTGTTTTATAACATCAATATAACATCTCAAATAGCTTACCGACTGACAAGTGAAATATTACCTATATTAATTTGGAAGTTTATTTTAGCTTTATCAAAATATACGCTTGCCAAAAGTGAAAAATTTATGACTAGCAAGCATTAAAATTAAGCACTTTGCCCCATTTTAATCAGAAGTATAGCAAAAAATATATTGAATCAATCAGTTATATTTATTGAGCACTTACTGTATGCAGAGCACTGTACTAAGCACTTGGGAGAGAACAATATAACATACAAGTTCGCTTCCCAAAGTACGCTTTCAGTCTACAGGGGGAGACAGACAGTAATATAAATAAATTACAGCTATGTGCATAAGTGCTGTGGATCTGAAGAAGGGGTGAATAAAGGGTGCAAATCCCAGTGCAAGGGTGATGCAGAAGGGAGTGGGAGAAGAGGAAATGAGGGCTTATTACTGAAAAATAGCAATCTAGATATTTTGGCAAATGATTTATGCCTGGTGTTATGTGTTATACTCTCACATTGCTTTTTGATTGACAAGCGTGAACAAAGTAATTTGAAGTCTGTACATCATCATCATAATGGCATTTATTAAGCGCTTACTATGTGCAAAGCACTGTTCTAAGCGCTGGGGAAATTACAAGGTGATCAGGTTGTCCCACAGGGGGCTCACAGTCTTAATCCCCATTTTACAGATGAGGTAACTGAGGCACAGAGAAGTGAAGTGACTTGCCCAAAGTCACACAGCTGACAATTGGCGGAGCCGGGATTTGAACCCGTGACCTCTGACTCCAAAGCCCGGACTCTTTCCACTGAGCCATGCTGCTTCTAACTTGTACGTGCAAGTTAAAAGAGTTGGTGATGCTCAACTGGGAAAAGAGAAGGCTGAGGGATTACTCTTACCCCAGGAGGATGTGAAATAGAGATCTTCTCTAGTCTCTCATCTCCAGATTCGATTTCCCCACTACTTCAGCTCTTCCACATTCAATCATTCAATCGTATTTATTGAGCACTTACTGTGTGCAGAGCACTGTATTAAGCGCTTGGGAAGTACAAGTTGTTCCATATCACCAAAACCCATGGACACTCATTCTTCCCCACCACCGTAGCAGTGGTGAGGAGACTGTGAGCCCATTGTTGGGTAGGGATTGTCTCTATTTGTTGCTGAAATGTACTTTCCAAGCTCTTAGTACAGTGCTCTGCACACAGTAAGCGCTCAATAAGTATGATTGGATGAATGAACGAATAGGAGGTTAATATATTTTGGAGGATTCATTCGCTCCCATTGCTTCAATGGATTACTATCTCTACATGCTCAATAAATATGATTGAGTGATTCCCAAATCTACATCTCCAGCCCTTACTTCTCTCCTCTTCTGCAGTCTCACCTTTTGTCCTGACTTCCGGACATTACTACCTGGATGTCCCGCCCACACCTCAAACGTAATAGGTCCAAAACATAATTCATTCAATCATTCCATTGTATTTATTAAGCTCTTAGTCTTCCCACCCAAACCCTATCTTCCCCATCACTTTTGCCATCACAGCACCACCATCGTCTGTCTCATAAGCCCATAACCTTGCTATTATCTGCTCATTCACCCCACGTATTCAGTCTGTCATGAAATCTCATCAATTCTACCTTCACAATTTTGCCGAAACCCTCCCTTTCCCTTCCATCCAAACTGCTACTATGCTGATCCATGCGCTTCTCTTTTCCCACCTTGACTGCTGCATCAGCCTCCTTGCTGGCCTCCCTGCCTCCTGTCTCTCTTCACTTGGGTCCATATTTCCCCACTCCTTAAGAACAAGCGCTTTGTCCGAATGTCTTTTATACCGGGAAAAACTCCTGTTGATGGAGTAAATTAGCTTTTTAATTAATTTGTTCCTAAAGTTGATCAAAGGATACCTTTATTTCGCCTTAGTCTGTTAATAAATATTGGCTCTGTCCAGTTTAGCTTAAGCATTTTTATAAAATATGTTCCAGTAAATATGGTGTTTTTCCATTTTCTGACTCTTTTATGAGTTATTCTCTCAGAGTAGTTCTCTATTTTAGTAGTTCCTTATGAATTTTATTTTGGTCCCTTTCAGAAACCTCTGTTGCTTTTGATAATGAAGAATGTTTTGGACTAGTTAATGTACTTGTCATGTATATATCTTGTGAAATATTAACCAGTCAGCTAACCAACTGTTTATTGACAGTTGAAATGGTGTTGTCCCATTGTACATCTCTGCCACTTGTCTGCCGTGTGACCTTGAGCAAAGTCACTTCACTTCTCTACCTCAGTTACCTCATCCGTAAATTGTGGATTGAGACTGTTAGCCATACGTGGGACAGGGACTCTGATCCAATTTACCTATATCCACTCCAGCACTTATTGTAAGCACATAAGTGCTTAACACATGCAGCAATTATTATTATTATCCTCCTCCAATGGTTGCCCTCAACCTTGCATTAAACAGGAAGTCGTAACCATTGACTTTAAGGTACTCAATTTGTTAACCCCCGCCAACCTTACCTTTCTGATTTCCTGAAACCCAACCTGCGTGCTTAACTTGTCTAAAGCCAACCTACTCGTTGTATCTCGATCTCATCTCCCTTGCCGCTAATCCCTTGCCCACATCCTCCCTCTGTCCTGAAACTTCCTCCCCCTTCATAAACGACAGAGCACCACTCTTCCCACTTTCAAAGCCTTATTAAAATTCATTCATTCATTCATTGTCGTATTTATTGAGCGCTTACTGTGTGCAGAGCACTGTACTAAGCACTTGGGAAGTACAAGTTGGCAACATATAGAGTCGGTCCCTACCCTACAGTGGGCTCACAGTCTAGAAAGGGGAGACAGACAAAACAAAACATATTAACAAAATAAAATAAATAGAATAAATGTGTACAAGTGAAATAGAGTAATAAATATGTGCAAACATATATACATATACACACATATATATAGGTGCTGTGGGGAGGGGAAGAAGGTAAGGTGGGGGGATGGGGAGGGGGAGGAGGGGGGAAAATCACATCTCCTCCTGTAGGCCTTCCCCAATTAAGTCTTCTTCCCCAACCCCCTACCCCACCCCCCCGGACTCCCTCTCCCTTCTGCGTTGCCCTTGGCACTGGATTTGTACCCTTTAAACACTTGATGTTCGCCCCACCCCCACAGCACTTATGTGCCTAACCATAATTTATTTTACTATCTATCTCTCTCTGGTCTTTTTGGGCAGTGAACAGGTCTACCAACTCTGTTTATTGTACTCTCCCAAGAGCTGAGTACAGTGCTCTGTGCACAGTAAGTGTTCAGTAAATACCATTGAATGATTGATAGATATTCAGTTTCTCCAAAGGAAGCTCTTCCTAAACAGTTGTCATGTCTTATGCTGTCAAGTCATTTCTGACCAATAGTGACTCCACAGACACCTCTCCCCAAACGCTCCACCTCCATCTCCAGTCGTTTTGATAGTTTCTTGTCTTATGCTGTCAAGTCATCTCTGATCCACAGTACACAGTAAGCGCTCAATAAATACGATTGATTGATCCATAGCGAGGCCATGGACACATCTCTCCCAGAGCGCCCCACCTCCATCTGCAATCATTTTGGTAGTGTATCTGTACAGTTTTCTTGGCAAAAATACAAATGTGGTTTACCATTGTATCCGTCCACGCAGTAAACTTGAGTCTGCACCCTTGACTCTCTCCCATGCCGCTGCTGCCCAGTACAAGTGAGTTTTGACTTGTAGCAGATTGCCTTCCAATTGCTATCCACTGCCCAAGCTAAGAATGGAATCGGTATGCCTCTCCTTGACTCTCCCTCCCGAAGCCACGACTGCTAGAAACTCTCCAGGTGTGATCTTACGAGGGCAAACAGTTGTAAAGGACCACTAAATTGTAAGAGGGAGCATTTTCCTTCTTATACCCAGATTTCACTAAATCAGGGGACTGTATATAACCTGAGGCTTAAGAAGAAAATCAGACACTTCTTGGAACCAAATGTGTTTCTCAAGCAATTCAATTAAAATTGCTGGTACAGCCATCCGGGATGAAAAACGAGGCATTGAAAACAGATGCACAATAAAGAAGCTAAATCAATGAGTTTAAATTGTCTGCCTGGTTCTCTGGTTCCCTTATTGAACGCACATCTCCTCCAAGAAGACTTACCTGACTACGTCCTTCCCCTCATCCCCACAGCACATGTGTATTGTCTGTAACGTATTCATTTATTTATTTCTATATATTAACATCTGACTTCCCCTCTCAACTGTAAATTTGTTGTGGGCAGGGAATGTGTATTTGTTGCTGAACTGTACTCTCCCAAGTGTGTAGTACAGTGCTATGCACATAGTAAGCGTTCCATAAATATGATTGAATGAATGAATCTGGGCACCAGCTGCTTTGTGATTTCACTTGGCTTGATTCTTCTGCACAAAAAAGTTACTGGCCCTTGCTCTAAACTGTTGAGGGATAGTGTTAAAGTTTAAGGCAAGCAGAATGGCTAAAAAACACTTTTTAAGAACCTTTTCTCAGCAGCTGAGAAAAGGTTGCATGTGTTTAAAAACAAGTAAGGTTGTTTTTAAAAAAGCATATTTTTAAACAAAAACGAAGTGACCAAATTATGAAGGTACATCAAAGTAGTATGTGATTTTCTGATTGCTCTAAGTGAATATTTCCCAAGTTGGAGAAGGATAAGATTTGAGAGTTTATCCTTGTGTGCTTTTCCTTCATGTTTATTACTACAGATATTGTGCAGCTGTGGAAAGGCACACATTCTCAGGAGTAAATCATTGGGTAAACCTAGGATGGGTCTTGCAGCTATGCCCTATCAATTTCAATTAATGAAGCAGTGCATTGGTGAGGTTCCAGAATTCTGGAAGGTAAACAAAGGCAGTTCCAGACATTTAATGAAGTATTCCGCTCTAAACGGCAGGAACCCTGGAATAAATTCAGTGATTTATTCTTTTGAGATCCTGTAATGCGTCCTAGTTGGTCATTTTCAGAGGAGGTTGTTTCCTTACATCTTGAGAGTTTTACCAAACTTAACCTAAGTGGTTACCTGTGTTGTTTTGTGGGATGCTGGCCTGTTTGTGCAGAGTTTGAAAATTAAAGGTCCCAAGTGCAGTTGGAAAATTTTCACCTTTCTCATTTGTCTATTACTTGCTTAAAGTGAAAAGAAAAAGAATTATTTTCAAGTTAACTGGGTAATCAAAGGTAATTATTGAGCGTCTACCATGTGCAGAGCACTGTCCTAAGCAACCCATCAATTGTATTTATTAAACATTTATTATGTGCAGAGCACTGTACCCAGCGCTTGGGAGAGTACACTACAACAGTAAGTTCATTGAGGGCAGGGATGTGCCTGTTTATTGTTATATTGTACTCTCCCAAGTGGTTAGTGCAGTGATCTGCCCATAGTAAGTGCTCAACAAATACGTATGAATAAATGAATAAATGAACAGAATGGTCAGACGCGTTCCCTGCCCATAGGAGACATACATTAATATAAATAAATTTGTAATTTATAATACATAATTTAAAGATAGGTCCATAAGTCCTGTGGGGTTGGTGGTGGGGCGAATATCAAATGCCCAGAGATCACAGATCCAAGTGTACAGATGACGCAGAAGGGAGAAGAGCTTGGGAAAGTACAATATAATCATGTTGGTAGATGCGATCTCTGCCCACAAGGAGTTTGAAGTCAACAGGAGGAGACAGGCATTAAAATAAATTAGGGTATATTTTCATAAGTGCCGAGTGGCTGGGCTAAGTATAAAAGTGTGTAAGGAGTACACCGTCAAGTGCATAGTCAGCAGTAAGGGGAGGGCAGGTGGGAGAAATGAGGACGTAAGTCAGGGAAGGCGTCTTGGAGGAGATGTCATTTTAGGAAACTTTTGAAGGTGGGGAGAGTGGTGGTCTGTCAGATATGAAGTTAGAGGGAGGTCTAGGTTCAAGAGAGAAAATGGACAAAGAGTCGGCAGCGGGATAAATGAGATCAAGATAAAGAGATTAGGTTGGCGTTAGAGGAGCGAGTGTGCGGCTTGGATTGTAGTAGGATTAGCATTTGCTATGAAAAAGAGGATGTCCGAGTATAATGAGAGGCTTTAGTGTCCACCTCTTTTTATTCCAAATTATTTAGGCCTCCCAGAAGGTAGATACAATTCTGAATGAGTTGCTTGATATCACCTAAAAACACCCCAAAAGTTTAGTAAAATCAAAATTAGATTTTAAACTGTTCACCTCCCAATAATATTTGAATTTCAAATTTCTTGTTTTAGAGAAGCAGTGTTGGCTAATGGATAGAGCATGGGCCTGGGAATCAAAAGGAACCAGGTTCTAATTCCAGCTCCGCCACTTGTCTGCTGTGTGATGTTGGGCAAGTCACTTCACTTCTCAGTGCCTCAGTTCCCTCATCTATAAAATGGAGATTAAGACTGTGAACCCCAACTCCAACATGATTTGCTTGTACCCACCCCAGTGCTTAGTTCAGTGCCTGGCACAAAGCATTAAGCAGATACCACAATTATTATTCTACTTTTTTCCAGTCATTTCCAGTGAGCTTTTTCACTGTAGGGCAGCGAAAGTAATTTGCTCATGTGTCCCTGGCTTAAAAGAGATCAAATGAAGGTCCTAAAAAAAAAATTTTGTTTTGTCCCTCTTTGCTGTTACCTTTTGTTAGATTGGGGGTGAATTTGTGTGGTTGGGTGAAATGTAAAGAAATCAGGCTGCTGATGTAAGCCTCTGTTCTCTTCACCTTTCAACATGAGCTCCAGTGACATCATAAAATGGGTTGGAGCATCCACTTTGGCGTATTGGAGGGAAGATTAGGATGTTTGAGCCAAGTCAGGGTTGATGGGGGAACCAAAAGATGTAGACCAAGGACCAAAGAAGGGAACGAATTTAGGAGTTTCACTGACCATGAGGATGGATACCCAGGAGAAAAACTGTCGCTTGTCTGCGTCCTCTCATTCTGCTGCAGGAGAGAGAAAGAGCAGAAGATGGACTGTACTATATCTCTTCCCACACCACTACCTTTCCTTACAGTCTTTGGTCCTCATATTTGGTAAGGAAAATCTTTTTGAAATTTCCACACCCTTCTAAATCAAAGGTGGCCGCTAAGGACTTGGCAGTGTAAAAAGTTGTATTTGAGGTGAAACACTTGAAAGTTTGCCTCTTGAGGTAATGAAATCTAGAAGCCAGTGTTTGAGTTAATAATTATTATAATTATAATAATGATAATTGTTAAGTGCTTACTATGTGCCAGGCACTGTACTAAGTCCTGGGGTGAATACAAGTAAATCGGGTTGGACACAGTCCCTGTCCCACATGGGGCTCACAGTCTCAATCCCCATTTTACAGATGAGCTAGCTGGGGCCCAGAGAAGTGAAGTGACTTGTCCAAGGTCACACAGTAGATAAGTGACAGAGGTGGAATTAGAACCCATGACCTTCGGACTCACAGGCCCTTGCTCTGTCCACTACACCATGCTGTTTCTGTTGAGGTATTACTATTGAGCTACCCCTGATGGAGTGTTTCTCTGTTTCCAGGGGGACTCATTCTCCAAGATAATAGGAATAATGTGGACTGTGTGTAAACAGCTGGGGATATTTGGGGGCAGTGCTTACAGAGATTTTCTGGTGCCAGTGGAAAATTGAAAGGGTCCCTGTCTTGATGTGGGTAGAGTTGACTACCTATACGCTGACCTGTAGCCTCAACATAGCGACTGGCCTCTATTCCACCCTAATTTTCCTTGACCTCTCAGCTTCCTTCATCACCGTGGGCCATCTCCTTCTCAATCAATCAATTGTACTTATTGAGCACTTTATGCAGTGAACTGTACTAAGTTCTTGCCTTGAAACCTTACCCAACCTTGGCTTCATTGACACTATCCCTCCTTGACTACTACATCATAATCCTCGCTGACCTCCCTGCCTCCTTACTCTCCCAACTCCAGTCCTTAATTCACTTTGCTGCCTGGATCATTTTTTCTAAAAATCTGTAATTCATTTATTTATTTTAATGTCTGTCTTCTCTTGTAGACTATATGCTCCTTGTGGGGAGGGAACATGTCTACCAACTCTATTGTATTGGACTCTCCCAAGTCCTTAGTACAGTACATTGCACATAGTAAGTGCTCAACAGTCAATCAACCAATCAATCAATTGTATTTATTGAGCACTTACTGTGTGCAGAGCACTGTACTAAGCGCTTGGGAAGTACAAGTTTGCAACATATAGAGGTGGTCCCTACCCAACAGTGGGCTCACAGTCTAGAAGGGGGAGACAGAGAACAAAACAAAACATATTAGCAAAATAAAATAAATAGAATAGATATGTACAAGTCAAATAAATAAATAGAGTAATAAATACGTACAAACATATATACATATATACAGGTGCTGTGGGGAAGGGAAGGAGGTAAGGTGGGGGGGATGGAGAGGGGGAGGAGGGGGCTCAGTCAGGAAAGGCCTCCTGGAGGAGGTGAGCTCTCAGTAGGGCCTTGAAGGGAGGAAGAGAGCTAGCTTGGCGGATGTGGGGAGGGAGGGCATTCCAGGCCAGGGGGATGACGTGGGCTGGGGGTCGACAGCGGGACAGGCGAGAGCAAGGCATGGTGAGGAGATTAGCGGCAGAGGAGCGGAGGGTGCGGGCTGGGCTGGAGAAGGAGAGAAGGGAGGTGAGGTAGGAGGGGGCGAGATGATGGAAAGCCTTGAAGCCGAGGGTGAGGAGTTACAGATATGACTGATCGAGTTTCATACCAAGCGTATATAACATGGCAGTGCACACTAAGCATTTTTTATGCTGTTTGTTAAGTACTCACTATGTGTCAAGCACTGTTCTATAAACTAAGGTCATGGGTTCGAATCCCGACTCCACCACATGATGGCTGTGTGATCTTGGGCAAGTCACTTAACTTCTCTGAGCCTCAGTTACCTCATCTGTAAAATGGGGATTGATTGTGAGCCCCACGTGGGGCAACTTGATCACCTTGTATCCCCCCCAGCGCTTAGAACAGTGCTCTGCACATAGTAAGCGCTTAACAAATGCTATCTCTTTTAGACTGTGAGCCCACTGTTGGGTAGGGACTGTCTCTATATGTTGCCAATTTGTACTTCCCAAGTGCTTACTACAGTGCTCTGCACATAGTAAGCGCTCAATAAATACGATTGATGATGATGATAGAAGTTTATCTGGACACAGTTCCTATCCCATATAGGGCTCCCAGTCTGGGCTCACAGATGAGATACCTGAGGCCTAGAGAAGTTAAACAACTTGCTCAAGGTCACATAGCAGATGGAGCTGGAATTAGAACACAGGCCCTCTGACTCTTGGGCCTGTGTTCTTTCCACTAGGCCTCGCTCGTGGCTCAGTGGAAAGAGCACGGGCTTTGGAGTCAGGGGTAATGGGTTCGAATCCTGGCTCTGCCAATTGTCAGCTGTGTGACTTTGGGCAAGTCACTTAACTTCTCTGGGCCTCAGTTCCCTCATCTGTAAAATGGGGGTTAAGACTGTGAGCCCCCCGGTGGGAGAACCTGATCTCCTTGTAACCTCCCCAGTGCTTAGAACAGTGCTTTGCATATAGTAAGCGCTTAATAAATGCTATTATTATTATTAGTAGTAGTAGTAGTAGTAGACTGGACCCCTCTCAGGGTCGCACCTGGAGGGTTTCCAGTTCTCTACCAGTCTTGACTATGGGAGGGAGAGTCAAGCAGAGGCATTTCCATTACTAGCTTGGACGGTGGCTAGTGAGTGGAAGGCAATCTGCTATAAGTCAAAACTCACCTGTGCTGGACAGCAGCAGCATGGGAGAGAGTCAAGGGTGGAGACTCAGGTTTACTGCACAGAAGGAGGCAAAGGCAAACCACTTCTGTATTTTTTACCAAGAAAACTCTATGGATACACTCACAGAAGGATTGCAGATGGAGATAGGGCGCTGTGGGAGAAATGTCCATGGCGTTGCTGTGGGTCGGAGACGACTCAACGGCATAAGACAAGACAAGTAGACTGGGAGGACGGAAAGGGAAGTAACTGACATTGTGAAACACCAGTAATAAAATATGAGCCCAATTTCAGAACAGGGAGATTTTCTACAGAATGGGTCTTTGGGGTCCTCTGTCAAAGGACAAGGCCCTGTGGGAAACCCAGGCAATAGACCCTGCTTTATCAGAACTGGATAACTAGACAAGCAGTATGTCCTGGTGGATAGAGCGTGGTCCTGGAAGTCAGAAGGGCCTAGGTTCTAATCCCAGCTCTGCCACTTGTCTGCTGTGTGACCCTGGGCAAGTCACTTCTCTGTGCCAGTTACCTCATCTGTAAAATGGGGATTAAAACTGTAAGCCTTATGTAGGACAGGGACTATGTCTAACCTGATTAACTTGTATCTACTCCAGTGCTTAGTACAGTTCCTGGCACATAGTAAACACTTAACAAGTACCATAAAAAAAGCTGATTCAGGTCAGTATCCTAACACCATTGGCCGTGCTTCCAAGTGGAGAATGGGGCAAGGAGGAGTCACTTGGGGTGTAGTGGCTCCTTCTCAACATTCACAAAAAGAGGCTCAGTTTCTTATGAACAAGATCAGAAGCGATAACCCGCTTGTTTCTTTGGGTAATGATAATGATAATAATTTTGTATTTGTTAAGCGCTTACTATGTACCAGGCACTGTACTAAGCACTGGGGTAGATACAGGCATATCAGGTTGGACACAGTCCCTATCCTACATTAGGCTCACAGTCTCACTTCCCATTTTACAGATGAGGTAACAGAGGTATAGAAAATTGAAGTGACTTGCCCAAGGTCATATAGCAGACAAGTGGGAGAGCTGGGACAAAAACCCATGACATTCGGACTCCCAGACCCGTGGTCTATCCACCACTCCATGCTGCTTCCAGTGCTCTGCACCGAGTAAACACCCAATAAATAGCATTGATTGATCGATTGAATGATTCCAGGTAATAGCACATCAGCTAGAGCAGAGGATCATTCATGGCCCAAGGGCAAAGCTGATGGTCTCTGTAAATGTTTTTCAAATGCAAAGATTCCAGACCTAATGCTCACTATCTACGCCTACATCTTATTTTCCCTAGGAGAAGCATTAGTCTGAGAGCATAGGTCACCTGTTCAGGGTTCAGGACACTAAAATGTGCAGAGCAGTGAACTCTAGGCTCCAGGGAAGATTAAACAAAAAGAGGAGCTTCTGCCCTTGGCCCTTCAAACACACACACACACACAAAAAAAAAAACCCTCCAAGTCTTAAAATTTTTGGAAAAATGCCATTAGAATATAGCAACTCCTGGAAAGGAAATTTAGACAGTGAATCCCAGCCTTTTCAGGGCAAATGAAGTCCCTGCTGCCCAGGACATGCTCGAGCCTGTTGAGTAGGGCACAGGACACAGGGTGCAGAGCACTGGGCATTGGGCAGCCAGCTCAGACCCCTTGAAGCTGCGGGAAAGCAGAAGGGAGGCTCTCCAGTCTGATTCCTTGCTGACCTCCCCACCTCCTGCCTCTCCCCTCTCCAGTACATATTTCACTCTGCTGCCCAGATCATTGTTCTATGGAAATGTTCAGGACACGTCACCCCCCTCCTCAAAAATCTCCAGTGGTTGTCTATCCATCTCCAATTCAAACAAAAATTCCTCACCGTTGGCTTTGAAGCTGTCCGTCACCTTGCCCCCTCCTACCTCATCTTGCTTCTCTCCTTCTACAATCCAACCTGCACATTTTGCTGCTTTGGTGCTAACCTTCTCACTGTGCCTCTGTTACATGTCTCACTGCCGACCCCTGGCCCACATCCTGCCTCTGGCCTGGAATGCCCTCCCTCCTCAAATCCACCAGACGATTACTTGCCCCCAATTTAAAGCCTTATTGAAGGCTCATCTCTTCCAAGAGGCCTTCCCAGACTAAGCCCCACTTTTCCTCATCTCCCACTCCCTCCTGCATCACCCTGAGTTACTGCCTTCGCTCTTTCCCCCCTCCCAGCCCCACAGCACCTATATATATATCTGTAATTTTATTTATTTGTATCGATGTCTGTCTCCCTCCCTCCCCCTGCAGACTGTGAACTTGTTGAGATCAGGGATTGTCACCGTTTATTGTTGTATTCTACTTTCCCAAGCACTTAGTACAGTGCTCTGCACACAGTAAATGCTTAATAAATGTAATTGAATGAATGATTGAGTGAATGAATTCAGGAAGAGCTCGGCCCTGAAGGCAGCAGTGACTAGGCCGACTGCCCAACCAGGGTAAGAACCACAGCAGATGAGCCCCCAGAATGGGTGCTGAGGCTGAGAGGAGCCAGAGCTGGAAGCCATTGCCCAAGCTGGCCGGAAATGAGTTGATCAGATTAAGGCAAGGAATCAAGGCAAGGGGGTCCAGTAGAAAGAGACAAAAGCAGAGAGATCATGAAGGAATGCAGAGTTGCTAAAATAGAGTGAAATGTTCACAGGGAGACCTTAGCCTTTATAATATGGATTCGACATGTTTCTTCTCTCTTAGGATGGGGTGTAATGATGGTAGCAGTGGTAACCTGCATTGAGCACCTACTTGGTATGGAGCACTGTATTTGGTGCTCACAAAGTCCAGAATAATGAAGTGACTTGTCCCTACTATCAAGGGGCTTACCACTCTAACAGGGGAAACAAACATAAAAATATATACAACCCTGTCAACATAAATACATTGATGGACAGAGATTCAGGAGTCATTGGGGAGATTCTAAGCTTATAGGTTAAGGTTATTGCTTATAGGTATTCACCCCAGCACTTAGTACAGTGCCTGGCACATAGTAAGCACTTAGCAAATACCATAATTATTATTATTAAGAGCGTGTGTCTCACAGAATGCTTAATACAGTGCCTAGCAACTAGTAGGTGCTCATTAAGTGGCATTCATTGAGTTAAGTGGATTTCCCAAGGCCACAGGAGACCTGAAGAGGCAGAACTTTGCACTCAGTAGAAGGAAGCTTTTGTCAACAGTGTGCTTAGTGGATAGAGCACAGGCCTGGGATCAGAAGGACCTGGCTCCACCACTTGTCTGCTGTGTGACCTCGGGCAAGTCACTTCACTTCTCTGTGTCTCCGCCCCTCATCTGTAAAACGTGGACCCCATATGGGACATGGACTGTGTCCAACCTGATTAACTTGTAACTACCCCAGTGCTTATTACAATGCCTGGCAACTTAGTAAGTGCTAAATACCATAGGTATTTATGAGAAGCAGTGTGGCTCACTGGAAAGAGCATGGGCTTGGGAGTCAGAAGTCACGGGTTCTAATCCCAGCTCCGCCACATGTCTGCTGTGTGACCTTAGGTAAGTCATTTAACTTCTCTGAGCTTCAGTTACCTCATCTGTAAAATGGGGATTAAGACTTTGAGCCCCATTTGGGACAACCTGATCACCTTGTATCCCCCCAGAGCTTAGAACAGTGCTTTGAACATAGTAAGCACTTAAGAAATGCCATCATTATTATTATTATAAAAAAACAATGCTAGGCTAAGGTAACATGTTTGTGAGAACTCCCCTCTAGAAATTGTCATTCCCTGTTCCTTCAGCTGACAGAATCTGATCTAACACTGTTCATTTCTTCATTCCTAAAAAAAATAATAAAAAGGACCTCAGCATCGAAGTTAACAGCATCAAGTTTTATAATAAATATAAAGTAAAACTCCCAAGTGTCACTTCAGAATTATGTGGAGTGGGGAACTTAGCCTTATATGGGTAGACAGGAAGAAGTAAATTTATGGTTTAGCCTAATCTAATATTGGTTTAACAAACTCATTTATGTGTAGATATCATCAATCGTATTTATTGAGCGCTTACTATGTGCAGAGCACTGTGTGTATATGTGTGCATATGTGTGTATGCATGTGCTTGTGTGCTTCAGGTTTGAGATGGTGCTAAACAGGGAAATTGTATCTCTGTATTAGTAGACTACTGAATCACCTAATATCCAACTGGCAGTCCCTTCCATTTTGTGCACATCAGAGTTTTCATTGGTTGGGCTGTTGCATCTGCTGCCTTCATTACCTAGTATCAGTTTGTATTTGGCTCCTTGGGTTCACATTCTTTCCTAAGCCTCTGCTCTAAAATAGTTGTCCCATCTCTTGATCGCTGCATGCCTGGCTGGCCTGTCAGCTGCTGCTGTTTCCCAGCTGTCCATAGATATGCTTCAGTCCTTGAAATTTGGCTTCATTTTGCCTTGGAAATGTTCCTCTGCCCTCCTTGCTTAAGCGCCTACCCTATTTTGTGCTCACCTGCCAGGAGGCAACTGTTAGAGTATCTTATTTTCATCCATTCGCCTCACATACCTCACCCGGCAAAAGACAGCTGAACCTCAAACATCTGTTGAGTTGGTAGAACTTTCCAGAGGTTCAGAAATGTATGTATCTCCAGGCAACATCCAGACCTCCTGCCAGGTCTCTTCAAGAAGGAGGAGGAGGAGGAGGAGGAGGAGGAGGGCCGGGAGAGGCCGAGAGAGCCCGGCTCCCCAAAGCAGCATGGCTAAGTGGAATGAGCACAGGCTTAGGAGTTAGAGGTCATGGGTTCTAATCATTCATTCATTCATTCAATTGTATTTATTGAGCACTTACTGTGTGCAGAGCACTGTACTAAGCACTCAGGAAGTACAAGTCAGCAACATATAGAGAAGGTCCCTACCCAACAACGGGCTCATAGTCTAGAAGGGGAAGGCAGACAACAAAACAAAACATGCAGACAGGTGTCAAAACCATCAGAATAAATAGATTTATAGCTATATGCACATCATTAACAAAATAGAGTAATCCCAGCTCCGCCACTTGTCTGCTGTGTGTGACCTTGGGCAAGTCACTTCACCTTTCTAGGCCTGAGTTACCTCATCTGTAAATTGGGGATTAAGACTGTGAGCCCCACATGGGACAAGCTGATCACCCTGTATCCCCCCAGCATTTAGAACAGTGCTTTGCACATAGTAAGCACTTAACAAATATCAACATTATTATAATTATTAAAGCAGGGTAATTGATTATACTCAATCAGTTATAGCTTAGGGACATAACTACGTTTTATTGTATTTTGTATTGTCTGTAGAATTCACATGGAAACTAAAAATATAGTGCATAAACATAGCAGATCAATGCATGCTATAATGTGCATGACCTCTATTGCAAGTGATCTGAAATGCGCATAGAAATTTTAAGTGCTTTATTTGTTGTTGCTTTGGAGAGAGAAGGGAAAGTGAGAAAGGGAGTAGTAATAATAATGATAATAATGATGACATTTGTTAAGCGCTTACTGTGTGGGTCCGTGTTCCTTCACAGAGACACACGTGACATCAGATGTGTGACAGGGCCCATAGTATGATGTTGTCATAGGTGCCTTTTCCTGCTTTTGTCCCTCTCTCTCCAAAAAATGGGCTCCTGGGTGGGTCTAATAGGGTAACGTTTCCAGGGGTTTGTGAAGTGATTTGGGGCCAGTTTGGGCCCAAGGCACTATTTAAAAGTTTCTTTGACATCTCAGTATTTTGGCTATTGTGTTTTTCCAGAGCCTTGTCTATATCTGGCAGCTTTTGCTACTACTGCTGATCCCTTCTTTGGCTGACAGCCCCAACCCACCACCCTTCTGCCTCTTTTCCTCTTCTCCCACTCCCTTGCAACACCCTGACTTGCTCCCTTCATTCATTCCCCCTCCCAGCGCCACAGTGTTTATGTATATATCTGTAATTTCTTTATTTAAAGTCATGTCTGTCTCCCCTTCAAGACCATAAGCTCATTGTGGGCAGGGGATGTATCTGTTGTTATATTGTATTATTATTATGGTATTAAGTGCTTACTATGTACCAAGCACTATTCTAAGCACTGGGGTAGACACAGGGTAATCAGGTTGTCCCACATAGATCTCACAGTCTTAATCCCCATTTTACAGTTGAGGTGCAGTCTCCCAAGCGCTTAGTACAGTGCTCTGCACACAGTAAATGCTCAATAAATACAATTGACTGACTGACTATTTTCTAAAGCTTTCCCGGCTGCCCTTCCCAGTCCATTTTTCCAACTACCTATCTTTTTTTTATGGTATTGGTTAAGCACTTGCTGTGTGCCAGGCACTGTACTAAATCCTGGGGTAGATATAAGTTATTCAGGTTGGATAAAGTCCGTGTCCTGCTTGGGGCTCACAGTCTTAATCCCCAATTTATAGATGAGGTAACTGTGGCACAGAGTAGTTAAGTGACTTGCCCAAGATCACACAGCAGACAAGTGGCAGAACTGGGCTAGAACCCAGGTCCTTCTGACTCCCAGCCTCTTGCCCTATCCCCTAGGCCATGTTATTTTTCATTGATTGCTATCATCAAATCAATCAGTGGAATTTATTCAGCACTTTGTGCAGAGCAATCAATCAGTCATATTTTTGAGCATTCACTGTGTGCAGAGCAATCAAACAATCGTTTTTATTGAACATTTATTGTGTGCAGAGCTATCAATCAGTCATAAAATATGGAGTGCTTACTGTATGCAGAACACTGTACTAAGCTCTTGGGAGAGTACAGTATAACAGAGTTGTTAGCCATGTTCCTGCCCTTGGTACAGCCCTAACACTAGGTCCTTCTGAACTATGCAAAATTGTGAATGGATCCTACTTGACTCACTGTTTGCCTGGATCAGTGAATGAAGGAGATTTTATTGTGTAGCAGACTGAACCTGTATCACAGTCTTTCTCCTCTCCTTTATCCCTTAACTACTCTGGCCTTACTATGTCCTCCCAATCCCCTCCGTCTAATCAGTCCATTCCCATTCTTCCCTCCCAGCACCACCCCTATCCTCCTTCACCCAGCCCCTCCCCACTCTTAAGCCCACTCTCTCTCCCCTCCCAGACACAACCCCGTCTCTTCCCAATACTGCCCCTCATCCCACTATCAGATCACTCCCAGCCAGCCCCTTCCCTCACACAGTCCCAGACCCCTCCCCTTGTTTCCTCCCCCACCACAGCCTCAGCCAAATGTACCATGTGGAACCCCCGCTCCATCACAGGAAAGCTGACTTTCACCCTTGCCCTGTTCCTGACCCAGTCAATGCTCCTCCTCACCACCATTGAAGCCTGGCTCGCTGTAGCCACTCTCCCCAAAGGGGGCCTCATCTTCTCCCACTCCCCAGGGCTCCCTGGGAAAGGAGGAGGAATTGGCTTCCTTCTTGCTCCCCAGTGCCACTTTCACACCATCCCACCTTCACCATCCCTCTTTCCTTTTCTTCTGAAAGCCATATCATCTGCCAGTACCACCCAATTCACTTAGTAGTCCCAGTCATCTACCCTCCCCCAGGCCCCATTTCCAACTTTTATACCACTTTGGTTCCCTTCTCACTTTCCTTCTCTCTCCATCCCTACATTGATCTCAATTGGACTTGAATATCCATTTGGATGTTCCCGACAACCCTTCCACTATTTGCTTCTTCTCACTCCTCGACTTCACTCCACTGCCTGGATCATTTTTCTAAAAGATGGTCTGTCCATACTTTCTCCACTCCTCAAGACCCTCCAGTGGTTGCCTATCCACTTCCGCATCCATCAGAAATTCCTTACCTTCGGGAGTTCTCAATCAGCTGACCCCCTCCTATCTTATCTTGCTGGTTTCCTATGACAACCCGGTCTACATATTTGGATCTTCTAACATCATCTTACTCACTGTGCCTCACTCTCGTGTATCTCACCACCAACCCCTTTCCAATGTCCTCCTTTTGAACTGGAACTCCCTCCCCTTCCATGTACACCAGACCACCACTCTCCACACCTTCAAAGCCTCCGTAATTTCACATCCCCTCCAAGAGGCCTTCCAAATTAAGCCCTCCTTACCATTTCTCCCTCTCCCTTTTGTGTCAATTGATTTGATTAAGGACATCTATAACCAATATTAATCATTTAACCAGTAGTATTCATTGAGCACCTATTGCGTACCAAGCACTGAACTAAGCACTTGGAAGAGTACAGTATTCATTCACTCATTCATTCAGTCATATTTATTGAGCACTTACGTGTGCAGAGCACTGTACTAAGCGCTTGGGAAATACAAGTTGGCCACATATAGAGACTACCCAACAAAAGTCTCACAGTCTAGAAGGGGGAGACAGACAATAAAACAAAACATGTGGACAGGTGTCAAGTCATTAGAATAAATAGAAGTAAAACTAGATGCACATCATTAATAAATAAAATAGTAAATATGCACAAGTAAAATAAATAGAGTAATAAATCTATTTTATTAGATTTATAGGAGGTAGGATGGGGGGATGGAGACGAGGAGAAGAAAAAGGGGCTCAATCTGGGAAGGCCTCCTAGAGGAGGTGAGCTGTCAGTAGGGCTTTAAAAGGAGGAAGAGAGCTAGCTTGGCGGATGGGCAGAGGGAGGGCATTCCAGGCCAGGGGGAGGATGTGGGCTGGGGCTTGATGGCGGAACAGGCGAGAACGAGGTACAGTGAGGAGGTGAGCGGCAGAGGAGCGGAGGGTGTGGCCTGGGCTGTAGAAGGAGAGAAGGGAGGTGAGGTAGGAGGAGGCGAGGTGATGGAGAACCTTGAAGCCAAGAGTGAGGTGTTTTTGCTTGATGCATAGGTTGACTGGTAGCCACTGGAGATTTTTGAGGAAAGGAGTAACATGCCCAGAGCGTGTCTGCACAAAGATGATCCAGTCAGCAGCGTGAAGTATAGACTGCGGGGGGCAGAGACAGGAGGATGGGAGATCAGAGAGGAGGCTGATGCAGTAATCCAGTCGGGATAGGATGAGAGATTGAACCAGCAAGGTAGTGGTTTGGATGGAGAGGAAAGGGTGGATCTTGGCAATGTTGCGGAGGTGAGACTGGCAGGTTTTGGTGATGGATTGGATGTGTGGGGTGAACGAGAGAGCGGAGTCGAGGATGACACCAAGGTTGCGGGCTTGTGAGACGGGAAGGATGGTAGTGCTGTCTACAGTGATGGGAAAGTTAGGGAGAGGGCAGGGTTTGGGAGGGAAGATAAGGAGTTCAGTCTTGGACATATTGAGTTTTAGATGGTGGGCAGACATCCAGGTGGAGATGTCCTGAAGGCAGGAGGAGACCCGAGCCTGAAGGGAGGGAGAGAGAGCAGGGGCAGAGATGTAGATTTGGGTGTCATCAGCACAGAGATGATAGTTGAAGCCGTGGGAGCGAATGAGTTCACCAAGGGAGTGAGTGTAGATAGAAAACAGAAGGGGAACAAGAATTGACCCTTGAGGAACCCCTACAATAAGGGGATGGGAGGGGGAGGAGGAGCCTGCAAAGGAGACTGAGAATGAACGGCTGGAGAGATAAGAGGAGAACCAGAAGAGGATGGAGTCTGTGAAGCCAAGGTTGGATAGCGTGTTGAGGAGAAGGGTGTAGTCCACGGTGTCAAAGGCAGCTGAAAGGTCGAGGAGGATTAGGATAGAGTTGGAGCCGTTGGATTTGGCAAGAAGGAGGTCATTGGTGACCTTTGAGAGGGCAGTTTCCGTGGAGTATAGGGGACGGAAGCCAGATTGGAGGGGGTTGAGGAGAGAGTTGGCGTTGAGGAATTCGAGGCAGCGGGTGTAGACGACTCGTTCAAGGAGTTTGGAAAGGAATGGTAGGCGAGAGATAGGGCTATAACTAGAAGGGGAGGTGGGGTCAAGAGAAGGTTTTTTTAGGATGGGGGAGACGGCATGTTTGAAGGCAGAGGGGAAGGAACCAGTGGAGAGTGAGCGGTTGAAGATGGAAGTTAAGGAGGGGAGGAGGGAAGGGGCGAGAGATTTCATAAGGTGAGAGGGAATGGGATCAGAAGCACAAATGGCTGGAGTAGCACTTGAGAGGAGGGAGGAGATCTCATCTGAAGATACTGCTGGGAAGGATGGGAGAGTAGCAGAGAGGGTTGAGAGCAGGGGGGTTGGAGAAGGGGGAGGAGTGACTTCGGGGAGCTCAGACCTGATGGAGTTAATTTTACTAATGAAGTAGGAGGCCAGATCGTTGGGGGTGAGGGATGGAGGAGGGGGAGGAACGGGGGCCTGAGAAGGGAGTTAAATGTACGGAAGAGCTGATGGGGATGATGGGCATGGGTGTCCATAAGGGAGGAGAAATAGTCTTCCTTGGCAGAAGAGAGAGCATTCAGGAAAGGATAAACTTGAAGTGAACAAGATTGGCTTGGTGTTTAGACTTTCACCAGCAGTGTTCAGCAGCTCGAGCATAAGAGCGAAGGAGGCGGACAGTGGCAGTGAGCCAGGGCTGTAGGTTAGTGGTACGAGAGCAGCGAAGGGAAAGGGGAGCGAGTGAGTTGAGCTGAGTAGAGGGTAGAGTTGAAGTAGTAATCTGATATAGGAGAGACATGATCTCTGGCCACAAGGAGCTTACAGTCTAACAGAGCAGGCAGTCACATAATTTGTAAACAGGAAGATTTGTATATGTGATAATTGGGAATATGTATTTTATGGCAGCCATTTTCAGTTGTGCCACACAGGAAAAGGCAGTGTTCTCCAAAGGCAAAATTTTTTTAAAAAGTTTTATTCCTTTTACCTCTGTCAAGTAAACTTTTGCATTTATTTGAGCATCGTGCATGGTTTTAGTGCCTCCATCTCAAGTGAGATGTAGAGAATTAGCGAAAACCCAAAAAGGAGCAATAACAGTACTTGTAAAGGATCTCTGAGAAAAGGCCAGAGGAATAGGAGTTAATAGAACTGGAGGTGGGCAAGCTGAGAAGGAACTCAGTGATGTCATCAAAGTGTCTGAAAGGATATTGGTGACGACAGAGAGTAGTTTGTCACCTCCTCGGCCATCAGAGTAAAACGTAATTGGCTTAAAATGTACCAGAAAGGATTAGGAAGTTATTGCTGCACTGAGGGATTATGAAAAAGTGATGCACATTTGCAAAGGGATAATGGACCATCCTCTTCCCCTTGTTAATTTTAAGAACAGGAGAGTGAATTCATTTTCAGCATTACTATTATCAGTTTGTGTAGAGAATTTTGTTAGGTATTACATGGAATTATAGAACAATCAAACATAGTCTCTGGTCTCAGGCTTTTACCATCTAATGGAGGAATTGGGACAAAAATAAATAGATGAATAACAATAATAATAATAATAATGGCATTTGTTAAGTGCTTGCTAGGAGAAACAGCATGGCTCAGTGGAAAGAGCACAGGCTTTGGAGTCAGAGGTTGTGGGTTCAAATTCCGGCTCTGCCAACTGTCAGTTGTGTGACTTTAGACAAGTCAACTTCTCTATGCCTCAGTTACTTCATCTGTAAAATGGGGATGAAGGCTGTGAGCCCCACGTGGAACAACCTGATCACCTTGTAACCTCCCCAGTGCTTAGATCAGTGCTTTGCACATAAGTGCTTAACAAATACCATCATTATTATTATTATGTGCGAAGCACTCTTCTAAGTGCTGGGGGGATACAAGGTGATCAGGTTGTCCCACTTGGGGCTCACAGCCTTCATCCCTATTTTACAGATGAGGTAACTGAGGCTCAGAGCAGTTAAGTGACTTGCCCAGGGTCACACAGCAGGCATGTGGCAGAGTCAGGATTAGAACCCATGACCTCTGACTCCCAAGCCTGGGCTCTTTCCGCTGAGCCACGCTGCTTCTCTGAACATGTTCTCTGAACATGAACATGTCATTAGACAATAGGGCAAATGGCCAGAGCACGCTGAAGGCCAAAATTCTCCGTAAGGATTGTGGAGGGGTATGGGAGTGAGCAAAAGAGACTAGAATGGGGAGAATTGGAGGCTTAGTAGTAGTAGTAGTAGTAGTTGGTATTTAAGCGCTTACTATGTGTCAAGCACTGGGGTAGATACAAGTTAATCAGGTCAGACACAGTCCTTGTCCCACATGGGGCTCAGTCTAAGAGGGAGAACAGGCGTTGAATTCCCCATTTTACTGGGGCACAGAGAAGTTAAGTCACTTTCCCAAGGTCACCCAGTAGGCAAGTGGCAGACCTGGGATTAAAACCCAGGTCCTCTGACTCCCAGGCTCAGGCTCTTTCCACTAAGTCGCGCTGCTCTTTTTACCTGTATTACAAAGATTCAGTAATCTAAGTGCTATGTAATTGGTGCTTGTATTAAGACTGGGACTGAAAAAAATGGATTTGTGAAATATTAAAGAGGAAAAATCTTCTTGACTTGAATTATGCATTTGATGGTGAGTGATGAGTAAGAGAGAGGGAAGTCAAAGATGGCTCCAAAGTTAGTAGTGTTGGGTTCCAAGAGAATTGTGGTGATGACGGAAAAGGAATTTAGGGTTTAGGAGGGAATATGAATTCCCTCTTTGACAAATTGTGTTGAGGTAGTAGTGAGTCATGCCAAGAAAGAAACTCTGAAACTGGAGAGGAGCGAGGTCAGTGCCGGAGGTGATGGCGTGGGAGCGCTCTGCATCTTGGTAGTTTCTGGAAATTGTCTGTTAGTGGTTGGAAGTGGGGAATCAGTGAGGTGCCCTCCCTTCTGGCTTCCCTTCCACTAAACTGAGTTGAAAAATCA
Organism: Tachyglossus aculeatus; assembly: GCF_015852505.1. Taxonomy (NCBI): domain Eukaryota; kingdom Metazoa; phylum Chordata; class Mammalia; order Monotremata; family Tachyglossidae; genus Tachyglossus; species Tachyglossus aculeatus. Next base: position 21,362,204 of record NC_052070.1, read on the forward strand.
GAGGATTAAAAGGCCAGAACCTGAGTCCTGCTGGCCACTGGCCATTAGAGGATGAAGAGTAGCCAGCAGAGAACTCCCCTTCCCATGTAGACCCTACCCAGACAGTCTCTTTCTGAAAGCCTGTCTACTTGTTTTGTTTTGTAGCATGTCTCCCCCTTCTAGACTGTGAGACCTTTGTTGGGTAGGGACAGTCTCTGTATGTTGCCAATTTGTACTTCCCAAGTGCTTAATACAGTGCTCTGCACACAGTAAGCGCTCAATAAATACGATTGAAGGAATGAATGAATGAATGAAAACCCAAAACTTGGATTCTGACTTTCTGTATGTTTCCTAGGATGCTAGGGCTGGAGGCTTCAGTGGGCAAAAAAACATCAAAAAACCAAACCTCTTTTAATCTATATTTTGTGTACTTACCAACCTTGCTGGATGAAGTTCGAGTTGGTGCATTGTTGTGTACTTCCCTGAAGCCATATTAAGTTGTGACTTGTAGTTGGCAGTGGCAAAATTCAGCTTAGCTCACAAATGACTACAGTCAGATGTCTTTGTATTTGACTGGGGGCTTGATTTTAGTTTGTCTTCTCTCAGTGACTTAGGCTACTATGTTTGCTAATTACATGAAGGGAAAACCTTATTTTTATTTTCAGTCATTACTGACCGGGGACAGAACTATATTGTTCATGTATTTTTCATGGTATTTATTGAGCACTTACTATATGGTGGGCACTATACTAAGTGCTGGGGTAGATACAAGCTAATCAGGTTGGACACAAGCCCTTGTCCCACATGGGGCTCACAGTCTTAATCCCCATTTTGCAGATGAAGTAACTGAGGCACAGAAAGGTGTAGTTACTCAAGGTCACACAGCAGACAAGTGGTGGAGCTGGGATTAGAACCCAGGTCCTTCTGACTCCCAGGCCTGTGATCTAACCACCAGACCACGGGCTGGAAATGGCAAAAGCAGCATCATCAAAAATCCCAGCTTTTTTTCACTTTCATCATCTAATATGTTTTCTATGGCATGTTTTCTTTGGCATTTCATTAAAATACCAGTGTTGATTATAAGGCTTTAGTTCCTCATTGGGCTATATCTCTCCCTTCTACATTTCCCACAACTAACCTCTCATCTCCCTATCTTTTTAAGTCCTTCTATATGACCTATGCACTTATGTCCAAAACCCCTAAGCACTTTGATACTCACCCACTTCCAGCACTTATGTATATCCTTGGCTATGTGGAAAGTGCACGGGCTTGGGGTCAGAGGTCATGGTTCTAATCCTGAATCCACCACTTGTCTGCTGTGACTTTGGGTAAGTCACTTAACTTCTCTGTGCCCCAGTTACCTCATTTACAAAATGGGGATTAAGACTGTGAGCACCACATGGGACAACCTGATTACCTTGTATCTCTCCCAGCTCTTAGAACAGTGCTTGGCACATAGTAAGCACTTAAAAATACCATTATTATTATTATTATTATTATTATTATTATTGATTTTAGTGTCTGAGGAGAGATCCCCAGCTAGATTGTAAGTGCTTCAAGAGCAGGTGTAGTGGTTACCAACTCTATTGTGCTCTCCTAAACGCTTAGTATGCAGTACTCTGCACAGAGTAAGCATTCAATAAATACCATTGATTGGTTAATTAATTATAAAGTATTGTGATGTTGAGAGAATATAGAGCTGCTTGGGTGGGTAATATAGTTCAACCTGGGATAAAAATGCCAAGTTGGGTGATATTTACCCTGGAAAACAATCTAAAATTGTTCAGTAACTTTATTTAGAATTAATATATTTCAAAACATGATTTGGCTTTAGTCGGGCCTATGGGTTTCACTACACCTTATTATTTCCATTTTCCAGTTTTTGCTAAGACACAATATTGAAAAAGAAATGCTAAGAAGCAGGAGGGGGGAGCTGATGTTTTTAATGCTATGAAAAAAAGGATCCGTGACTTTATACAGTCCGAGAAATCAACCTTTTGAAAGGATTTTCTCATTAGTCGTTCTTTTGCGGCAGTATAAATTTGTGACCTGGGAGGCTTCAGTCTGACTGGTGGGCTGGCTACCATCCAGCAGGCAGGTTTACCAAGGCTCTGACTGAGGTGCAAGTTTGTGAGAAGCTGTCTGGCCTAGTATATAGAGCTCAGGCCTGGAAATCAGAAGGACCTGGGTTCTAATCCTGGCTCTACCAGTTGTCTGCTGTGTGACCTTGGGCAAGTCACTTCAATTCTGTGTGCCTCGGTTCCTTCATCTGCAAAATGGGGAGTAAGACTGTTAGCCCATTTTGGGACGTGGACTGTGTCCAACCCAATAAACTTTGTATCTGCCCCAGAGCTCAGTATAGAGCCTGGCACATGTAAAAGCTTAGCAAGTAACCGTGAGAGGGAGAGAGATTGAGATTCATCTTTGGCCAAGTGTGGTAGGCAGCGGTTGTGGAAGAGGTCACGGTATCAGCCGGGCCATCGTGTTGATGCCAAAGGGAGTTCACCGATACCAGTACTGGGCCACTGATGCCATCTTTGATGGACAAGATCTATTTCCTTTCCTTTGGTGACAGGAGAATTAGCAGGGCTTCGTTTTCACGAGATTCCTTGCCCCTTTCTTTTGACTCACTTAAAGTCTATTTTTCAGTTGCATAAAGGGAAGGTTGAGGAAAGTATTTACCTGGGTTTTATGTTCAGAAAGCATGGTGTTCTACATAGCAATGCAAAGTGAAGTAAGCCTACAAACAGAGATGTTTTTCCAAAACTCTCCTATCTTACAAAGGGGTTTTCATGGCTGTTAAATATTAACATTATGTTTGCCCGCGTGCCAAAATAATGTGTTTTAATCACGTGGCCAGGTCTGCAAAAAAGCTCAATCTGAAATGTTTCAGAATCTTGGAAATAAACAACAGTAGTCTTGCATTTCTTATCCCGAAAAGTTCACAGTGCATGATCAGTGTATTTTTTCTTGTACAGAAATAATGTGATCATTATTCAACAAAAACTTGAAGACCTCCTCTTTTAGTGGAAACTGAATGTGTGTGTGAGTGTGCGCGCGTGTGCATGCCCATGCCTGCTTGTGTGCATGTTTAAGGCATTAATTTGTGGGGGAACCATGGAACTACCCCATCCCACAAGACTTATGAAAATAGTCTTCTCTTCTACTATTTCCCCTATCCCTAATTCACTTTAATATCTGCCTCCCCCTTTAGACAGTAAGCTCCTTGTAGGAAGGGTTTATGTCTACCAACTCTATTGTACTCTCCCAGGAGCACAGTAGGGTGCTACGTTCCCAGTAAGCGCTCAAGAAATGCCTCTCATTGATTGATTAAAAACTACTCTTGTTGAGGTTCCGCACAGTTAGGAAGAGAAGGCAGAATTGGGAGGCAGGAAGGAGGTGCCAAAATGAGCACATTCTCATAAATGGACAATACTAAAATCTCTTTGCCCCTTCTGGGAGTGTTGCAAGCCCCTACCATTGCCCTTTTCAGTTAAGGATGCCTTACCATTCTCGGCTGCATCCACCCTGGGCAGTTGCACATTGCTGCTACCGTCCTCTGCCTGTCCTCTGCTGGCTCTCAAGTCTCCAGCCCTAAGCCTGACTTCCTAATATGGTGCTTCCCTGCCAGGCTGGAACAGAGACAGAGGAGTAATAATAATAGTGGTAATACCACTATTTGTTGTTGTTGTTATTCTTACTATGGGCCAGGTACTGTATTAAGCACCGGGGTAGACAAAAGCTAATATGGACACCCTCCCTGTCCCACACAGAGCTCACGGTCTTCATCCCCATTTAACAGGTGAGGTAACTGAGGTTCAGAGAAGTGAAATGACTTGCTCAAGGTCACACAGCAGACAAGGGGTGGAGCCAGGTTGAGAACTCAGGTCCTTCTGACTCCCAGGCCTGTGCTGTATCCACTAGGCCATGCTGCTAGATGGAGAAGGGTGGAGGGGCAGCAAGGTGTTTGTTAAGACAGGGGGAGTTTTTATCTTGGGCAGAGATTATGAATTACAGTGACATATGTCACAGAACTCACAGAACTCTGAGGGGGAGTTCAGAGAGGAACAGTGAATTCATTCATTCATTTAATTCAATCATATTTACTGAGCATTTAATATATGCACAACCCTGTACTAAGCGCTTGGAAAGTACAATTCAACAACAAATAGAGACAATCCCCACCCAACAAGGCTCACAGTCTAGAAGGGGGGAGACAGACAACAAAACAAAACAAGTAGGTATCAATAGCATCAATATAAATACATTGATAGAAGCAGCATGGTTTAGTGGAAAGAGCCCGGCCTTGGGAGTCAGAGCTCGTGGGTTCTAATCCTGGCTCCGTCACTTGTCAGCTGTGTGACCTTGGGCAAGTTACTTAACTTCTCTGTGCTTCAGTTACCTCATCTGGAAAATGGGGATGAAGACTGTGAGCCCCAAGTGGGACAGCCTCATTACCTTGTATCCACCCCATTGCTTAGAACAGTACTTGGCACATAGTGAGTGCTTAACAAATACCAATTTTATAGCAAAGCAGCGTGGCTTAGTGGAAAGAGTACAGGCTTAGAAGTCAGAGTGCGTGGGTTCTAATCCTGCCTCCGCCACTTGTCTGTTGTGTGACCTTGGGCAAGTCAGCTTCTCTGTGCCTCACTGAGCTCATTGATAAAATGGGGATTAAAATATGAGCCCCACTTGGGACAACCTGATTACCCTGTATCTGCCCCAGCTCTTAGAACAGTGCTTATAGCACATAGTAAGTGCTTAACAAATACCATAATTATTATTATTAGAATTATAGATATATACACATCAATAAAATAAATAGAATAATAAATATGTACAGATATACACAAGTGCTGTGGGGCAGGGAGGGGCGTAGAGCAGAGGGAGGGTGTCGGGCGATGAGGGGGGGACGAGGAGCAGAGGAAAAGGGGGGCTCAGTCTGGGAAGGCCTCCTGGAGGAGGTGAACTTTCAGTAGGCCTTGGGGGAAGTGTGCTAGTTTGGAGGGAGGGCATTCCAGGCCAGAGAAGCAGCGTAGCCTAGTGGATGGACCACAGGCCCGGGAGTCAGAAGGACCTGAGTTCTAGCCCTGGCTCTACCACTTTTCTGCTGTGTGACCTTGGGCAAGTCACTTAACTTCTCTGTGCGTGTTACATCTGTCAAATGGGGATTAAGACTGTGAGCTCCATATGGGACTAGGGCTGCATCCAACCTGATTATGTTGTATCTACCCCAATACTTAGTACAGTGCTTGGCACATAGTAAGTGCTTAGCAAGTGCTATTAACAAAAAAGCCAAAACTGTTTTAACTTTATCTGACTCACCAGGCTGGGAAAAATCGACAGTGCTGGGAGCCCCCTTCCCACTTACCCCACCCCTGCACACAAGCAACTGAGCAGCTCAGGTTGCTTTGCCCTGTACCCCATCACTGCTGGCAGTGTCTCGGAGTGGTGACCGTAGACTGTAAGCTCGACTCAGCTCAGTGTGGGCAGGGAACGTTGTCTTCCAACTCTGTTATATTGTATTCTCCCAAGTGCTTAGAACAGTGCTCTGCACACAGTAAGCACTCAACAAATATGATTGATGGATTGATTGAGTGATAAGGGTGTCCCTGTGCCCGGGATCTCACCTCTCAGCTAGTGCTCTGTCCCCCACCAGAAATTGGGAATCTGGTGCCCTTTTCCCTGAGCCCAAATGCCAAGCCAGACCCAAAGTTAGCCCAGGATGTTCTTGTAGTAAACCAGGCACATGCATCTATGGATGTCCTGTCAGTCAGTTGTATTTATTGAGTGCTTCCGATATGCAGAGCACTGTACTACGTACGTGGGAGAGTACAACTGCATAGTACAGTGCTTTGCACACAGTAAGTACCCAATAAATACGATTGAATGAATGAGAGTACAATATAACAATATAACAGACACGTTCCCTGCCCTCAACAAGCTTACATCGAGAGGGGGAGACATTAATGTAAATAAATAAAATTGTGGATATGTACATAAAGTGCTGTGGGTCTGGAAGAGGGATGAATAAAAGGAGCAAGTCAGAAGGGAGTGGGAGAAGAGGAAAGCAAGGCTCAGAGAAGGCCTCTTGGAGGAGATGTGCCTTCAAAAAGGCTTTGAAGTTGGGGAGAGAAATTTTCTGTCAGATATGAAGAGGGTGGGCATTCCAGGCCAAAGGCAGGAGGTGGGTAAGATGTCAGTGGTGAGATAGATGAGATCGAGGTAGAGTGAGAAGATTAGCATTAGAGGAGTGAAGTGTACAGGCTGGGTTGTAGTGGGGGAGTAGTGAGGTGGGGTAGGAGGGGGCAAGGTGATTGACTGCTTTCCTTTCCCTCCTCCCCATTTCTCCCTATTAGCAAAGCATGGAACTGGAGGACCTTAGGACCTCGGCCGGGTGAGCAGGAACTGTAGAAAAGAAAAAGATCAGGACCAGAGTAGAGAGAAAAATAGAACAATGGCATGAGAGAAAAATCCAGAAGAAAGAAATGGAAGAGGGAGAGATCCAAGTAAAACAGGAATTGACAAAGAGAGAAAGAGAATAGAATGGAGGAGGTCAGGGGAAGCAGGAACAGGAGGGGACAAAAAGGTTTGGGAGAGAGCTCAACTGGCAAGTGAAGGGGGGGAATTGGTGGGAGCTGGCAAGAGCTCCGTGGGAAGAGTAGACAAGTGGGTGTTTTCCATTTTATTACACAATTCATAGTTCAGTATTATCTGAGTTCTGAAGCTACATCACAGGTAATTCTCTGATCGAGATCAGGAGCCCTTCTAATTGCTGCCCTCCAGGCTGGTCTTTCTCCTGCAATGATCTCCCAGCAGTCCGTTGCCTCATCTCGTTGTTTGAGACTGCTTCATTATAACTTTAGCTTGAGTGTGCCTCCTTTCAGTTCCCCAGATAGCAGTTGCTCGGGTATCCTGCTGTCGCTCATTCTCCATTTGTGGCATTACCTAGTGGCTAAAGCATGGGCCTGGAAGCCAGAGGACCTGGGTTCTAATCCTGACTCCACCACTTAACTACCGTGTGACCTTGGGTGAGTCATTTCACTTCTCTATTCCTCAGTTTCCTCAACTGCGAAATGGGGATTCAGTACTTTTTCTCCCTCCTACTAAGGCTGTGAGCCCCATGTGGGACAAGGACTGTGTCCAACCTGATAAAAATGCATCCACCCCAACACTTAGAACAATGCTTGACTCATAGGAAGCACATAACAAGTACCATTAAAAAAAATCACATTGAAGGTAGCTGTGTTGCTGCTGAGAACAGTCCTTTGCACATAGTGCTTAATAAATGCCATTATTATTATTTATTAAGCACTTACTATGTGCAAAGCACTGTTCTAAGTGGTAAATAAATAATGGTATTTAAGAACTAAATAATGGTAGCACTGAATAATAGTATTTAGCACTAAATAATGGTATTTAAGCACTTACTATATGCCAAGCATTGTACAAAACACCAGGGTAGATACAAGTGTAATCAGTTTGGACTCAGTCCCTGTCCCACATGGGGCTCACAGTCTGAGGGAAGGAGAACAGGTATTCAATTCCCATTTCTAGACTGTGAGCCCGCTGTTGGGTAGGGACCGTCTCTATATGTTGCAAACTTGTACTTCCCAAGCGCTGAGTACAGTGCTCTGCACACAGTAAGCGCTCAATAAATACGATTGAATGAATGAATGAATGAATTTCACAACTGCATTCCAGGACGTTATTGGTGGTAACCTTGCCCTGTCATTTGATATTGATTACCCAGTGCAGTGACCTGTCCCCAGTTGTAGTAGCTTAGAAGTTTGAGAGCAGGGATCATTTCTACTAACTCTGTTGTACTCAGCAAAGTGCGTAGTACATTGCTGTGCACAGACTAAGGCCTCAGATACTACTGAAAAATTGATAATGCTTTGATTGTTTTATGATATTTGTTAAGCACTTACTTTGTGCCAGGCACTGTACTGAGCTCTGGGGTGTATACAGGCTAATTAGCTTGGATTCATTCCCTGTCCCACTTGGAACTCACAGTCTTAATCCCCATTTTACAGATGAGGTAACTGAGGTACAGAGAAGTTATGTGCCTTGCCCAAGGTCACACAGCAGACAAGTGGTGCAGCTGGGATTAGAACTCAGGTCTTTCTGACTCCCAGGCCTGGGATATCCACAGTAGGTCATGCTTCCTTATCCTTATCATGGATGATACTCTTAAAGATTATAGCTTATTTTTCTGTCTCTAGCGTTTTTTTTTTATTTTCTGTTCACTTATTTTAATGGGGAAATTTTTCCCTTAGTATTTTATCAGTACCAGGTTTTAAAAATCTTTAGCTCCTCTTTGAAGTATTTGTAATACAAAAGGAGCCAATAATGCTGTGTTAAAAAATTGTCAGAGATGGCACCCAAATTAGAACTGAATGACCAAAGAGGCATAAATCATTGAGCATTTTTGTTTGGATTCATTCAGGTGATTCACTCATTACTCTCTCTGCAGGAGAGCAGCAACCCAAAATGGTGAAAGTGGAAAAACCTTGCGACAAGCCTTTTTTGAAATTTCCCCACTCTGTCCAAGCACAGTATTATTGAACGCTGCCTTCTGTTCACAGCCGTAAAATCATGAGCCAGTTGGGTGTCTGAATGTTTGTGTGTGGATACCAGAATTCTAATTCCATTGAAATGCCGTGGCTGGTGAACAGTAGACAAATTCCTCCAAAACTGATAACTGGGCTTCTAGCCTACTGATAAGTCCCACCTGCACCCTGTTGGGAATAGGGAATTTGGGAGTGACTAGAAAACTCCCAAAATTGCAGCAATCCGTGGAATTTATTGAGCTTTTGCTGTGTGTAGAGCACTATACTAAGCACTTGAGAGAATATAATCCAACAAAATCATTGGGCATATTCCCTGCCCTCAAGGACTTTGAGGGACAGTACCGTACGGTGCTGACGTATTATTCTTACTGATGAAAATTGTTAAATATGGTGGTAGTGTTATGGAAGTCAAACTCAAAATTCATACACCCAATAAAAGAAAAGACAACTTTGTATGTAGAAATAAAGTCTGTGCCCAAATAGAAAAAAGTTCTGTTGTCATTCTAGGATATTGTTATCCCATCCAACTAGTTGATGCGGAGGATAGCCTGAAAGTGGGGTTAATGAGCCTTCTCAAGGGGTTGGATGTAGCATCTAGGGGAATTCCAAGTGTCAGTCATAGAGATGGTTGGGTAGCACTACAGCTCTGTCAATCTCTGAAGCTTAATTCCTTGCTCCTGCCACACTCAGACATCTAAGGATAGTCTAGCCTTTTTGATGTAAATGTTCCTACTTTCTTGTATATTTTTGCATCTCTAGACAGTACACAATGCTTAAGAAACAGGATTCTGTGATTGTGTCCACCTTTATACCCTAATTTGGATTTTTTAGTTGACATCTCTGGTGAGGCTGGTACAATCTTTGCCTTTTTTTTTTTGCACGTATTATCAGTCCTTATTGGCCTGCTGATGCAACAAAGCAGTTTCCACTTGGGAGAGTACAGTATAAGAATAAATAAACACATTCCCTGCCCATAGCGAGCTCGCAGTCTAGAGGGGGAGGCAGGCATCACAATAGCCTTGCTGGAAAAGAAAACTCCAACTACAATTGACAAAATAAGCAACTGATGGGCATTTTTCTGGGACTAATGTCTATCAGGTAGCCACTAAGAATTTGGTCATGGACAAATAAGTCATCAAGAGTCATTTGACGTAAATGAGTCAGAGATTAAAAGAGAAAGTCAACTTGCAGCAAACCAATTACTGCACCCAATCTACCTTGCAGCAACTCATGATTCTTACCAAAATTAGATTTATAGAAAACTGCTTTGTGGCATATATATTAAATTGAGAACGTGCATGAAAGGTCTTAAGATGCCTAAGAGGAAGGAAACCAATAATGGTACACATCATTGAAGATGTTACATGACCCGATATATTCTATCACAGCAGAGCAGAAATCTCCACAAGCTCCTTCCGGACAAGGAGGGATGTTTGAAAGGGCAACAACATTTCAATATTCTTCACATACTGTCTACTGTTGAAGCTGAAATCTTGCAAAACTTCCACTACTTTGGGAAACTCTAGCAATTCCCCAGCCTCTGGCAACATCCAAAGGATGGTCATTCTGCTAGTGTCTGTTAATTCCGCTGTCCTGAACCCTCCCCAGGGCTTAGTATAGTGCTTCGCACACAGTAAGCACTCAATACCATTGACTGATTGATTCCGCTATTACTGTTGGTAAATGACTGATTCCTAGAGGCACGCACCCAAGACGACAAGCAAATGATTGGAAACTGCTTTGTTGCTTTGTTCCAGTACAATGCTCTGCACACAGTAAGCACTCAATAAATATGGTTGAATGAATGAATGTTGCTATAGATCTCCTTACAGATAGCTTTCTTCCTTAGGAGCTTAATATTTAACTGTCTTGGAAGTTTGAAGGTCACTATTGAATGCAAAGTTTGTATGGTCTAGACTGTAGACTGTAAGTTTGCTGTGGGCAGGGAACATGTCTACCGATTCTGTTATTTTGTACTCTCCCTAGTGCTTAGTACAGTGCTGGGCACCCAGTAAGTACTCAATAAATATGACTGATCGATGTGGTCAGTGTGAGTTGAAGTGTGCCAGCAATAGCCCATCCAGCATTCTCCTTCACTCTTGGCTGCGGTTATCAGTTTATCCTTGAGAAGGTCTTTCTGCCATAGTAATAATAATGATGATAATAACGAATACTCATTAAGTGCCTACTATGTGCCAAGCACAGGGGGTGATACAAGATAATCAGGTCAGGCACAGTCCCTGTCCACACATGGGGCTCAGAGTCTAAATAGGCGGGAGAACAGCTGTTGAATCTCCACATTACAGATGAGGAAACTGAGGCACAGGAAAGGTAAGTGACTTGTCCAGGGTCACATAGTTAGGCAGGTGGCACAGCCTGGATTAGAACGTAGGTCTTCTTTCTCCCAGACCTAAGGTCTTTCCATTTAGGCCACAATGAAATGCCCCTTGTTTAAATTGTGGATGCCTTCTTGGATTCTCTTCTCAGCAGTACCACTGAATTACATCACCACGAGGGGCATGAAGAAATTATAACATATTTTAACTCAACTTCAAACTGCTGTGTAAATGGTGACAGAGGCTGAAAGGAAAATGTCATGAAGAGGCATATCAACCGTAGAATTAAAACCGGAAACAAAAGCCAATGACTTCCATAAAGCCCAAGGTCTAGTTTTTATTTTATTCTTTTTTTAGCACAAGTAGGTCATTGTGTTAGAGTTTTACATGGTTTTATGGCTGAAGTTGAAAGAAACAACTGACAGAAGTCAAAAGATGCAGAGGAAAAGAATCCATCCAGGCAGAGGGAAATAAGGAGTTTGTTGTTCTTCATGAAGGCAAAGAGGAAGAGAGGCCTTAAAATAAAATCAAAGATAATTCTGTATTTTGTTCTGTCGGCTCTTTCTGCCATAGGCTTAATGCTGGGGTTGGGATAGATCACTGGTCTTGAGTCTGGTCTGCTGCCTTCTAGCCTCATACTTCCTCCTCCAGAGTTCTTGAACTTTGGGGCTTCTTGGCTATTTTAACTTAAATTTGGATCAGTCTACTGATGTTATTTTCAGAGTGCTAACCATGTGCCGAACGCTGCACTAAACTCTTGGGAGAGCATAATCCAACAGAGTTGGTAGACACATTCCCTGCATACAAGGAGCTTACAGTCTAGAAGGGGAGACAGACATTAATGTAAATAAATTAAAAAATACATGAATTATGGATATGTACATAAACTCTGTGGGGCTGAGATTGGGGCAAAAGCTCAAATGCTGATGGAGCTAGTAGCAGGTTACAGCACCAAAAACCTTCCTAACTCACTCACTGCTTTGCCAGCCTGTTTGTGAATGTCTTTAAGCTTTTCCACCCACCTTCCTCCCACTCCCCAGGAAAGAGAGAGATGCATGAATTTCTTTCACAAGGAAGTAGATGGCGAAAGTGAAAGGTAATGACAGCTCTCCTTTTTTAAATAGGGAGAGAAGGAAGGTTGATCCATTCCTTTAATATTGTCATTAAGAACAAAGTAGTCAGGACTGGTGGAAGGACCCTAGCTCTTACGGCTCTTGGCTTATTTCAGGCTGTCAGTGCAAGGTGCAAGGTCCCAAAGTGCAAGCTCCTGAGGAAAACCATGGTTTAGGCCAAAGTGCCTCATGGGTATAGATTGGGGTGTGGATGAAAGGGATGAGGAGAATTTGGGGGTTTGGTTTATTCTTTCATAACTGACACCCCGTGACCTATAAAACAGTCATAAGAATCCAGCCTTTAGTACAGTGCCTGTCACATAGTAAGTGCTTAGTGAATACCATTAAAAATACCCCCAAAAAACAGCGACCCAGGAGACATCAAGGTACAGGAGGTTCTGGGAGCTTGGGGGACTCTTGGGCAAAATGATGGATCCCGAAGGGATTGCCTGTTTATTGTTGTATTGTACACTAGCAGGCTCTTAGTATAGTGCCCTGCACGCAGTAAGCACTCAATAAAAACAGTTGAATGAAGGAATGAATGAATGAATGGCATTGGACCTAATGAAGCCAGTGAGAGAACAGACGTGCCTAGAAAAGAGAGAGATGACAACCTCAAGATGTTTCCCCAGTTGCCTGTCATATTCACTGCTTTGTTTTTTTTTACCTATGGTATTAAGCACATACTATTTGTCAAGCACTGCTCTAAGTGCGGGGGTAGGAAAAAGTATATCAGGTTGGACGCCCTGTCCCACATGGGGCTCACAGTCTAAGTTGGAAGGAGGAAGATTTATTTCCCATTATACGGATGTGGTAACTGAGGCACAGAGAAGTTAAGTGACCTGCCCAAGGTCACACAGCAAGCAGCAACCCAAGTCCTCTGACTCCAAGGCCCATGCTGAGATAGAGAAAATGTATGGAAGCTTGCCAAAAATACACGCTAAAGATGGAAAATCTTTTCCTCCATTGTTAGAAACATAGTGGGACAGGAGGTAGAGGAAATTAGTTGGCTACTGGAAAAGTTAATGTTATGAGAAAAATAAATGTTTTGATCCCAGGTGCAGGGTCTTCCAGGAGTCTCCCTCTGTGATTGTGGTCGGTATATTTTTACAATTTGGGATAAAGCTTGTTTTCAGATTCTTGAATTGGCAAATTAAAAGCGAAGAAAGAAAGAACTGAGAAAGGAGGAGAACCTTGTTTTCCCTGTCACCTTCCCAGAATTTCTTTTTTAGCTTTCTTGTTGTAAAGCTGTAACATTTCTGGTGTTCTCAAAATGCTTTGTTGCCTGTTTTCTTTCATCATCCTCAGGGAGCTTTGCCTTCTGAGCTGAAAAGCTAACCTAACCTTCTGGACCATCCTGGAAACAATAGCAGAAACTTCAGTTTTCTCTAATAAGGATTATAATACCCAAATACAAGCAGATTTTCAGCTGGAAACAGCCAGAATACAGTAGGATTTCATTCATTCATTCAATCGTATTGATTGAGTGCTTACTGTGTGCAGAGCACTGTACTAAGCGCTTGGGAGGTACAAGTTGGCAACATATAGAGACGGTCCCTACCCAACAGTGGGCTCACAGTCTAGAAGATGATAGCAAGGCTTTAAGACAATGGTTCCTTTTGTTTAAATTATTCAGTTACTGCAATTGTTGGATTTACTGTGATCCTTGAGGGTGATTTTAGGCCAGTAGTGGCACCTTAGCTTCCAGGTCATTTTAAAAAAGAATTTGGAAACCTTGTCCTCTTAAAAGGATCCAGTTCCTCTGCTTTAAGACTGGGGATGTCACAGTGCCAAAAAGAGGTTCTTTCATTGTCTAAAATTTAGTGCTAAGGTTCTGTAATTGTGAATGAAAATGGACTTTTCAGTAAAGAATTTTCAGATATGCATGCATTTTTCAGAGGAAGAAGCTTTTATGTATGTAGCACTAAAATTATTTTTTTCTTTATAAGCCTCAATTTAAGCCCTTCTATGCTTTAATTGCTGCCTTTACTGAATCCCTGCAGATAATTTTGTTTCCCACTAATGAGAGCCATCCATTCACTGCAATATCTTTGCTCTCCCTGCTAATAGCTCCCTCATAGAATAAAATGAAAAATCAAGAAAACAAAAGACAGAAAGCAAAACAGTTGTGACTTGGGCAAACAAGTGTTTTCCTTCTAGGTCCTTTGGGCAAAATAATTAATTTTTCTCAGAGTTCCGTGGAAGTGAATGAAGTGAGACAGATTTGCCTGGGGTAACCCCTAAATGCCATTGATTGAAGGAGGGGAAAATTGATGATCTATTAGTAGTTAGTTTATATTGTTTTATATACTATATTATATTATATATTGTATTATATATTACATTTACTTCTCTGTGCCTCAGTTACCTCATCTGTAAAATGGGGATTAAGACTGTGCGCCCCACGTGGGACAAACCCCCCAGTGCTTAGAACAATGTTTGGCACATAGTAAGTACTTAACAAATACTATTATTATTATTATTATTATTATTGTTGTTGTTATTATTATTATTATATTGAGAAGCAGCATGGCTTAGTGGGTAGAGCACGGGCCTTAGCGTCAGGAGGACCTGGATTCTAATCCCAGCTCTGCCACATGTCTGCTGTGTGACCTTGGGCAAGTCACTTAATATCTCTGGGCCTCAGTTACCTCATCTGTAAAATGGGGATTAAGAGTGTGAGCCCCATGCGGGACAGGGACTGTGTCCAACCTGACTTAATAATATCTACCCCAGTGCTTAGAACAGTGTAAGCACTTAACAAGTACCGTAATCCTCATCATTGTCCAAATTTGCAAGGAGAACATAGGTTTTTACTGACGACAGATCCCCTGGACATCTTTAGAGACTCCAAGTGTTTGAGCTGTGCTCTGTGCCAGTGTTCCCACATGCTTATTTTGGCAATAGTCGAACAACTGGAAGTGAAGAGGTGGTCAGCTAAAAGTTGCTACTGCATAAATTGATGGTGCATAAGTTTAGATACTTCAGCACAAAGACTTTTCAACAGGCTGCTTTTACAGTAGTAGCACAACTTTATGGGCAGTGTGAAAAGCTAGTGACTGGAACATCATGGTGTGTCATGTTGGAACACCATTCAGCAATGGAATATGAGCACCATAAATACAGAATGTGAAACTTGATTGTAGTGTGTGTTTATATCCCAACTGCCTCAGTGGCCAGATTTTCTCAGTTCTGAATGTAGTTTGTAAAGGAGAAATGCATTGTGAACTGCATTTTTTATTAGTATCTGTTAAGCACTTACTAGGTGCCAGGTACAAAGTCCATGAGCTCAAATGGGGCTCACGGTCTTAATTCCCATTTTACAGATGAGGTAACTGAGGCATAGAGAAGTTAAGTGACTTGCCCAAGGTCACATGGCAGTCAGGTGGTGGAGCTGGAATTAGAACCCAGGTCCTTCTGACTCCCAGGCCTATGCTATATTCACTAGATGCTCTGGCTGTAGAGGAGAGCTCAGTTGCATAGTACAAAATCATTAATGATCAGCTCCCTTAACCACTCCCTTCTTCCCCCCACCACTTCCACCCTTCTTCTTGTCAGTAGTTTTTCAGTCTTGCTAGAACTCTCCCTGATTCCCTTCTGAGCCATTGTGGAGCTCTCCATTGCCCTAAGGAGTAGCATGACTTAGTGGAAAGAGCACAGGCCTGGGAGTCAGAGGGCCTGGGTTCTTATCCCAGCTCCATCACTTGTCTGCTATATGACCTTGGGCAAGTGACAACTTCTCTGGGCCTCGGTTTCCCCATCTGCAAAATGGGGTTTCAATACCTGTTGACCTTCCTACTTAGACTGTGAGCCTCACATGGACAGGGACTGTATTGTGCTCTGCACATAGCACTCAATAAACATCACTGATTGATTGAAAAGAATGATAGATACAAAAGATTAAAACTAGAAGAACAGTTAAACAACAAGGGCTACGATGCATTGTGGTTAAAGGAGGAGCTTTCTGGTTCTTGGCACTCCAGCAGGCCGCTCGAGAATCCTAGCAGGGCCAACCTTGTCACCATTGTCAGTGTTGTTTCTGTGCTGGTTCTTCTTGCCCCACTGCCAGGAGGCAGGGCAGGGTCCCAGGGTGGCATTGGCAAAGTGAGGTGAGGACAGTCACACCTCATCTTGGCGCCAAACTAGCTTCTCCAGCGACACAAACGATGCAGCAGACAAAGGGCGGTGAGCAGAGTCCCACAGGACCTGCCCAAGCCCGAGCAAGAAACTGCTGCTGCCATTCTCACCTCGCCACCACTACACAACTGGGATGCAGTTTAACAAAAACAGGTGGCCGAGTGTGAAGGTAGGGGAACACTCGTGGTTCCTCAGTAGTTTGAGGCAGGGCTTCCAGGGAAGTGGGTTGCAAGACACCTGCATGGAGTTAAGAGTTGACTCCCAGCAATCAGCTGGCCAGCAGCAGGTCAAGGAAAGGGCAAGCCCGCAGCACTGATGAACCTCCGGGATTTAGCCATGGAAGGAAGCTGCCCAAAAAGCAGACAGAACAATGTGGAGGACCACGGAGCCTGCATGTAAGCTTGTCGTGGTCAGGAACAAGTCTAATAAATAATTATGGTATTTAAGTGCTTACTGTGTGCCAGCAACTGGGGTAGATACAAGATAATCCGAGTTGGACACAGTCCCTGTCCCACATGGGGCTCACAGTCTTAATCCATGTTATACAGATGGGGGAACTGAGGCATAGAGAAGTTAATGATGTGCCCAAGGTCACACAGCAGACAAGTGGAGGAGCCAGGATTAAAACCTTTGAACGTCTGACTCCCAGGCCTGTTCTCTATCCACTAGGTCACACTGCTCCATCTACCGACTCTTCTGTATCATACTATCCCAAGTGCTCTGCACACAGTGCTCTGCACACAGTAAGGGCTCAACAAAAGTGATTGAATGATTGATTGATTGTACCTATTTTTCTCTATATAGAGGAAGTAGGTCCTTGATAAAGAACCACAGTGAACTTTTAAGGATCCCCTTTCAAACACCCTCTGGGAAATCATTCCCCACAATGGCTTCAATAAAGAGGAAACAAAAACAGGCAAAGAATTTGCATTCTGGTGTTGGCGTCATTGATCACTTCCATTTTGCTGAATCCTCATCAGGAATTGGCCCAAAGCTGAAGGAGAGAGATTGGGAGTTGGCCAAATGGTTTATTTTAGTAATAATAATGTTGGGATTTGTTAAGCGCTTACTATGTGCCAAGCACTGGATTACCTCATCCATTATCCTACGGCCACGTGGATAGGCCTATTTCAAGATGAGATATAAGGAAAAGCTAAGGCTGACAGTTCAGTAAAATGAAGAGGAACGTGTGCAGTCAGTTGATAGGTGTCCCCCTGCACACCAAAAAAAAAAAATCATCTAATACAGGGAGCCAAAGAAAATGTTTTGAGCTCTACAATGAAAAGCTGCTGTTTCATTGTCCTGTGCACTGTTTACTTCCAAGTGCATCCAGATCTTGCATTATGATTTCAGAGTGTAACATTCTGGTTATCCTAATAAAGAAAACCTTAAAAAGACCATGATGGATTGTGCTTCACACATAGTAAGTACTTAACAAATACCATTATGATTATGATTATTATTATTATTATTATTATTACTTAGAAGTGGAACAGCTGAGTAAACTTGCCTTTATATGTTCAAATTGCTAATATTATAAGATCTTTCTTAGGAGCTACTTTTACCAGTGTACGTAATAAAAATCCTTTCTCAAAAAAAGTGCTTTGCAGTGTTAATAACTTTAGTACCAAATAACAAAGTTTAGAGTTACCAGGGCAGTAATTGGGACTCACCTTTTAGGGAAGGGTCACAGACCTGGAAAGAGGAGAAGTATTACAGTTCCTGCTAGTTGAAATACATAGCTAGAGCTGGGTGGGCTGGCACTCTGTCCTTCACTGTGGCTCTCCCCTACAAAAAGACCCTGCTTTCTGACATAGGTGCTTAGAACATATGACAGTTTTGATACAACGATGTTGGCAAAGCATACACAGTAACTAACAGACCAGCATCTCAGAGGGAAAGTGTGCAATTTGGATTTTAAAACTCTGTTAAGTGTGAAGATACACTGGAGAGATCCGGAGTTGTATACAAAGAAAGAATCATGGCTAAATATATTTACAGCAAGATGGCCTTCTTGGCATGACCGTTTCAGTTTTGGGAACAAGGACCAGCTTGAATTTCAGACTGCAGCTTCTTCCATTGGGGAATTGTTGGAACCAGTGAAAAGTTCCATCTTAGGTGGGCAGCCCCCGGTTGTACTGCTAGCTTCAGCAGTACCTCAAGAAAAGTAAAAACCCCATTTCAAGAGCTAGACCTGGAAATTCCCTCTTCCAGAAAGGCACCCTTCCTAACCATTGTGTCCTTATTGAACCTTAACAGAGGTCCCTGAACTGGGATGTCACTCATTTAAGAAACTCTTGGAATATACATTTAAAAAATAAATGGTCAGGTAGGAAAAGCCAACTGAATTTGGACAGGGTACGAAGCCAGCATGCTACCCTCTTTCATTTGTTTTGAGCAGAAAAGTCACTGTGAATTGAGAGAACAGAAGAGTGACAAAGAATCGTGAAACAAAATAGCATAGGCCGGGTGTACCAGGATGCCACAGGAATAAGTAGAGCATGCCTGGTGGTAGCAATTGGGAGAAAAGATGGCTTAACGGGAGTAAAAGCATCATTCAGCCCATGACACAAAAGGAGAATTACAAACAGTGACAGGTTCTGCAAACAGCAGCCACAGCTGCTAACCAGAAAGCAGACTACGGGTGTTCTGTCTAGAAAGCCCAGTGAGTCACACAAATTTCATCCACCCATGTTGACACTAACAATAGCATTTTTATAACTTTGTCAAATTCAGAAAGCTTTTGTCAACTCGTTCACCTTCTTTACAGTATGAAGAAATGAGTGTTGACCTGCAATTCTGTGCGAGGCGATTCTAAACCACCGATCATTACCAATTATTTAATAATCTGCAGAACCCGTGACTTTGGAGGGACAGCTGAAATCTTTCGTGCAGTAATAATAATAATAACGAATGTGGAATTTAAGTACTTACTATGATCCAAGTACTGTACTAACTCCTGATTTAAATACAAGATAATCATGTCCAATAGACTGACTCACAGTCTAAACAGTCAATCAAATTTACTGAATTGTGTTCAGAGCACTGTACTACATGCTTGGGCTACTACGACAAGCAGCCATGGCCTAATGAATTGAGCTCGGGCCTGGGAGTTAGAAGAACCTGGGTTCTAATCCTGGCTCTGCCATTTGTCTGCTGTGTGACCTTGGGCAAGTCACATAACTTCTCTGTGCCTCACTTACCTCATCTGTAAAATGGAGATTAAGACTATGAGTCCTGTGTGGGGCAGGGACTGTGTCCAGCCGTATTACCTTGTATCTACCCCAGCTATTAGTACAGTCCTTGGCACATAGTAAGCGCTTGACAAATACCACAAGTGTTATTATAGTAGTAGTTGTACTATTACTGTTGTTATCATTATTATTATTATTATTGTCATCATCAGAGTTGGTGGACATGTTCTCTGCCTACAATGAACTTACAGTCTAAGTAGGAGGAAGAACAGGTACTGAATTCCCATTTTGCAGTTGAGGAAACTGAGGCACAGAGCAGTAAAGTGATTTGCCCATGGCCATACAGCAGGCAAGGGTTGGAGCTGGAATTAGACCAAGTCCTCTGACTCCCAGGACCATGCTTTTTCCACAAGGCCATGCTAGCCTATAACAATCCTCTATCAGACTGACAATGAAAGTCAAAAATAAGGGAAGACATTCACAGAAAAGAGGAGGAAAAGAGCCCAGAGAGATAGAGATGCACCATATGAAGATCAAATATAAGCCCAACTTCTTTGTTGTCTCCACCCCACTTCTAGCAGTTGCTTGGGAGAAGACGATCCAGAGGGAGGGCTTTCAAGCATTTGAACTTAGTGCTGTACTCCACCCATAAAAGAAAAGGTGGGGAAAAGTCAAATGTTATAAATATTCTCACTGGTTTTTAGAGAGCACTGGGGAATTGCTTGTACTATGGTAGAAGTTGAGGCTTTGTTTTTCATGCTAGAAATAAAGGAATTTTATCTTGGTTTCAGAGCAATATGTGTGTGTGTACATGTGTGTACGTAGTTTTCCTTTGTATTGCAAGTTGTTATTTCTAATACTAATCATTTTCTATCTGTACGTATGCCCGGTTGGACTGAAAAGATCTATGCACAATTAACCAGTCCCTTAGGCACCAGGAACATTTAAATACTATTCTTTAGTTTGTGGTTATTTGCCACACCTAAGGCTGTTTTAGACTATCTCCTTGACTCATGATTTAAAAGAAGACTTCAAGGAGATCCACTTCATTTCTGATTGCTGCCCTCTAAACTAGTCTGTTCACTGCTGTTTCCTCCATTTGGCCTCTCTCCATATTTGAGGTAGCACTTTATGGTGTCTTTATAGTCACTTGGTTTCTCTTCTCCTAATAGCTCTCTGGGTACTTCGCATGGTTTCATTTCTCCCACAAGTCCTGTGCAGCAGCTGAGCTCTGAAAACAGTCAGGGTCGGGGAGTCTTAGGGGAAGAAAATGAAGCAAGGTGAAGGCCAATTCAACGCCCCCCGCCCCAAGATTCTGCTGCTCTCCATTCATACACTGAAGGACAAAATTAGCTCAAAATAGAATGGATCCCTTTTTAACCAGTAATCATTATTACTATCAAGATTGTAAGCTCCTTGAGGCTAGAGATCATGTGTTTCTACCAACTCTATTGACTTGTACTCTCCCAAGTGCTTATTTCAGTGCTCTAAACAAGCATCGAACAAAAATTCCTCACCATTGTCTTTAAAGCACTCAATCACCTTGCTCCCTCCTACCTCACCTCACTACTCTCCTGCTACAACTCAGCCCGCAATTTCACTCCTCTAATTCTAACCTTCTCCCTGTACCTTGATCTCGTTTATCTCGCCGCCAGCCTCTCACCCACGTCCTGCCTCTGGCCTGGAATGCCCTCCCTCGTATCTGACAGGCAGTTACTCTCCCCCCTTCAAAGCATTTTCAAAGGCCTGTCTCCTCCAAGAGGCCTTCCCTGACTGTCATCCTTTCCTCTTCTCCACTCCCTTCTGCATCACCCTGACTTGCTACCTTTATTCATCCCCTCTCCCAGCCCCACAGCACTTATGTACATATTTGTAATATATTTATGTATTCATATTAATGTCTGTCTCCCCCCTCTAAACTGTAAGCTTGTTGTGGGTAAGGAATGTGTCTGTTGTTATATTGTACTTTCCCCAGGCCTTAGTACAGTGCTTTGCATACAGTAAGTTGCTCAGTAAGTACAATTGAGTGAATGAATGAAGAAAGCAGTCAGTAAACACCATTGAATGATTAGTTCATCGATTAAGGGCTTACAATGCCAAGCAAGGAACTAGGTACTGGAGTCATTACAAGACCACCCTTCCTACCCCCACCCCTGCAAGAAAAAAAGACAGGGCTTATTTGTAGTGTACTTGTGGGAAGAGCTATAGCACAATAGGAATATTCATCAATAAAGAAAAAAAGGAAAAAATTTGGAAACAACCAAATACATTACTGGTTGGGTAAGCGGGTTTAACAGTGCTTGCAAGAGAACAGCATTGTTTAGTGGACAAAACACAGGCCTGGGAGTAGGAAGGACTTGGGTTCTAATCCCAGCTCTATCACATGTCTGCTGTGTGACCTTGGGCAGGTCACTTAACTTCTCTATTCCTTAGTTAACTCATCTGTAAAATGGGGAATAAGACTGTGAGGTCATGTGGGCAGGAACTGTGTCCAACCTAGCTCATTAGCTCATATCTACCCCAGCGCTTATTAGTGTGTCTGACACATAGTAAGTGCTCAAATACCGTAAAGAAAGAAAGGAGCGGTCTTCGGTGCCTCGCAACCCAAGTCCTTGGTTACAAACTGCTGCAACTGTTCCATTCTTCAAAAGTTGCATGGATTTTACTCATGCAGTGCTAGACAGGAGGAAAGAGACTGCCAAGACATGAGCCTGCTTCAAATGGCAAGAAAGAATGGTTTCGTCTTGTACACTTCTGGATTATAAAATCCTTGAGGGCAGGGTTCAGGCTTACTTTATTGTACTCTCCCAACTGTCTAGTACAGGGTTCTGCATAAGAGCTCAATAAATGCCATTTATCGATTGAGTGCCTCTTTCCAGCTTTAAAAATTTTTCACTAAAGGTTGTTGGTATCACGGAACTGTATTTGTATTTCAGTGCTAGTTGCTGAACAGAACATAGAATAATAATAATAATAATGATGGCATTTATTAAGTGCTTACTATGTGCAAAGCACTGTTCTAAGTGCTGGGGAGGTTACAAGGTGATCAGGTTGTCCCACGGGGGGCTCACAGTCTTAATCCCCATTTTACAGATGAGGTAACTGAGGCCCAGAGAAGTTAAGTGACTTACCCAAAGTCACACAGCTGACAATTGGCAGACCCAGGATTTGAACCCATGACATCTAACTCGAAAGCCCGTGCTGTTTTCCACTGAGCCACGCTGCTTCTCCCAATAAGCACATAATTTAAATAGTCTATAATATATTTAACCAGATGACATTTTGCTGTAGAAAATTGATTATTTTCACATAAAAATCAGCGGGACTGAATCCATACCATTATGGCACATCCTCTCAGCATCTTTGCTTCACTTTCAACACTTCTTTATTCCGGTAATGTCGCTTCTCCTCCACCCTTCTCTTTCTCCATCCCTCCCTCTATCCAACTTTGATACCAACCCAGAATGCAGGATTTTATATCAGCCTGTTGATCCAAATAAAGCTCCCTCAGTTTTCTCTGGCTCAACACGGAAAGCTTTGAGCAGCTAGACAAATAGCACGCTTTTGTTTTGGCTCAGCTTCAGTCACATACTTCCTGCTTTCTACTTTTGCTCGTTCTAGGGCCTTATTAACGTTGGTTTAACAGGATATAGTCCGTAACCCATTAATGTTGTAGGCAGAATTTCAGGAAAAAAAAATATTTTGGCTTTTTGATATGCGAATTGTGGATTCTCCTACTGGCAGCTGCAGAATAAACTCTACTAAGCGTGCCCTTGGCAGCCGTGTACAGAGCTATGCAGGGAGTAATAGAGAAAAATCCCCTTCCATCTCTAGTTATTAAGCAGAGAACCAGCCCCTGAGCGGACACCGCAGGATATATTAGTGGTATGTGCTGTGATGCTCCTGTCCGTTCCCTTACTTCAGCTCCTCATGGGGACCCCGGCAAGTTTGACTGAAAATACAGTTAGGGGGCAAAGGAATAGTGTTCTCCCCACGCCAACTTGGGAGAGCATGTCGTTGTGCCAGGTGGAGTGGCCAGGAAAGGATAGGCACAATAGGCAATAAGTCTCTACTTGAATGTGTGGGAGTCTGGAGGAAGAGAAAGCCTGAATATAATTAAGCAGGAGCTGGGAGGAGAATTTGAAGAAACACAATTCAGGACTGTCAGACAAGAGAGAAGTTCTAACAAAAAATGCCACTTCCACCTTTATCGAGGTGGAAGGTGACGAAGAAGGTTGGTCTTTATTAGTTTTGTTTAATAGCGTCATTCCAACTATTAATTTAAAAGGGTGGGGCAGCTAGTGTCTTCTGTGTGAGAGTTTTAATGGGTGTGTTCAGACCTATTTAACGTTCAGCAGTTTGTTTCATCAGCTCCTTGCCACATGATTCCGGCTCTGAAACGATCCTCCTGGGAGTCTGTTAGCTCATCCTGGTCTCCCAGAGCTTTGACGCACTGTGACATCAATGTATCCTGAGGGGGATGCTGTTTACAAAGCTCTTCACATTCAGTCTTGACAGGTGGGGTGGATCTTCAGTGCAGAATTCAGCAGCTTTTTGGAAGCGGGTCGTTCCCAGGAAGGGCTGAAAAGCACCATGAGGATCCGAGTTCACAGTGGAAGTTGGGGTACATGTATTTTTAACCCTGTCTTTTTCTTTCTTTTGACTGGCACCTAGTCAGGTATAAAGGTGACAGTTCTATAGTTTGCAGCCAGACGGTTGATTTACCTATCATAATGTTTCCCTAATTAGCAAGGTAAATTGCATGATGATTACACACCCAGAAGTTACAGCAGAAAAATATCCTGCTGGGGTGTGTGGAAGGGGGTATCAGTTCCCAGGGGCTTCACTCTAATGAAGCTGGTGCCCAAGGCGTCTCCAAACATAGTCATTAACGCTGATCCTCTGGGTTCTGGGGTGGCCATCGCTAAGTGGCTTTTAATGAGCCTCTAGCCATTGTTGGGGGCTAATGAAGATTTTGATGAGCATGCTGTTAAGAAATTAAGGAGATTTAATGGCCGGAGTTTATTTTTAAGTTGTCTGGCTGTTTGTATCTCTGTTGCCAGCTGAAGGAGTTGGAACAGCTGAGTGTTTTTCTGTAGCCATAGCAGAAAAGGCTCCCTTGTTGAGCAAGTCATCCTCCCAGAAGTGAGAGATGGGATTGGTGTGGCCATAAGGGACCTCCTTTGCTTCCTAAACAAATGGTTGATTATGAAGAGATCATGCGTGATGGTTTCAGAGACAAATGAACTTGATTTCTCTCCTGAGTGTTTCGCTTGGTGGATCGTTAGAAAAGTATATGATCAACCCCATACTCCCTAAACAGGATACAATATCCAGAAGCTCCCGACACCAAATTGTGTATCTTCTGCTTGAAGAAAAGCAGTGTTGCCTAGTGGATAGAGCACACGCTTGGGAATCAGAAGGACCTGGGTTCTAATCCCAGCTCTGCCACTTGTCTGCTGTGTGACTAGCCACTTTCATTTCTCTGTGCCTCAGTTACCTCATCTGTAAAATGGGGATTCAGACTGCGAGCCTCATGTGGGACATGGACGGCATCCGACCTAATTAGCTCATATCTACCCCAGTGCTTAGTACAGTGCCTGGCACATAGTGAGCGCTTAAAATATACCATAAAAAAATAGTTGTGACTATTAGGGAGACTGTGGATTGTTCCTCTACATGTTGAATCACTTTTCTGTTGTAGAGGTGTCATGATAAGTACTAAAATCATTCCTTAAAAAAATACATTTGTTTATCTTGTGGTATGGTACTTGGCTCTTATCGTGTACTCCATTTGTGAAAAAGAGCTGGTCAGTGTTCCAGGGATAAACTAACCTTTACATTTGTATGTAATTTATGTGCCGATTGGGCTTGGTGTTGTGTAGAAATGTCCCATTTTCCTGCAAATGGCAAATATGTTAGATGTTATTTAAAGATAGGCCCAATTGAACTCCTGAGTTTCTCAAGTACCATGGATAATCATGGTACCTCAAGACTTAATGGTTTGCCCCCAAAGCCAGGTTTTCTCATACTACTTTTCTCTCGACCACAATATTTTGAAGCTCTTTTCTGAACTTTGTATGCCACAATACCTTGGGAACACAAAAACATGTTGTACCTGAATCACTGTGTCACAGCCCACCCTAACACCATATGTGCATTAGATTCTCCCAGAATGAATTAAGCAAAAAACGAGTGTCAGTGGGTGCTATAAACAAGATAGTGGAATGACTTGATTCAGAGTGAGGGCCTTTTTAAAGCACACGTTCTTAGCAGCACAGGAACATGCAGTTAAACAAAACATGTCGAGTGGTAGAACGATTATCATTCTATTTGTAGTGATTTGGGTGTTTTCACAAACAGGAACTCGCTGGAGCAGCAGTGAAAGCAGCAATCTTCATAAAAGTGGTAATTTTGCAAGCATCTTTCGTTCAGGCTGCATCATAAACTTAGGCTTAAACCGAACCAAAATAACAAGCAAAAATGAAAGACTGCAGCTACAGTATAGAATTTTAATAAAATGAAGCCCTCAGTGACAAGGTACTAGCTACCACCTTTTTTTTTCAAGGGAGTTTTCCTTGAAGTACTTGTATATTTTAGGCAATTTGCTACATTTCCATTAATATTACTGGGAGGATTGTTTGTTGTTTTATTTGTTCAGCTAAATGTCACATGCAGATGATGGCTTGGTGCATTTGGAAGAACTCCTTCATATTTTTCTGGTTTTGTATTCTCATTCTAGATATACAGTGTTATGTGGTGGAAAAATGAATTTTCCCAACTGATGTCAAAATGAATTTCAGTGAAATGAGTGTGATGAAGGGATGAAACCAGAGAATATTGAGTGTGTGATTTTTTTATGTAATGTGAACATTAGAAAAACTTATTGGGTATTGGCTCTAATGGATATGAATGGAACTTTGCTACTCCATTTCAGACCTCATGTCTGTAAAATTATTTTAGATCAGTTTTCGTATCTTGTTTCGATCAAAAAGCATCTTGACAAATATTTGGCTGCCAAGTGTATACCCTTTTAGTTTTTTGTAAATTTGTCATTTTAAAAAGCAAGAAAACAAAACTGACAATCCTATCATCTGGAGATTGTTTTTTCATTTGCTTAGTTTCTCTTTCATTTTTTCTCAAGAGGTGACAACATCTAAGAATTTCTATGAATAAAACAAACAGTAGCATACTGTGAAAATATGGAAATTCGGTAGTCTCCATGTGCATAATGTAGGCTTGTGGGTGTCATTTTTGTTTCACATCATTTAAATACTTGCTACGCTAATCACAACAGCTGAGAAATAAAAAAAATACTTGAGTAACAGAATCATCCTTGAGTTTACTGGAGGAAGAAAAGCACGTTTTCATGATGGGCTTCAGGGTAGAGAAAAGAAGAGAGTAAATGGGGAAGACATCTCCTTCACGAGGCCTTCTCCGATTAATCTGTCTCTCCCTTCTGCGTTGTCTGTGTGATTGAATCTGTGACCTTTGGATATTTAATATTTGCCCCACCCCCAACCCTACAGCACTTATGTACATATCTTTAAATTATATAATGTAAATGATTTATTTGTATTAAGGTCTGTCTCCAACTCTAGACTGTAAGGTCATTATGGGCAGGGAGTGTCTGCTGATTCTCAGTCAGTCATATTTATTAAGCGCTTACTGTGTGCAGAGCACTGTACTAAGTGCTTGGGAGAGTACAATATAGCAGACACATTCCCTGCCCATGAGTTTGCAGTCTAGACAATGAACTTACAGCCTGGCCAACCAGCTTGCAGTCTAGATAGCAAACTTTCAGTCTAGACACCGAGCTTACAGTCTAGATTCTGTTGTATTGTACTCTCCCAAGCGTTTAGTACTCTGCACTTACTCTGCACATAGTAAGCAGTCAATAAATGCCATTGATTGATTGACTATTTTATCTTCTCAATGAGTTACACAGAGCGTTTATGGAAGAGATGCTCAGGATGGAAATGGTGCCATGCTGCACTTGGTGCCAGGTGTTGGTAGGCTGGTGGAAAGTGAAAGGTGGCAGCTACATTCTGCCCTCCGATAAGAAGCTAACACCAGCAAGAAGAAGATTTCTGGTTCTCCACCAGAAAGTGATTGGTTATTTTTGGCAGGCCTGAAATGTACTCTCTCAGAGTGTGTAAAGCACTGTGATAAAATGTTTTGTTTGTAGAATACTGAAATCTTTTTTTCCCTGAAATTCTGGGTTGTTTAGTCTTCTTTCTTCTTCTGTCCTAATTTGGTCAGTGGAGAAACCAGTTTACTGTGCACAGATGTCAGAATTCTGTTTCAGAGGTTGAGGTCTTCCTTGCCTGGGCCTTTCTTTCTCCCATTTGCCCTCTCTTCTACAGTGCCTGTGCACTCTGATCTGTCCCCCTTAAACACTTGATATTCGCCCCACCCTCAGCCCCACAGCACTAGAAGTGCCGAGACCTATACGCTCCCAATTCCCCATCAGAAATTATTTTCATGCCTGTCTTTCCCTCTAGACCATGAGCTCCTTATGGGCAGGGAATGTGTCTACAAACTCTACTGTATCATTCTCTCCTAAGAATCTACTACAGTGCTCTGCACCCCATAATCACTCAAATACCATTCACTGATTGTTTGGATGAGGAAGAGTTTCTTGGGTACAGTAAAGGGGTATCAGTCATTAAGCAGTTCATTGCCTCCTGCACAGAGTACTTTCTTAAATAAACATTTCAAAAGGTTTCAACTATAGTAGAAATTATATCTTTTCTAATGAAGCAGGGTTTCCTAGTGGTAGAGCTTGGGCCTTGCAGTCAGAAGGATTCTAATATTGGCTCCACCCCTTTTCTGTCATTTATTTATTACAACTGTAATTCATGTATTTATATTAATGTCTGCCTCCCCTTCTAGACTGTAAGCTTGTTGTGGGCAGTGAATGTGTCCATTCATTGTTATATTGTAATAATAATAATAATAATGATGGCATTTGTTAAGCGCTTACTATGTGCAGAGCACTGTTCTAAGCACTGGGGGGATACAGGGTGATTAGGTTGTCCCACGTGGGGTTCACAGTATTCATCCCCATTTTACAGATGAGGGAACTGAGGCCCAGAGAAGTGAAGTGACTTGCCCAAAGTCACCCAGCCGACAAGTGGTGGAGACGGGATTAGAACCCATGACCTCTGACTCCCAAGCCCGGGCTCTTTCCACTGAGCCATGCTGCTTCTCAGTGCTTGTAATCTCCCAAGCACTTAGTACAGTGCTCTGCACCCAGGAAGTGCTCAATAAATACGACTGAATGAATGAATGAATTCTCTGTGTTTCAGTTACCTCATCTGTAAAATGGGGATAAGACAGCTTCATGTGGGACATGGATTATGTCCAACCTGATTAGCTTGTTGTGACCCCACACTTACTACAGTGCCTGGCACATAGTAAATGCTTAACAAATAAAAAAAGGTAAATGCCAAGCATATATGAAGTGCTAGGTAGTTACAAGATAGGTTGGATACAGTCCTTGCCCTACATGAGGCTTACAGTCTAATTTGGAGGGAGAACAGATATTTAATCGCCATTCTACAGGTGAGGGTATTGAGACACAGACAAGCTAAATGACTTGCCCAAGGTCACATGGCGACACAGCTGCCGGGTCAGACCCAGCATTAGAACCCAGGCCTTCTGATTCCCAAGCTTTTACTCTTTCCACTGGGCAATGCTGTTTCCCATCTCATCAATCAATCAATCAATCGTATTTATTGAGTGCTTACTGTGTGCAGAGCACTGTACTAAGCGTTTGGGAAGTAGAAGTTGGCAACATATAGAGACAGTCCCTACCCAACAGTGGGCTCACAGTCTATGGGATATAGAGATGTTACTTTGTTATTGATAATATTAATAGGCACCGTGATAGTGCAGTTGAAGCCGTATTTTAAGACATTATGAAGCCATGACTGATTGAGTAGTTATTTCTCATGCAGGTTAATAGAGAAAATGGCCACTTCTCTGAGGCCGCACACAGAAGCAGTGTGCCTCAGAGAAGCAATATGGCCAAGTTGAAAGATCATGGGCCTGGGAGCCAGAGGACTGGGTTCTAATATGGGCTCTGCCACTTGTCTGCTATGTGACCTTGGGCAAGTCACTTAACTTCTCTGGGCCCAATTCCCTCATCTATAAAATGGGGTTTCAATACCTGTTCTCCCTCCTACTTAAATTGTAAGCCCTATGTGGGACCTGGTTATCTTGCATCTACCCTAGCACTTAGTACAGTACTTGGTATATAGTAAGCACTTAACAAATACCGCAATTAGTAGTAGTTGTTGTTGTAGTAGTAGTAGTAGTAGTACTGAAGAGCTTCCCTCTGTTCTCTTAATTAAACATAGGACCTTTGAGGACCCAGTAAACTGTCAGTAATTAAAACATTCAGAGATATAACTGTATTCAATACACAGCAAAATTGAATCTCTATCCATACAAATTTTTCAACAAATTCAAATCCGTCAAACTCTTTGCCCTGAAAAATTCATTATTTTCAAGGAGAATAAATAGCTCTTCCTGAAATACATAGACAGTCCAGACCAAAGAAAACTTTTAAGCAATTTTCTATCCAAGGAACAGATTCAAGAAAGCCATTATTGATTTTAAAATCTTGTATCACTTCATTTCTTTTTAGTCCTTTGTGACTCAGTTTATGTTTGCCCCAGAAGGACAAGCAATGCCTTCAAGTTGTTCCCTTGATTGGCTTTTACTACCTTTGTGGATTTGAGAGAATATTAAAAAAATTATAGATGCATCCTAGTTAATATTGTAGCTAATATTGTAACTAAATGGGTTAACAAACACCACGTTATTATTATTATTATTATTATTATTATTATCTGTGTTCTTGGAAAAAGTGAAGTTTTGCAAAACAACAATTAAGAGAGTTGGATTCCCCAACGGCTTAAAGTTATAATGTAAATTACATTCCCCGGTTGACTATCATGAGAATAAACAAGGAGGAATCTGCTAGAGCATACTTTAAAGTGCCCAATTTTGCTTCAAGAACCAGAGTTCCTTTGTTTTACTGAATCAGCAGGAATAAAAGAAATGTGACTTCATTGAATCCAGATTAATTCATTTAATTGTTATCATTTAAAAAAATTAAAGTCAGCACTGTAAATACCCAGGGCAGGGCAGAATGCTGTTACTCCTGTTGCTACCTGGCCTGAAGCAGTGTTATTACAAAGTGATGCACTCATATGGCAAGGTTCAAGTTCTAATGGGATAGCAAACCTACAGCAAAACAGTATCATCTAAAGCAGCATTTAGGAAGGTAGGATTCCATGACAAAATTGAATTTTTGAAATCAGACTTCAACTCCACCCCCTTAGTTGCAACGTTCAAGTGATTTAACTTACTCCAAACTGAGTGTATCTTTGCCACCTAACAACAGGAATCACACATCTAAAGCTAATGAGCCCGGAGGGATAGGGTGATCTCTAATTAGTATCCCACATCAGGATAAGTAGGCACTCAAACACGTGTTTGTTTTTTTTGAAAATGTTGGTGTGTGTACGTGCATGAGTATATTGAGTGACTGCTTTTTTGTGTTTTGTTGGCAGAATACATTATTTTTTTAGCTTGTCTTTAGTGCAGCGATTCATTACTGCTGGGGATTCCCATGTGTAAACATTTCTACAGTTAGATGCTAAAGTGACTGACAGCAATGTGATGATGATGCCCAAGGTGAAACTGGTTTTGTATTTACAAACTGGTGTCTTACAGACGAGTCAGCACCTGCAGGAAGATCATAAGCAAATTACAAGAGCAATGGGAAAATAGAGCTGGAGAGGAGGCTCGGCACAGGGCCAAATGCCTGTGTCCCAACCCGACCGGGCCACTCCCAGGAGACATTGAAATGTCAATGGCCGTTCTTCATAAATCCTAAATTTTGTAGCAGTTTGCCTCTGGCCAGCCAACTGGTAAAGACGTTGTAGCCATTGTCAGTACAGTTCCAGGATCTGGCTGCCCAGGCAACCAGGAAATTTGGGGATATATTAAACTGACTTCTTTGTTCTAGTTGAGCAGCGACATGGTCTGGTAGAAAGATATGAGCCTGGGAGTCAGAGGACCTGGGTTGTAGTCCCGGCCCTGCCACATGTCTACTATGTGACCTTGTTTCAAATGACTTCACTTCTCCGTGTCTCAGTTAGCTCATCTGTGAAATGGGGATTAAATCTTGCTCCCTCTGATTTAAACTGCAAGGCTAGGGACTATATCCAACCTAGTTAACTTTTTTCTACCCCAGCATCTAGAATAGTGTTTGGCACTTAGTAAGTGCTTAACGATTACCATATTATTATAATATTTAGTGCTATAATAACTCATTCGATATTCACACATATGAGTATTACATTTTCAATCTTTCACCAAATCCTGTCAATTCAACCTTCACAACATGGATAAAATCTGCCTATTCCTCTCCATCTGAACTACAGCCACGTTAATCCAAGGATTTATCATATACTGCCTTGAATGCTGTGTCAGCCTCCTTCCTGACCTCCCTGCCGCCTGTCTCTCCCGCCTCCAGTCCAGTTCATTCTACTTCCCGAATCATTTTTCTACAGAAACATTCAGTCCATGTTTCCCCACTCCTCAAGAACCTCCAGTGGTTGCCCATCCTCCTCTGCATCAGACAGAATCACCTTACCATCAGCTTTAAAGCACTCAATCACCTTGTCCCCTCCTACCTTACTTCCCTGGTCTTCTACTACAATCCAGTCCGCACACTTTGCTCCTCTAATGCTAACCTACTCACTCTACCTCAGTTTCATCTATCTCACCTCCAACCTCTCACCCACATCCTGACTCTGACCTGGAATGCCCTCCCTCTTGATATCCAGCAGACAGTTATTTTACCCACCCCCCTTCAAAGCCTTATCAAAGGCACATCTCCTCCAAGAGGCCTTCCCAGGCTAAGCCCTCCTTTCCTCTTCTCCCACTCCTTTCTGCATCTCCCTCGCACTTGGATTTGCTCACTTGATTCACCCCTCCTTCAACCCCTCAGCACCTATGTATATATCCATAATGTATGTCAATCTCTTCCTCCAGACTGTAAGCTCATTATGGGATGGGAGGGTATCTACCAACTCTGTTGTATTGTACTCTCCCAAGGGCTTAGTACAGTGCTGTGCAAAGAGTAAGTGTTAAATAGGGTTGATTGATTATTGTTATTAGTTTCATTTTCCTTTAAGGACTCGGGAGAGATAAAGCCAGAACAAGCAGGAATGTTAATGTGTTCGGTATTTAACCCTTTCCATCCCCCTTCCCTATTTTACTGCCCAGTCCAGAGGATAGGCAGCAGGAATTGAAGTGTTCAATTCCTGACCTAGCTAAGTTTCCAAGTGGGTCCCCGGGGCTAAGTCCTGGCCTTGCTGGCCATTGCTGAGGGAAGCACATTCTTGAAGGGTGTATTATGGTATTAGTTAATTACTTCTGTGTATCAAACACTGTAGTATTGAGGTAGATGTAAGGTAATCCGGTCATGTACAGTCCCTGTCCCACAAGGGGCTCACATTCTAACTGGGAGTGAGAACAGGTGTGTAATCCCCATTTTATAGATGAGGAGATTGAGGCACAGAGAAATTAAGTGACTTGGCCAGTGACACAGAGAGGCAAGTAGCAGGGCTAGGTTAAAACCCAGGTCTTCAGACTCCCAGAAGACCTGTTGTTCCTACTAGGATATGCTGCTTCAGTAATTATGGAATTTGTTATGGTATTTGTTAAGCACTTACTATGTTCCAGGCACTGTACTAAGCACTGGGGTGGATGCAAGCAAATTGGGTTGGACATAGCCTCTGTCCCACCTGGGACTCACAGTTTCAATACCTCTTTTACAGATGAGGTAACTGAGGCACGGAGAAGTAAAGTGACTTGCCTAAGGTCACACAGCAGACAAATGGCAGAGCCAGGATTAGAGCCCATGACTCTCAGGCCCATTCTCTATCCACTATGCCATGCTGACATGGATAATACTTAATTCAGATCATCACCCATGAATAATCAAATGTTAACTGTAGCTTCAGAACTTCTGTGGGGTCAAGGCTTGTGGCTCCAGATTGGCTTTCAGAACCCTAACGTAGAGATGATTGTCTTTCCAGCCATGCAGGTCAGACCCTGCGTGCACTACAAAAAGATGATATTATCCATCAAAGCAACTATAAACTTGGAGAAGCAGCGTGGCTTAGTGGAAAGAGCACAGGCTTGGGAGTCAGAGGTTCTAATTCTGCCTCTGCCAGTTGTCAGGTGTGTGACTTTGGGCAAGTCACTAAACTTCTCTGTGCCTCAGTTACCTCAATTCTAAAATGGGGATGAAGACTGTGAGCCCCACGTGGGACAAACTGATTACCTTGTATCTACCCCAGCGCTTAGAACAGTGCTTGGCACATAGTAAGCACTTAACAAATACCAACATTATTATTATTATAAACCATGTGATCGATAGTAATCTAATGAGTTTTAATCATCGCAGACGCTGCACTCTGATTCTCACCCCACCCCCACAGTACTTATGTGCATATCAATATACCCTGTTTGCTACCCAGCCTGTCATTTATCTTAAGGTCTGTCTGGCCCCCCAACTAGAGTGTAAACTCCTTTAGGGTAGGGTCATGTCTGCCTACTCTATTGTATTGTACATTCCCAAGTGTCTACTTCAGCGCTCTGCACGCAGTAAACTCCATTAATTGATTAATTACGGAATTTACATTTAAGGATGAAAAGGCAATTCATTGGGTGATTCCTGAAAAGAAGTTTTCACAAACAAATTGTATGTCAGGTTTTCATCCTTGAAAAGAGGATTTTTAAAACATAAATCCTACTATTACAATTAATGCGTGTTTTTTGAGTCATTTCTCACCTACCATATGTCGACCCTTCGTGCAAATTACTTGTTTCCTATTAGCTCCTGATGAAAAGTTGCATGGGAATTTTAGTTACCTCTCAAATCTCCTTTGCCTTGAGATGCTCCCCTAGAAATGTATATCCACGTAATAATAATAATTGTGGTATTTGTTAAGCACTTACTATGTACCGGGCACTCTACTAAGAGCTGGGTGGATAGAAGCAAATTGGGTTGGACATAGTTCCTGGTCCATGGATTCTCAATCCCCATTTTACAGATGAGGTAATGAAGCCCAGTGAAGTGGCTTGCCTAAGGTCACACAGCAGACAAGTGGTGGAGCTGGGATTAGAACCCATAACCTTCTCACCTGTGGACTTATGCCAGGAAACTTTGGTTGTAAGATTCAGGAGAAGGATTGAGATGGGCACAGTGCGGAACCACCTCTTTGGAACTTGCAATTGCTCCCACTTCAACAGAGCTGGAGTTGAACTACCCTTAGGACCCAATTTGTTCTTTCCTGGAAGGTTGCAGATTACTGAACGCATCTCATCTTTCTCATCAAAACTATCTTCACCTATGAGGCAGAGCAATCCTATTTAGTTTATTTTTGTGCTTATGAAAACGTTTTTTATAAATTTATCTCGATATCTGGATTCAAAGAATTCTATAAGCAATTGAAAGCAGAGACATAGGAGCAAAAAACATGCTTACTGCCATTACTGGATCAAACCAGTGGTTCAGGATTCTGTCTGACAGCGGCTTTATGGCTTTTCAGTCAGTCAGTCACTAGTATTTTTTGAGTACTTACTGTGTGCAGAACACTGTACTAGGTGATTGGGAGGGTATAGTACAGCAGAGTGTCAGTGGTATTTATTGATCACTTAACTGTGTGCATAGCACTGTATCAAGTGCTTCCACCTCTACCTAAGAAAATCACCATCGTACCTGCTGCCTACCCTCTGACTACCAAACCTCCCCGCTCCCAGAATGTTCTGGGTTCTCCAGAACTGGGATAGAAGCTGTTTTTGTGAGCTCTCAGACTCTTCCATCCCTGCTGCAAAGCACCATGGTAACCCCCACCTTCCCTCCTACACGCACTCTGACCTGGCGAGAAAAGCAGCTCCCGTGTGCTCTAGGACTTTTCCATTGATGCTGAGGAAACCACCACAGTAACAGCTCCCTTCCCTCCCTTCACTGAGGGTACCTGCTCATGACTTGCTCCCACATAATCTCAGACTCCTCGGTTGCTGGCAAAACTTTGAGCCAGTTTTGTCTATTTTTGTTATGTTTTATCACTCCTGATGTGTCTGTCTTCAGTCCCTTCCCCACTTAAACCTTTAGTTTGTGGGCCCCACAAGGAACAGGAACCGTTGTTAATTCTCTCCTGTGTATTTTCTTCCACACTTAGTAATGATAATAATGATGGCATTTGTTAAGCACTTACTATGTGCAAAGCACTGTTCTAAGCACTGGGGGGGATACAAGGTGATCAGGTTGTCCCACGTGGGGCTCACAGTCTTAATCCCCATTTTAACCAGATGAGGTAACTGAGGCACAGAGAAATTAAGTGACTTGCCCAAAGTCACACAGCTAAGTGGCAGAGTATAGTGTCCTGCACACAGTAAGCACTTAATAAACACTATTATTACTAATATAATTACTTGGGAGAGTACAATATAATAGAGTAGGTAGGCATGACACCTCCCCTCAAGGAGCTTACAGTTTATTGGGAGAGACAGACATTAAAATAAATTACAGATAGGGGAAGAGGTAGAGTTTTTGGAGGAACAGTGGTGAAGGTTGCCTGTCTTGACACCTTAATCAAGACACAGGGTGACTGCTTGACACCTAGTAGTTGCAGTAAACCTTAAAACATTATTTCCTTTCTCTCCAGTAACCCAACAGAGACTGCTTACCCATGAATTTAGCCACTGATGCTTTTCTGCCTGCACAATTTCCTTTGGGCACAAATTCCATGTATTCACCCCCCACTGGTTGGAGATGAGCAGCATGGTCTAGTGGAAAGAGCACAGGCCTGGAAGTCCGAGGAAGTGGGCTCTAATCCTAGTTCTACTTCATGTCTGCCGTGTGACCTTGGGCAAATCACTTCACTTCTCTGTGCCTCAGTTACCTCTTCTGTAAAATGGAGATTGACTGTGAACCCCCTTCCTGTCCACCTCAGCTCCCTGTCCCTCTCTGCTTTCTGTCACCCTGCTGTCTGCCCCTCAGCCCCCCGTTCTCTGTCCCCCTATTAACCCTCCCCCAAAAGCTCACCTCCTCCAGGAGGTCTTCCCAGACAGAGCCCCCCTTCTTCTCTGCTCCTCCTCCCCTCCCCATTGCCCCTACTCCCTGCCTCACAGCACTTGTGTATATATGTACATATTTATTATTCTATTTATTTTATTAATGATGTGTATATATCCATAATTCTATTTATTTATATTGATGCTATTGATGCCTGTATACTTGTTTTGTTTTGTTGTCTGTCTCTCCCTTTATAGACTGTGAGCCCGCTGTTGGGTAGGGATTGTCTCTATTTGTAGATGAATTGTACTTTCCAAGCGCTTTGTACAGTGCTCTGCGCACAGTAAGCGCTCAATAAATATTATTGAATGAAGTAATTAATTAATGAATATGGGACAGGGACGGTGTCCACCCTGATTACCTTGTATCTACCCCAGTACTTAGAACAGTGTGTGGCACAGAGTAAGCGTTTAACAAATACCACAACTATCATTATTATTATTAGAAGAGTTTCCTCAGGTTTGCTTTGAACTTGCTACCATCAAATACTTCACGCTGCTGCCCGGATCATCTTTGTGCAGAAATGCTCTGGGCATGTTACTCCCCTCCTCAAAAATCTCCAGTGGCTGCCAGTCAATCTACGCATCAAGCAAAAACTCCTCATTCTCGGCTTCAGGGCTCTCCATCACCTCACCCCCTCCTACCTCACCTCCCTTCTTTCCTTCTACAGCCCAGCCCACTCCCTCCGCTCCTCTGCCGCTAACCTGCTCACTGTGCCTCATTCTTGCCTGTCCCACTATCGACCCCCGGCCCACGTCCTCCCCCTGGCCTGGAATGCACTCCCTCTGCACATCCATCAAGCTAGCTCTCTTCCTCCCCTCAAAGCCGTACTGAGAGCTCACCTCCTCCAGGAGGCCATCCCAGACTGAGCCCCCTCCTTCCTCTCCCCCTCCCCCCTGCCCTACCTCCTTCCCCTCCCCACAGCACCTATACATATGTCTGTACAGTTTTATTACTCTATTTTACTTGTACATATTTACTATTCTATTAATTTTGTTATGATGTGCATCTAGCTTTACTTCTATTTATTCTGATGACTTGACACCTGTCCATGTTTTGTTTTGTTGTCCGTCTCCCCCCTCTAGACTGTGAGCGCATTGTTGGGTAGGGACCGTCTCTACATGTTGCCAACTTGTACTTCCCAAGCACTTAATACAGTGCTCTGCACACAGTAAGCGCTCAATAAATAAGATTGAATGAATGAATGAAAGTAGGAGGAGTAGGATTTGGCAACCAAGAGTTCAGTATTTCCCACTCACCACCTTTGGGATTTAGTCCTCAGTTAAAACCAGTCTTGCAAATAGCCATTCACCCAAAGCAGGAACCATTTCCGATAATGAATAGAAACAGTGTTGGTTTCATTCATTTTACTACCTGGGCATAGGTTTTTAAAAAGCAGCAGGTTTACATTGCAGCAGGGAGGCACTTAGGAAGCGTGTAGAGCAGAGACTTAAAGCAGCTGTTATCCCCGGAGTGCTTAGCCAGGGAAGATAAAGGCCAACCTTCTCCTGGGTTCTTAAGAATAGGAGGGTCAATATCTGGACTATTTTATATTCACTAGGAAAGTATGGTGGGTTTAGAGCCAGAATGCCCATGGGCTTATAGGAAATGTCATATTCTGCTCACCATTCCGTTGCTTTGTGAATTTTCTAGAGAATCCAGTTTTGAGGAGACCTTTGAACTCATGTGCTGTGGCATGCACTGGAGTTCTTTTTGTGCAGTACTGAGAAGAGCAATAGAAACTCCAGATATGTGGGCAACATTTGAAAATGTAGGCAGGGCCAATCAAAAATTCTGAGGGCCAACAGGGATTTTGTGCTCCTAGGGAATTTTGAAAGCCGGTTTAGATGCAGCCAGACCTGAAAGCAGGGAATCATTTATGACCTCTCTAGATCCCTGGGTTATCTGAAAATTGCCTTTTTTCCCCACTATGTTCCCACATGGGCAGGTTTCTTTTGTGGGATCACTGTGACATGCGCTTTGTGCACAATTGTTCAGAGAATCAGGATTTGACAGGGAGTGACTTGGGTATGAGAGTGGGAGTGCTGTGAAGAGAGAAGTCAGGAGTTGAGACTATAATTTTGTTAGAGAAACTTAAAGGTAAAATTGTGTTCTCATGCAAAGTTTTACAGATTTTTATTTCTGTCATGTGGGAAATCGGGGATGAGAAGGGTACAGTGTCACAAGAATTTGCCCTTTCCTCTCTATCCAGTCTAGTACCATGCTGATCCAAGTGCTTATACCTTGCTTGGACTACTGCATCAGCCTCCTCACTGGCCTCCCTGCCTCCTGTCTCTCCCCTCTCCACTCCAAACCTGACTCTGCTCCTCAGATCATTTTTCTAAAAATAAAAAGTTCAGTTCAGCTTTCCCCACTCCTCTAAAATTTTAAGTATGTGCTCGTCCTCTGTGTCAAAGAGAAACCCTTTGCCATTGGCTTAAAGACACTCAATCAGCTCTCCCCCTCCTACTTTACCTCACTCACTGATTTTCTCCTGCAACCCAGCCTTTGCTCCTCTAATGCCAATCTTCTCACTGTAGCTCAATCTCGTCTATCTCACCATTGATCCCTTGCCCACATTCTCTCTCTGGCCTGAAGCCCTCTCCCCTTTCATGTGTCTGTTTATTATTGTATTGTACCTTCCCAAGCACTTAGTACATTGCTCTGCACATAGTAATCACTCAATAAATATGATTGAATAAATGAATATCTGACAGAGCAACACTCTCCCCATCCTCAAAGCCCTGAATAAATCACATCTCCTTCAAGAGGCCTCCCTGGCTAAGCCTCATTTCCCCTATTTGCCCTCCCTTCCGCGTCACATAGGAACTTGAATGTATATTCTTCTAGCACTTGATATTCCCCGGCAATTCCCAGTCCTGAAGCATTTATACTTTCCCATTTCCCCTATCTGTAACATCTTAATGCCTGTCTCCCCCTCTAGACTGCAACAGTCATAGTAACCAGGACTTTCTTCCAAAAGTTGGAAGCTGGATCATGCCTTCCAACTCTATTGTTTTGTGTTCTCCTATGCACGTAGTACAGTGCTCAGTCCACAGTAAGCACTCAGTAAATGCCACTGATTGATGATTGATTGATTTATTGAGTGCTCTGTAAACTTCATGCCCTGGAGGCATGCATCCACTTGGGGCTTCAGAGGTTGGGGACATAGGGGTGCTCTGGTAGTTGCCACATTCCTTAAAGTCAATGCCTTAATTTGGTGTATATGAGGTCCTAGAACTGAGACTGCTCCCTAAATTAGAGGACAGGAAGAGAGAAGCAGAATGAGCCTGGGAGTCAGAAGGACCTGGGATCTAATCCTGGCTTTGTCACTTGTCTGCTGTGTAACCTTGGGCAAGTCACTTCACTTCTCTGTGCCTCAGTTATCTCATATGTAAAATGGGGATTACGACTGTGAGCCCCATGTGGGACATGGACTGTGTCCAACCTGACTACCTTGTAGCTTCCCTAGCATTTAGAACAGTGCCTGGCACATAGTGCTTAACAAATACCTTAAAAAGAAATATATATATATGGGAGGGTGACAAATGAGGTGGATTAATGCTGGCTTTCCCCCACCCCCAATTTGGCTCCCAAAGCTCCAAGGAATTTCCCTTTTCAAAGTTACTGCTTTTGAAAAATGTCTTCATTTATTCATCAGTGTGAATTCCAATAGACAGCCCAGGATATCATTTTTCAAGAGGGAGTTAATGAGATTAGAGGGATGACTAAAAGTTATTAATTATAAACTCAGAGAGTTGCAAGAAATGACACATCCTGTAGTCTCTTAGCTTGAAATTGATAACAGATCAATGAAAAAAGAAATAGAAGCAGCTGCATAGTAATTTAGTATAATGCAAGTGGTCTAGTCCATAACCAAGGAAATCTAAAGCATGTCATTTAAATTCATACCTGGAAAAACCTGAATTTCAGAAATTAACTTTAGAAGTAGTGATTGCCTCCAAACGTTTTGGTTTCAAACGCTTGCTAGTCAGAACCCTTTGACAACTACTATGTAATACATGAAATGCCTTTTAAGGTATCTTTCCTTTAGTCTAGATATATTTCAAATATTTTCATACATTATTAGACTTACAAGTATGGGTGTTTTGGGTTCCCTTAATTATATGTGGTTCATCATTTCTCTTAAACAATCAGATGTTGTTCAATTGCTCACTAACTTCATTTCTTGAAAATTGCTTTCTGGAAGTAAAACACCAAGTATTTGGTTGTCCAGGGTGAACATTAGCTCCTGAAGTTGTTTCAATAATCTGTGAAATAATGCTCACAAAATTACTATATATGTATATATATATATTGCTGTAGGAGGTGTGTATATGTTTGTGCTTTGAAATCTGGCTTCACAGAAAGTAGGGTTAAACTGTTAGGACATTTGTTTTAACCCACTATGTGGTTGATTTTTTTCATTCATAAAATTTTGAGTACCTTGGTTTAATGTCCAGCTCTGGAGCAAGTTCTCAATATTTAAACCAAATAAAAAAGTAGCATTCATTTTAGAATCAATCAATCAATCATATTTATTGAGCACTTACTGTGTGCAGAGCACTGTACTAAGTGCTTGGGAGAGGACACCACAGCAATATAACAGACACATTCCCTACCCACCAGGTTAGCATCAAATGTGAGTTAATTATAAAGGCAAATATGGATGGCAGAACTGAATTTATGCATATATGCATATTAGCAGAGATTAGGTTAGATGTAATGTTTGGTTTTCTTTAAAAAAAAATCCTAAAGTTTTATCAGACTTTAGTTTGGAAACTGGAAAAATGCCAGAAAATCCAAAGTGTAACAAAAATATTCATTTGTATTTTTCTTGAAATTTGGATGTGAAAGTACTTTGTGTTTAGAAAGACAACTTATTTTTAATGATTTCTTTTCTTAACTAATGGTTTATGAAGTCTGCAGTATTACTGGAATTATTATACAGTTATCAAATCCCCATCCAAAAGGGAGAAGCAAAAACTTGATCAAAAGCCTCACTTTTTCTTATACAGTATTTATTTAAGGAAGTTTTTCTGGGCAAGCACAAAACCACATGATCTGGCTCTGTTTTGGCTAGGATCCCAAGTCTGTCTTCAACCTTGCTTTAATAATACCTGCTAATAGGTGGTCTGTTGTGCAATGGAGACAGTAATGAGTGGAAACTAAAACTTTCTTACATGGAAAATTGGGAGTTTTTCAACGTGAGTGATAAGAGGTTAGCAGTTCCAGAAGTTAAATCTACTATGCTGAGCTATTGAACTGATGGACTAATTTATTTTTCTGGGAGGCAATTTTAATATTATTCCAAGAAGAAACCTGTCCCACTGTCAGGGAAGAGGAAATAGAATAATCAAGGCTTTTGAACAAGCATTTTAAAAATGGCTTATGCTTCCTCCTTTTTTTTTTCTAGCCTCAGGGAAAAGTGATGTCAAGTTCTCGGGAAGTAGAATGACGAACCACAGGTATATTACCT
The DNA here is from genome assembly GCF_015852505.1 of Tachyglossus aculeatus. Classification (NCBI taxonomy): domain Eukaryota; kingdom Metazoa; phylum Chordata; class Mammalia; order Monotremata; family Tachyglossidae; genus Tachyglossus; species Tachyglossus aculeatus. The sequence continues at coordinate 21,404,184 of NC_052070.1, forward strand.
GTTCTGGGCTGGGTCTTTTCAGAGGTCTGTAGTTTATCAACAGTCATAGTAACCAGGACTTCCTTCCAAAACAAACTTGTGTTGGATAAAATCCAACTTTTAGACTGTGAGCCCACTGTTGGGTAGGGACTGTCTCTATATGTTGCCAATTTGTACTTCCCAAGCGCTTAGTACAGTGCTCTGCACATAGTAAGCGCTCAGTAAATACGATTGATGATGATGATGATGATGATGATGATAAAATGTAACTGACAGGTAAATGCCTCCAGGAGTAACGCTGTGCATGTAGCTGAGCTTCTTAATATATTTTCATCTTCCACATTTCATCAGGATTTAGTTTTAGTTTTTCAAGCATCCTTATTAGCCAGAATTTCAGCATTGGCAAAGCACAGAATATTTTTTCCTGTAATGTCTGTTTGTCCCATAATCTCCCACAAGTTTGAACATTTTTCCAGGTCAGAAATGACTAAGTGTTTCAAAGTGTAGATGTCATAAAATTTTTCATATTCCATATGGAGTAAGGATTTTAAGGCAAAATGAAGAATTCTTTCTAATAAGCTGGCTTTCTTTCACCTTTCTTTATTTTCTTGTCCTCTCTCAGATGTGTGGAAATAGTTTCCATTTCACAGCAGACTGTTTGCTTTGGTCCACCCTGTTGCCAATGGAGCCTAAATTAAAATGTCTCTTTTTGTTTATTTCCTGGCTGTTGGGCCAAACTCATCAGTACTGTTTTCCCAGCACTGGAAATCATGTTTAATTATGCCAACCAGCAGCCTAGAGTTTACAATATGATCTTCAGTGCTCCCTGAACAGCTTAATCACAGTTATTATTTTTCCTATTGTTTGAATAAGATGTAACCCTCCTCTGATATTCCATTCCAGCAGTCGATCTGTGAATGTCACTCCTGCCATCAGTGCCTGAGGTAGTGATTGAGTATCTTTTGGATCAGGATCATCCAGGCTACTGTAGCATCTGGATCTCACCCCAGAAGCAATAACCACTGTAGCCCTTATACACAACTAAACATAACCTTAAGTATCAGCTTGGCTCCAGGAACAACTTAGCTGAAAATCTTAAGTCTCAGCTGACACTTGACTGAAAGCTCATTGAGGGAAGGAATGGCGTCTACCAACTTTACTGTGTTGCACTCTTGCATGTGCTTAGTATAGTACTCTGCATGCATTCATTCATTCATTTAATCGTATTGAGCACTTACTGTGTGCAGAGCACTCTACTAAGCACTTGGAAAGTACAACTTGGCAAAATATAGAGACAGTCCTCTCCCAACAATGGGCTCACAGTCTAAAAGGGGGAGACAAACAGCAAAACAGAACAAGTACATAGATGTCAATACCATCAAAATAAATAGAATTATAGATATATACACATCATTAATAAAATCGAATAATAAATATGTACAAATATACACAAGTCCTGTGGGGAGGGGAAAAGGGTAGGGCAGAGGGAGGGAGTGGGAGCGCTGGGGAGGAGGAGGAGAGGATAAGGGGGGGCTTAGTCTGGGAAGGCCTCCTGGAGGAGGTGAGCTCTCAGTAGGGCTTTGAAGGGAGGAAGAGAGCTAGTTTGGTGGATGTGTGGAGGGAGGGCATTCCAGGCCAGAAGTAGGACGTGGGCCAGGGGTCGACGATGGGACAGGCTTTACTTCTGTTTATTCTGATGACTTGACACCTGACCACGTGTTTTGTTTTGTTGTCTGTCTCCCCCTTCTAGACTGTGAGCCTGTTGTTAGGTAGGGACCATCTCTATATGTTACCAACTTGTAATTCCCAAGCGATTAGTACAGTGCCCTGCACACAGTAAGCACTCAATAAATACGATTGAATGAATGAATGAATAGTGAGGAGTTTTTGCTTCATGCAGAGGTTGATAGGCATCCACTGGAGATATTTGAGTAGGGGAGTGACGTGCCCAGAGCCTTTCTGTAGAAAGATAATCCAGGCAGCAGAGTGAAGTATAGACTGAAGCAGGGAGAGACAGGAGGGTGGGAGATCAGAAAGGAGGCTGAGGCAGTGATCCATATGGGATAGGATGAGCGATTGAACCAGCAAGGTAGCAGTTTGGTTGGAGAGGAAAGGGCGGATCTTGGTGACGTTGTGAAAGTGAGACTGGCACACACCCATTTTGGCCGGAAATTGGTAATCTTCCCTTGGGCTGCTAACAGAGGGTGAAATCAGAGAGTCTGCTTGGGTTTATACTGGTTGAAACGGAGCTGAAAAGTACATGTGGTACAGGTTGGCAAGGTGGCAGAAGGGGCAGGGGAAGATCAGCATGGCAGCAGTAGAGGGGAAAAGCTGCTGTCTCTCCTTCCCATCACGCACAAGACACTGAAAATAAGGGCTTTCTTCCCTTCCTCAGTCCCCCTCCAGTCTCTGCCTGAGACAGACACTTACTGATCCTAGCTTGGCACTCAACAATTTGCTATCAGCTCCGGTGATCCTTGCAGTGCCTTGAGGATGGCACCTTAGTCCAGCAAGCATTTGGACCCTTGCTCAGGGTCAGCGACCTTCAGGAGAGTGTCAAAAGTGAGCCTGGAATCCTTTGTCACAACAGATCATGTCTGAGGGGTGATCTGTAGAACTTGACGTCAAAGCATTGGATACGTAAAAGTATCATCGAGCAAATGTACCTCGTTTGCACTGCCTCGTGTAAGGCACTTGGACCAAAGTAGCTTCTGTGAGCACAAGCCATGTGATTGAGGTTTTTTGAGAAATGCAGATGTGAATGTTTTAGAAGTTGGGAACAATCCCAGCTTTTGTATGCTAGATCTGTACTCTATATGTATCGATATATACATTTTGGGTGCTTTGCCAGTCATCTATTCTAACGAGGTGAGGAATAATTTATCTTAATATACCCTGACTTATTCTGTCTTCTGACAGTCTGACCAAGTTCCATTTTTAGGGAACATGGAAAAATCCTGACCAATAGGCTTACTGTATATGGATATTATATGTGACTATTCCCTTGAATATCCAGGGTGCCAGAAAATGTGACCCTTACTTATCATCTGTATAAAATTACAGCTCTTCAGATGTTACCCCTCTCTCTGCTTCTATGTTTGTTTTACTGTGAGGTCTTTCCTTAATATTCTGCCTCCGCTACTTGATTTGATCATTCTAAATGGGACTGTGGGTGCGGACTTCTCAAAAATCTTGAGTTTTCTCTCATCACAGACAAGTAGAGAAAAGTAGTTGTTGAACATTGTGAATAAGACATGCACATTTTTGATAAACCCGTACTGTTCGAAAGCAGGGTGTTTGAAGTATTTAATAGGTACTCATTTGACAGAATGCCCTTGATTGACCATGATCTCTTTCAAACCCAAAGCTTTGGGTGTGAATTTATAGTGTATGCTCATAGAAATTATCCCAGAATCTCTCTAAGAATGTGAACCCCCAAATTAATTCATTCAGTCGTAACTCACTGTGTGCAGAGCACTGTATTAAGCACTTGGGGAGAGTACAGTGCAACAATAAGAAGACACATTCCTTTCCCACAATGAGCTTACAGTCTAGATGGACTGTAAATTCTATGCTCCTCATTTATAAAAGCATCTTCCCCCATTTTTTCATTTGCCTCTCGAAATAAGGTAGTGTGGTGTGTGTGGGAGTGTGACATTTGGATAAGGGAAGTAATAATAATAATAATAGTATTTAAGTGCTTAGACTGTGAGCCCACTGTTGGGTAGGGACCATCTCTATATGTTGCCAAATTATACTTCCCAAGCACTTAGTACAGTGCTCTGCACACAGTAAGCGCTCAATGAGTGAATGAATAAAATGTGAGCAGATTGGGCAAAGTTCCTGAGTCACATTCTAAGGGACTGGAGGCCAGGTATTTAATCCCCATTTTACATAAAAGGAAACTGAGGCACAGAGAAGTTAAATGACTTGCCCAAAGTTATACAGCAGGCAAGTGGCAGATATGGGATTACTACCTGGGTCCCGAGATTCCCAGTTCTAGTCTCTTTCCACTAGACTACGCTGCTTCTAATCTGAAATGGGTCATGGAAGGAAGAGGGGAGAGGGATTGTGAAATGTTTCCTTCCTCATCTAGGGTCCTAACTAACCTGCCTGCGGACCTGTGAACCATTTACACCAAAAAGGCTTTTAGCTGCAGCCGACTTATTGTGTTTGAAGAAAACAGGATGCCAGGACAAAGAGAAGCATCTCTCTTGGGTCCATCAGGAACAGCTGTCCTAATAATAATAATAATTATAGTAATAATAATAATAATTATAGTAATAATAATAATGATACTTGTAAGCGATTACTGTGTGCCAAGCAGTGTTATAAACTCTGGAGTAGGTACAAGATAAACAGATTGGACACAGTCCCTGTCCCACATGAGGCTCACAGTCTTAATCCCCATTTTAAAAATGAGGCAACTGAGGCCCAGAGAAATTAAGCAACTTGCCCAAGGTCATACAGCTGACATGTGGCAGAACAGGGATTAGGACCCAGGTCCTTCTGACTCCCAGGCTCATGTTGTTCACTAAGCCATGCTGTTGAACAACAACATGTTGTACATGTTGCCCACTAAGCCATGCTGCTCTGCGTTTCCTTTCAATTCATCAGCCTGGCAGGAGTTCCCTATACGAAGGCAAAGGTATGCTCAGAGATCCTGGTCCAAAAGAGGGATGTGAACAGAATTCTGACAGAAACTCTTCTGAGGATTGTGTTATGAAATATTCAAGAACTCTTCTCCCTGGGGCTCAGGAGTCTCTCTGATTCTTAAACTCTGCTGATGCTTTTGTAAACGTCTGGCCTCGGAACTAGGGTAATAGGCCAGGAAAATGTGAGTGAAAGTCTGAAAGAGGAAGCAAGAACTCTGGGTAAGGGGCAGGTGAACGGTAAATTACCTATGGTAGTTTATATTTGGGAACCAACCTTAGAGGATAAATTTTATGTGTGTGTGCGTGCATGTTGGGATTTTCTTTTCTGTACTCATTTGGCATATCAGTGGTTCTTTATCTTTAGAAATCCAAAGTTCACAAAGGGAAGACATAATTTTCCCCCCATTTTGGAGCTCGTTCAAGAAGATTTTGTCCATTGTTGGAAAAGTATTGAGGCAGATTTCAGCTTATAATTCATCTCTTCTTTAAAGGCATATTGTTATATTGCTACTTGCTCAATGAATAAAAATCAACAAGTGAAAATTTAAAGGAAGATTGGATTTGTTGTATAACCAGGATGGTGGGCCTCTGTAGTTTCATTATCTCACTGAGGAAGTGAGGGTTACTATTCCATTCCTTTTTTTATCTCCTGAGTATTTGTCAGCCATGAACCATTTATTGCATCCACTGATTATTAATAAACTAATTGAGGAAATTCTGAATATTTTCTATCACTTAAATTAGGCACTTGGGCTTTTGATCTGATAACATGTTATTTTATTTTGCTAATTTTGGAAAGCTCAATTTGTCAACCCACCTTTTGCTCTGGATCTAAGAAAGTTCTCCTTTTGAAGAGGTGTTCAATTGCTATAGAGGGAAGGAAATTCTAGCATTATGACTTCATGGCTTCTGAGTGTGCAGACGCCTACGAGGCCAAACTGTTGAATCCACCGCATTAAAAAAATACCAAAAATTAATGAAATCTCAGAGGTGATATTTTGAATGTTTCTTTTTTTCATGTACCTATTTCTTTCCAACCAAAGTAGTCCGTTCTTTCTACCTGTCTATGACATAACCGTGACTCAGATATAAAAATTTAAATGACAAGAATGGAGGCAGCACCTATAATTACAGTATATTTTTTGAACTGCTGAGGTTGAATTGTTAAGTTACTGAGTGGTAAGAACCTGAAAACAGTACTGGCAGCTGAATTTACAGTAAATGAATGTCACTAACTTTCCAAGCGCTTGACTTTTTGCCTTAAAGTTTTCATTTGTTAGCTGAACGTTTTTGGAGAAAAAAAAGTTTTTCTTTTGTAAACCTTAAGAGCTGTAGCTTATTTGATCTCTTATTTGTAACTTTTCCAATTTTCAGGAGTTCTTTGATCATGTAAAAAAGCTTTGGAATGATGAAGGAGTCAAGGCATGCTTCGAGAGGTCAAACGAATACCAACTGATTGACTGTGCACAGTAGTAAGTGTTTATTTTTGTGGAATTTACAAGCAAGAATGTAATCGTTTATAACAAATCTGAATAATTTACATCCAGGAATGTAATCATTTGTTGCAAATCTGAAGAAGATGGTTATATTTAGGATTTATGTTGAGCGTTGAATTTGGATGGAGTTTCTTTTGTGTATATATGAGTAGCAAAAGTTTTTTATGATAGTCACTGGAGGTCCTGAATACGTCAAAATACTGCCTTGAAATAATTATTCCTCAATAACTTCTTATGGTTGATATGAAGCTTTTGCTTAAATGAACCACTTCCAGAAATCTTTGGATAATCTTTTTGGTCTCCAGTGAAATTTCTTCTCTAGGTTTCCCAATAGCATGTGTTTAAAACTTCCAAACTAAAACAGACTCATAAATCATAGCCATCTCCGTAGTAAATTTTGTAAAACCTTTCACTGTGCTCAAACATAAATGGTTCAGATGCAGGGTTTTTGTGGTTTGCAATATTTCTGTTTTTTCAGCAATGTTTTTTCTCTATCCCTGTTAAGGGTTTGGTTTTTAAAAATTCTCAGTGTAGCATTAAGGATTCAAAGAGATTTATAGAAATGATTTTACTGTGGCTTAGCACTGCTGATATCTAATCAGTAATTTATGCCATCATCAAACCCAGTCATCATGTTGTACTTTGAAGAAATCAGTGAGGGGTCTCGCTGTAACAGGAATACTGTTTCAAGACCTAAATCAAGTAAATAATCAATGCAGTACAAAAATACGTGCAGCAATCCTCAGAAACCTCCTTCAAAGACTGTGTTCTTGAAACAGTTTCAGAAAAAGAATAGCTTTGGATTTATATTCGAGGAGGGAGGAATTTAGGTTATAATTGCAGTACATGGCATTTCAATCCCATCTTCAGAAGGAAATGATGCACTGAGGCACAGGAGGATCAGTGTGCTAATGCTACAGAGTAATAGGATTTTTGGTGTTTGATGCAGCATTGAAAATGAGTGGGGAAGAAAAAAGAAAATTACCAGACTCTCTTTCCCGAGATAGGGCAAGTAGTAAAATAAATGGAGCCACCTATGTTTCCTGCTGCTTGCATAACCTGTGATTTGTCTGTCCTATGATTCTTTTTGCAAAAAAATTCCAAATGTCAGTCAGTCTTATTTATGATGTGCTTGCTGTGTTCAGAGCACTGTACTAAGCATTTGGGACGTTACAATATAGCAATATAATGGACACATTCCTTGCCCACAATGAGGTTATTGTCTAAAGGGGGAGACAGACATGAATATAAATAAGTAAATTACAGATATGAACCTAAGTGCTGTGGGGCTGGGGGTAGAGGAGGATGAATAAAGGGAGCAAGTCAGGATAACGCAGAAGGAGAAGAAAGGAGGACTTAGGTAAGATCTCTTGGAGGAGATGTCCCTTCAGTAAGGCTTTGAAGGGACAGGGTAGAGTAATTGTGTTTCAGTTATGAGGAGGTAGGGCGTTCCAGGCCAGAGGCAGGAAGTGGGTGAGAGGTTGGCAGTGAGATTGACGAGATGGAAGTACGGTGAGAAGGTTAGCATTAGAGGAGTGAAATCTGAGGGCTGGATTGTAGTAGTAGGAAATGTGTGGCCGGCATCTCCATTCTGCACCTGGGTGGGCACTGGCAGTACCTCCACCCAGGCACAGAGTGAAAAAGACCAGCTCTGAATCCTCTCCACAGGTTTCCAGCTTAAACCCCTTAGGTCGACCTTCCAACTGAGGGCTCTGATATTCATTCATTCATTCAATCATATTTATTGAGCACTTACAGTGTGCAGAGCACTGTACTAAGCGCTTGGGAAGTACAAGTTGGCAACATATAGAGACGGTCCCTACCCAACAATGGGCTCACAGTCTAGAAGGGGGAGACAGACAACAAAACAAACCAGCAGTAGCCATTGGTAAGCTGCCTATGTGCTTTCCTTAGGGCCCCCACCACCACCTCAGAGGAACGGGGGAGTGGGAGAGTACAGTCTAGAGATCCAGAAGAGACCAGACCTAATTTCGGGATTGGTGGAGGCTGGACAGCTCATCCTGGATTATACATGCCTGCCCGGCCTCTCATCTGTGCTACTCAGCCACCAGACCTATGATGGGCCACCAGTTCTACCACCACCAATTCCACCTGAAAGGGAGATTCTGGGTCATGGTTTAGTGGGTGGAGCAAAGGCCTGGGAATCAGAAAGACCTAGTTTTCAATCCTGGCTCTGCAACTTGTCTGCTGTCTGACCTTGGACAAGTCACTTCACTTCTCTGTCGCTTCTGTCAATCTACCTCATCTGTCAAATGGGGATTAAGACTGTGAGCCCCATGTGGGACATGGGCTGTATCTAACCTGATTAGCTTGTACTTCCCAAGTGCTCAGTACAGTGCTCTGCACACAGAAAGTGCTCAATAAATACGATTGAATGAATTAGCTGGTATTTACCCCAGAACTTAGCATAATGCCTGGCACATAGTAAGTGCTTAATAAATACCATTAAAAAACCCCGCGAAAACAGTGGCCCATTCCCAGACCATGATTTTGTGGTCCATCTTGGTTCCTGCCGTGTTACTGGGGCTTCGCCCCAAGGAGTCACTGGTTTGTTACTCCATCTCATTCTCATTAATGCCTGTTAGTGGTGGACAGGCATTAGTGTGGACAGGTGGATAGGACAGGTGGACAGTCTTCTTGTCTGTCTCCCCCTTCTAGACTGTGAGCCTGTTGTTGGGTAGGGACCATCTCTCTATGTTGCCAACTTGTACTTCCCAAGCGCTTAGTACAGTGCTCTGCACAGAGTAAGTGCTCAATAAATATGATTGAATGAATGAATGATAGCCACGAGCATTGCAGGCCCTTTGAAACCAGAACAGTATCCTGCTGGACGAAAAGGAGAGAGTGTCTTTGCGCCCATCCAGTGAAAGGATTGTCCAGGATGTCTGAGAGGGTTAGGCCCAGCTCAAGGATACTGGCACCAGTCAAACCCAGTTGGATTCAGAGGATTTCCAGATACCCCCTGCCGCTCTTTCTGCACCTGGGGGCGGTTTCAAGTGGGGTTTGTGGTGCAGATGCTTGAGCATGGTCAGTTCATGTTCAGTGGATTTGCATAGGTGGGATTGTCATCTTGGTTGCTAGCAAACCAGCACAATATAATACAAATCAGTACAGAGTCAGAATTGATTTTTTAAAATTTGTTAATAATAATGGTATTTGTTAAGTGCTTACTATGTGTCAAGCACTGTTCTACGTGCTGGGGTAGATACAAGCTAATCATGTTAGACACAGCCCTTGTCCCATAAGGGGCTCAACAGTCTTATTCCCTATTTGACAGATGAAGGAACTAAGGCACAGGGAAGTTAGGTGACTTGCCCAAGGTCACACATCAGACAGGTGATGGTGCCTGGATTAGACCCCAAGTCCTTGTGACTCCCAGGCCCGTGCTCTATCCAGTTGGCCACTACTTCATTCATTCATTCAATTGTATTTATTGAGCGCTTACTTTGTGCAGACCACTGTACTAAGCGCTTGGGAAGTACAACTTGGCAACATATAGAGGCAGTCCCTACCCAACAGTGGGCTCACAGTCTAGAAGGGGGAGACAGACAACAAAACAGTGTGACTTAGTGGATTTAGTGAATACAGTGTTCTTGGTCCCCAGTCTTGAATCCCGACCAAAACGCTTCTATTTCTTCAGGATGCTCTGAGGTTCTCCTAAAATAAGTTTTCAAGATCTAAATTAAACTTAGACCTAAATCATCTTCTAATGTACCACATGACAGAAAATGCATTCGAATTACTTTTCTTGGTTCTAGCCCCAAAGAAACTAGAATCATTTAAAATAGCCTAAATTCTAGTTGGCGCGTTTTTAGTCTACAAAGAATTTTAGTCTTCAACCTTCAAAGAACTATTCTTCATGAAATTTGGAGAGATGGAGACCATGGAGGGTCTTTGCCATGTTAACTCATTTTGTAAATATTGTGGGTTTAATTTTGCTTTATGCACCACTGCCAAACTTGGTTTTAAAAAAGCAAAATGAGTTAAAAATATGTATTGTCACCTTCTTCCCTTCCGACCAAAATGTCGTGTGCTTCCTACGCCTTGGCCTGGTTAATTGAAGAAATGAGACTCAGTCCCAAGCTCATAAATCAAATTACAGAAGAATCAATTAGCTAAATGTAAAACATTTTGCATTCACATTGTTTTTCAAAAGCATTTATGGTCATATTTATAATTTTTTCATTTATATTAATGTCTTTCTCCCCCTCCTTGTGAGTGGAGAATGTATCTCATAACTCTCATTGTAGTGTACTCTCCCAAGTGCTTAATACAGTACTCTGAACACTGTAAGCGCTCAATAAATACCACTGATTGACTGTCGGGGAATGGAAGCAGTGGCTGTGAATAAGACAAATATTCCTTGTATCCTACTGTGACTAGGTGCTGTAAATTCCATCCAGGACAGCAGTGTGCTCCCTTTAGTCATTCTACCCTTTCCCATATTTGAACTTAGTCCAAGTGGCTGTGCGAAAATTCATTCAATCATATTTATTGAGCGCTTACTGTGTGCAGAGCACTGTACTAAGCACTTGTGAAGTACAAGTCGGCAATATATAGAGACAGTCCCTACCCAACAAAATGTATAGTTTCATATAATGTTGAATTGGGGCAAAGGAAAAGTTTGACCAAGGAAGATTTTCCCTTGAAGCCTGACAGCTTTAGGGGTAACAAGCTACTACTTCTAGCTACTTCTAACTTTAAATAGTTATGCAATACAACTGTGTTCCACCCCAGGAAAATTATTTAGCGTACAGGCTGTCTTTATAAAATGAAATAAATACTGAGCATTTTGAGAAAACATCTCTACAAAGCCAGGGGATAATTTTGACCCTTCAGTTTTCTAAATTACTTCTTAGTGTTTGCTTGGATTTTTGAATATTTTTATGATTATTAAGTTAACTCTTTTCCTTTATAATCTTTGGAAAATAAATTATCTTCAGAAGCCACTTGTGAGTGTCAAATACCGACATGTCTCAAAATGTAATTCATTCATTCATTCACTCAATTGTATTAAGCACTTACTGTGTGCAGAGCACTGTACTAAGTGCTTGGGAAGTACAAGTCGGCAACATATAGAGACGGTCCCTACCCAACAACAGGCTCACAGTCTAGAAGGGGAAACAGACAACAAAACAAAACATGTGGACAGGTGTCATCAGAATAAATAGAAGTAAAACTAGATGCACATCATTGACAAAATAAGTAGAATAGTAAATATGTACAAGTAAAATAAATTGAGTAATAAATCTGTACAAACATATATACAGGTGCTGAGGGGAGAGGAAGGAGGTAGGGTGGGAGAGATGGGAAGTGAGGGGAGGAAGACTGTGAGCCCATTGTTGGGTAGGGACCGTCTCTATATGTTGCCAACTTGTACTTCCCAAGTGCTTAGTACAGTGCTCTGCACACAGTAAGCACTCAATAAATATGATTGAATGAATGAATGAATGAATGAAAAAGGGGACTCATTCTGGGAAGGCCTCCTGGACTCCTGGAGTAGGTGAGCTCTCAGTAGGGCTTTGAAGGGAGGAAGAAAGCTAGCTTGGTGGATGTGCATAAGGAGAGCATTCCAAGCCAGGGGGAGGACGTGGGCCAGGAGTGGACGGTGGGACAGGCGAGAACGAGTCCCAGTGAGGAGGTTAGCGGCAGAGGAGCGGAGGGTGCGGGCTGGGCTGTAGAAGGAGAGAAGGGAGGTGAGGTAGGAGGGGGCTAGGTGATGGAGAGCCTTGAAGCCGAGAGTGAGGAGTTTTTGCTTGATACGTACGTTGACTGGTAGCCACTGGAGATTTTTGAGGAGGGGAGTAACATGCCCAGAGCATTTCTGCATAAAGTTGATCTGGGCAGCAGCGTGAAGTATAGACTGAAGTGGGGAGTGACAGGAGGATGGAATGCTGTACTTGGCTACTGCAAACTAAGATTTTTCCCAAATATTCATTGGTGAAGGCTTAATATGAGAAATTGAAAATGGGATTTTGAAAATTAATTAAACGTTTTTCTATGCTTCAAAACTATTACTTCAAAAGTAATCATTCTTTGTGATTATACAGTACATGTCTACCCCCTAAGTCATTTAGCAATTGTCTTATCTCATGCCGTCACATCAGCTTCGACCCAAAATGTCTCCACAGACACTTCTCTCCCAGAACACCCCACCTCTGTCGTTCTGGTAGTGTATCCATTGAGGTTTCTTGGTAAAAATACGGAAGTGTTTACCATTGCCCTCTTCCGTGCAGTAAACTTGAATCTCTGCCCTCAACTCTCTCACATGCTGCTGCTGACCAACATAGGTGAGCTTTGGCTTGTAGCAGATTGCCTTCCACTCACTAGCCACTGCCCAAGCTAGTAATGGAATGGGTATGCTTCTGCTTGACTCTCCCTCCCATAGCCAGACTGGTAGAGGACTGGAAACTTTTAGACTGTGAGCCCACTGTTGGGTAGGGACTGTCTCTATATGTTGCCAATTTGTACTTCCCAAGCGCTTAGTACAGTGCTCTGCACACAGTAAGCACTCAATAAATACGATTGATGATGATGGAAACTCTCCAGGTGCGATCCTGAAAGAAGCGATTGTCTACACTTATGAAATTGTATTTTAAGTAATCAAAGCCATCTCTTAGTGAAAGTAACAAGTAATATAATCCATTCATTCACTCAGTAGTATTTATTGAGCACCTACTGTGTGTAAAGCACTAAGCCCTAAGAAAATATGACATGGGGAGCAGTAGTTTTAATAGAATTTATTAAGTGCTTCTGCTGTGCAGAGCACTGAATTAAATCGCTGGGAAGAGTATTTGAGTGGAAACAAGATCCGGACCCTGTCCATTGAGGGGCTCCCAATCTCTGAATGAAGGTGGTGGAGAGGACTGGAGGCAGTAATCAATCAATCGAGAGCAATCAAACAGTGGTATTTATTGAGCACTTACTGTTTACTGAGCACTGTGTTAAGCACTTGGAAGCATACAATATAAAAGACTTGGTAAACACGTTCCCTGTCCATAAGGAGCTTTCAGTCAAAAGGGGGAGACAGACATTAATATAATTTGTAATTTATTTAATTGTATTGGTGTCTGTCACCCCCCCCAGACTGTAAGCTCATTGTGGGCAGGGAATGTATCTGTTGTTGTATTGTACTCTCCCAAGCGCTTAGTACAGTGCTGTTCAGCACATTCACACAGAAGGGAAAGGGAGTTGGAGGATGAGGGCTTATTCAAGGAGTGACTCTAAGAGGAGATGTGATTTTAATAAGGCTTTGCAGATGGGGAGGGTGGTGGTGCGGCTTACATGGAGGATGAGGGAGTTCCTGGTCAGAGGGAGATTGTAGGCAAGGGGTCGGTGGCAAGATGCAGGAGATTGAGGCAAAGTGAACAGGCTGGTGCTAGAGGAGTCAAGTGTGCAGGCTGGGCTGTAGAAGGAAATCAGCAAGGGAAGTAGCAGTGGACAAGCTAGTGGAGTGCTTTAAAGCCGATGGTAAGGAGTTTGATGCTGAGGTGGATGGGCAACCACTGGAGCTTCTTGAGGAGTGTGGACAGTGTTTTTTTTTAAAAAAAAATCGATTCAGGCAACAGACTGAAGTATGGACTAAAGTTGGGAGAGACAGGAGGCATGGAGATCAGCGAGGTGGTTGATGCAGTAGTCAAGGTGCGATAGGGTAAGTACTTTGATCAGCGTAGTCAAAGTTTAGCTGGAGAGGAAAGGGCGGATTTTAGCGGTTCTGTAAAGGTAGAACTGACAGGATTTGGTGACAGATTGAATATGTGGGTTGAGTGAGAGAGATGAGTAGAAGATAATGCCAAGGTAATGGGTTTTTGAGATAAGGGGGATAATGTGTTTTTCTACAGTGATGGGAAAGATGAGGCAAAGACAGAGTTTCGGGCCAAACAATAAATATGAAAACAGCATGCGATCAGGACAGATACAAAATGCAAAAAGTAAAAATAAAAATCAATAGGGAGCTGTGGCTAGAAGAGCAGAATTTCAGGCTACTCGTGTTTCTGAGTCCACAGTATACCTGGAGCCATGGCCACAGTTAGTAGCCTTCCCAAGGTGATATGAGACCTCATTCTGCAGATGCTGTTCTAATAATAATAATAATTATTATTATGGTACTTGTTAAGTGCTTACTTTGTGCCAGACTGTATTGAGTGCTGGGGTGAATACAAGCAAATCAGGTTGGATACAGTCCCTGTCCCACATGGGGCACACAGTCTCAATCCCCATTTTACAGATGAGGCAACTGAGGCACAGAGAAGCGAAGTGACTTGCCCAGGGTTACATGGCAGACAAGCAGTGGAGTCAGGATTAGAACCCATGACCTGGAATCCCAGGCCCATGCTCCATCCACTACACTGCAAGGGTGATGGAAGGCAGTACAGATGGAGTCTCCTTGAGAATGTGGAGGGGAGTTGGTGCCAATTCCCAGGGAGGCAACGTGGCTGGAACGTAGAGCTCACCCGTATGCAGTGAGGGGGGCCTAGAGCACACAAAGAGGCGAGGCTGCAGTTGCCAGTTGTTTTGTTCGGCCGTGGCAGCGAAGAGGGGCTAGAAAGGCTCAGGGGTGACTTTTCCACATGGCCCAGAATGCACAGAGTTACCAACCTCCAGAGAGAGGGCATTGAGGGGACCCAGAGGAATCAGGCTACAATTACTGGAGGGTTCGCTCAGTCCTTGTCTCCCACGGGACTTGCATTGGTGATGGATGCAATAGGAAAGATGAAACAATAAAAACATAGAAATCACATAGAGGACAAGGCCAGGGCAGTGCAATAGGAGTAATGGAGGATGGTGGCTAAAGAAGCAAAGTTGTATACCCCTCACTACTGAGGCTGTTCTCTTCATCTCAGCAAAATGACTGTGCAAAAAGATCTTTCTAGCACCGTGGCTTGAAGAGCAAGAGTCAAGAGTACTTTAAAATCAAGGCGGGAAGGGCACTATACAGAACATTCAGAACATTCTCTGCCTTTTTTAATGGTAATTGTTAAGCACTGTCTATGTGCCAGACACTGTACTAAGCACTGGGGTAAATACAAGTTAATCAGGTTGGATGAGACAGTCCCTGTCCCACTTAGAGCTCATAGTCCTAATTCTCATTTTACAGATGAAGTAACTGAAGCACAGAAAAAAAAAGCAGCATGGTCTAATGGATAGACCACAGCCGGAGAACAGAACGACCTGGGTTTTAATCTTAGTTCTGCCACATGTCTGCTGTGTGACCTTGGGCAAGTCACTTCACTTCTTTGTGACTCAGTTACCTCATCTGTAAAATGGGGATTAAAGCTGTAAACCCCATGTGGAACATGGACTGTGACCAGCCTGATTTTCTTATATTTACCCCAGTGTTTAGCACAGTGCCTGGCACGTAGTAAACACTTAACAAATACCATTTAAAAAAACTGTTCCTTCCTTCCTCTTAGACTATGAGCCCTGTATGGGACAGGGTATGTATCGATCTGATTTTATTTATCACCCCAGTGCTGAACAATTATTATTGTAATTATTCTTTCCTTTTTGTGAAATGTGGAAACTTTCTTCAGGAGTGTCTTGTTGCAGTAGTGCATGGATAAGGATTTTTCCAATATAGCAGAGGCTACTCCTCAATCATACTTGAAAATACTAGGCAGTCTGTGCCCACCTATCTGTGATGAAAGTTGCTTGCTAGGGCTCATGTCACCTAGGAAGACATCTCGGGAAGTTTCATCCTTGCCCCATTGACTCTTTCTGTGGGAGGTAAATCAGTTAATCAGTGGTATTTGTTGAATGCTTACTGTGTGCAGAGCACTGTAGTAGACAGTGGGAGAGTACAGTACAACAGAGTTGTTAGATATGTCCCCTGCTCATGTTGCTTTCCTGTTGGCTCATGTCTAGAGGAAATAAGGCTTGAAGTAATGGGGATCCTTAGAGTGAATGGCACAGCCAGGATCTCTAGATTCTAAATCAGACCAGGGCTGAATTATGAGACCTCAATTTAATGTCTTTTAAGCCCACATACATATGCTTAGGCATAAATTTTAGTGGATTTATTTGAATAACTTAAGAAACAGCATGCCCCAGTGGAAAGAGCACAGGCCTGGGAATCAGAGGACCTGGGTTTTAATCCTGGCTCTGCCAGTTCCTTGCAATGTGACCTTGGGCAAGTCATTTAACTTCTCTATACTTCAGCTTTCTCACTTGTAAAATGAAGTTTCAATACTTGTTCTACCTCCAGTTTAGACTTTAAGCCCCATGTGGGTCAGGGACTGCATCTGATCTGATAACGTCTATCTACCCCAGCACTTAAAACAGTGTTTGACATATAATAAGGACTTAGCAAATACATTATTTATTATTACTATTGTTATCTATAATATAAACCAATATAATCAAATCACACATTCAGCACATACTGAGCTTTAGCGTGAAAGATTAGTATCGCATTTTGTGAGTGTGGTAGATGTCACGCAAGGAGAATAATAGTCTGTGATACTTACTACGCATTTATTACATGCTAAGCACTGGGATAAATACAAGTTAATCAGACCAGATATAGGCGTGTCCCACATGGGGCTCACAGTCAAGTAGGAGGGAGAACAGGTATTGGATCCCCATTTTACAGTTGAGGAAACGGAGGCACAGAGAAGTTAAATGACTTGCCAAAGGTAACTCAACACAGAAGTAACAGAGCTGGGATTACAACCCAGTAGATAACCAGTCCTGGGCTCTTTTCAAGAAGAATCAAAAATTGAAACAGAGAAAGAAGCCCTTTTCCATTTTAGGATAGGATCCAGGAAATATTACTAGTAATTGAATCTGAAATACATTTTTCCCTTTTAAAGCTGCACTTAACAAAATACCTATTGCCATTTTTCACTAGCAATATAGAAGTCAATCAATCTGGTATCTTTTGCACACTACTGGGTGAAGAGTACTATTCTTAAGCGTTTGAGAGAGTACAATACAATAGAGTTGGTGGACACAATCCTTGGTCTCAAGAAGCTTATAGTCTAGTGGGGAAGATGGACATTAACATAAATTACAGGTAAGGGCAGTGGCAGTTTTGACAGTACTCATTTTACTTTTTTAGATAGCCTTCACTCGTGCTAATGCCAGACAGATGTCACAGGTTTGTCTTTCATTGTGAGGCAGCATTACTACAGTCAGTATGTAATCCTAAAAATATAAAGACACGCTCTAAGATCCTTTAACTTGTATTAGGTCACATAATGTGTTAGTAATATTGCTTTTCTCTCAAGATGATTTTCTAACTTTAATAAAATTGTTCCACCTTGACAGTATCAGGGGCTGAAGTCAAATGTTTTTCAACTGGAAGGCTTAGCCCTTTACAAGCTTCCCCACAGAGCCCACCTGGTCAACTAATCCAAGGGCTAAACAGGACCACCTTGGAGAGGAATGATGAAATGCAGGGTCTTTCAGCCTTAGGTGTTTCTGAGGAAACTAACCAAGGAGGGTGCCAGTTGTAATGGTGGCTTACTGCCACAAAGAAAGGTTCTGTGTATCTGAGAGAGAGCACTGTTGAATTCTTGTTTCCATCCTTGTTTAACTGGCCTTTAAATTAAATTAATGGCTTGGAAGGAAAGTGACATGACCATGTGACCCTTCCTTTACTGGGACTGAATACACACTCCACACTCTGTACCCTGGGAATTGAGCATTAGTTTCCATTTTTCCCTAAGAATCAAATAGTGACACTTTTTGATACGGAGCTAACAGTGTCCTGAAGTGAAAGTTTGAATGGAGGAGAAATTTCAGTTTTACTGTACCATCCTTGGATTCATTCTACAGTATTTATGAGTGTATGCAGATTATCACCGGAGATTTTCTCCATAATTAAATTGTCAATCAGTCAATCAAAAGCATTTATTGAGCTCTTACTGTATGCAGAACACTAAACTAAGCACTTAGAGAGTACTACAGGAGCAGCAAACATAGTCCCTTCCCATAACAAAAGGGTAATTAATTGGATGCAACAGATTACTTTCCCTGAGTAATTTTTATTGTTATTAATGTAGTTTTATCTAGCCATTGACAGGAATGTGTGAAAGTTATCCTGTTAATTATTCTAAGTGGTTTTAGAATTTTCTGATTAATTAGAATCAGACACACAAAACAATCAAAAACCCAACCAAGAAAAAAATCACAAAGACATAACATCTGCTCCGTAAATTGAACAGAGAACATGTGTGCACTCTCTCTCTCTCTCTCTCTCTCTCTCTCTCTCTCTCTCTCTCTCTCTCTCTCAGGCCAAAGTAGCAGGAGTAATTTGGGCTTCTCTCTCTAAAGATTGATTCTCTCTTGACACCCCCAGAATGCCAGTCCAAATTTGGGTAAACTGGGAGGAGTGAGGTCATTCCAAGTTGAGCCCAATGAACTGGGCTAGACCCAGTTCAGAGAACTGTGGAAAATCTGGATCTGGAACTTCTCCTCTGACTGTCTATTGCCTATTTTACGGCTTGTTAACCCCTCCCCTAGACGTGGACACAAAGAAGACATGAAGTGCAAATCATTCGGTTTAGTTCCTGTGTTCAAAGCCCCTGAGCAATCATTCATTCACTCAATCATATTTATTGAGTGCTTACTGTGTGCAGAGCACTGTACTAAGTTCTTGGGAAAATACAGTACAGCAATAAAGAGAGACAATCCCTGACCACAACGACCTCACAGTCTAGGGGGTGAGGAGGAGGAGGGGAGACAGACATCAAAACAAGTAAACAGGCATCAGTATAAATAAATAAAATTACAGACATAAATAAGTACTGTGAGGAGGGGAGAGAGGGTATTGACTGCTTACTGAGAGTGCAGTATAACCGAGTTGGCATTCATTCATTCATTCAATCGTATTTAGTGAGCGCTTACTGTGTGCAGAGCACTGTACTAAGCGCTTGGGAAGTACAAGTCGGCAACATATAGAGACGGTCCCTACCCAACAATGGGGTCACAGTCTAGAAGGGGGAGACAGACAACAAAACATGTGGACAGGTTTCAAATTGACAGATATGTTTTTTCCTACAAGAAGCGTACAGTCTAGTGGGGAGACAAACATTAATCTAAATAAATAAATTATGGATATTTATGTAATTGCTGTGGGTCTGAGGGAGTGGTGAATAAAGGGTGCAAATCCAAGTGCAAGGGATGAATGTTGTTGGTGAGAGGAGGTTGAAACCTGAGGCTGGGCCTAGCTATTGTGGGGCTTGTTTTCTCCCCATAGATTTGAACTCCCTCTCTCTTTCACACCTATGTGATCCTTTGAAACAGCATTGCATGCATACATGCATGCATGTGTACACGCATGCGTGCGCGCACACACACACACACACTCTCCTTCCTCCCCCACCCCCCCAACCTCTCACCTTCAGCATCTATCCTTTCAGTTCTCCTGCCCTGCAGTAAAGTTAGCAAGTTTCTGGGAGCTGGGGGAACAATTGGATAACTTCAGGAAAGGGAATAGAGGTCAAACAATATGTCTACTCATGTGTAAAGAAACTGGCTTCCTTCTGCACCGAGGAGAATAGACATTTTAATTTAGCCAAGGAGTTGATAAACTACAGGTCAGGTCTGGTCTCTCGTAGTAGTATCAGCATGAAGTCCTCTCCAGTTGTAACACCTTTTAAGGGTGCTCTCTGTTCATTTTTCACCAATGAAAAGACCAGATCACAAATCCTATTAAATAATTCCCTTGGGCTCAATAGCAATAGAGGAAAAAGTCTTTCTCATTCAAGCGCTTAGTACAGTGCTCTGCACACAGTGCTCAATAAATACAATTGAATGAATGAATTCTCAGGCTATCCATCCATAACAAAAGCCATACTTGCCACAAAACATCCTCGGTGAGTTCAGGTTACAGCTACTGACCAAAATCAACTGTTTGGATCAGTTTAGCTATTTGAATTACCTGTCCCCTGATCCCGTGCAAAACTCATCATTTCCTTTGCCATAAAATCAGATCAAAAGGATCTAATTGAGGTATAAGTAGATTTCATTTTCACTGTTTGTGAAGTTAGCTATGGAATAAATCAAAGATTCATTCATTATCATTTTCTCTAGTAGATCTTTGAAATGATTAAAGTAATTTATGCCTATTGTCTTGATTTAAAAGATGCAGTATTTAAATCAAACAATTAATAGAATTAAAAATTAAAATAATTTATGCTTGTCTTTTAAAATGATGCAGTGTTTAAGCATGTCTTATTTGAAACAGATTCCCTACCCAACTTCCCCAAGTTTTAAAAATTAGCCAATTGCTTTATTATATTTGCTAGTTTTTTCTTCTAAATATTGCTTAACTAGAGTATGCTCTTATTGAAGGATTCATACACATAGATGGCCTAAAATTGTAAATAGACAAAAAGGGGTGTTAACCTGAGTACTTATGGTCATACAAATATAGATTTCTACATCTGAGGCTTATTGTTTTTTAAAGAACTGTTTAAACGCTTGCAGATTCCACAAATTTTTTCATCCTGGCTGATGAGTGGAACAGAGTTGATATTAGAAAGGTTAAAAAGAAATTCTTAGAAAAAGCATTGAATAGGTTAATAAGAGTTCAAAGCTCAGATACCTAAAATTGAGTGAATTTGGCTTATTGAAAAGAGCAGGGCAGGTCTTTATTATGAATTGAGCACAGTGTGCCCTAATGAATAGAGCATGGGCCTGGGAGTTAGAAGAATCTGGGTTCTAATCCCAACTGCACCTCTGTGTGACCTCAGTCACTTATCTGTGAAATGGGAATTAAGACTGTGAGCCCCGTATCGGACATGTCCTGTGTCCAACGTGACTAGTTTGTGTCTACCCCAGTGCCTGGCACATAGTAAGCACTTAACAAATGCCATTAAAGAAATCAAATTTAGTTCAGCAATCAGTCATAAAATATATGTCACCTAACCACAGTGCTTGGCCAATGGAATAGATTGGTGTTAGCCACAAGTTATATCTGAAATTTTTCTTTTGTCTTCATGATATTACTCTTGGAGCTATGCAAAAACTAGAAAAATTTTCTGCACCCAACCTTCTCCCTTCCCAACCAGGCCCTATCCTATTTCCATACAAACAACCCACTATGGTGATAGCAGAATATTTTTATTGTCTTTTAGAGCTGGCTATATGGAGATGAGGTAGTTTTCTAGATTTAAAATCTCAGCATACTAAGAATAAGCAAATCTTCTTGTCCGCATGATGAACAAATCTCCACTTAATTTGTTTAAGGAATATGAATATATGATAGGCTGTTTAAAGTCCTTCAAAAAATTCCGGGAGTGTGTAAATAGTAACTTTTAGAAAAAATGTTAACTGTTCTGACCTCTGGAACCCAAGCCAATTCCTGGTTTGTTAGGAAATGATGCCCATTATTTATCTCAGCATTTTAAGTGATTGTGCCTTTAAGCCACATGAAAAGTGATTTTTGTACTTCAAGAAATCTATTTGAGAAGCCTTCAGAAACCTATTAATTTGCCTTTGAATCCTTACATGAAGATTATTTAATTCACTTCCATCCCTGCTTCAGTCCTAGATGGGAAACTATTTTTGACAGTTGTATAATGTAGGCAACAGTCATAGACTAGCAAAAGAAGGGACCCCCGTTTGAGTCTCAGCTTTGTAAATACTACATTTTGTAAATCTGGGTAGGCCAGTACCTCTCTGAGGCTTCTCACAGGATTTGCAAAAGTAGATGGTTATTTAAAGAATTTTAGGAGTTTGTCCCATTTGTACAGCCAATCCAGATAATTAAGGCAAGGATTGTATTTTCGCCTAAGTTACTCAGATAATTATCGATCAATCAATCATATTTATTGAGTGCTTACTATGTGCAGAGCACTGTACTAAGAGCTTAAAATAATACAGTACAGTAGAATTAGCGGACATGTTCCCTGCCCATAACAAGCTTTCATTCGAGAAGGGGAGACAGATATGGAACCGTCATCCATTTTGCTCTGGCTGTGTAAACCAAATATAAGTGCCATTACAGTAGGGCATTTCAATTTTTCCCAGAAAAGGTAACTGAAACAGTAGTTGACTCTTCCCTAATGCTTTTTAAAAAATAGAGCTGATATCTATTGGTTGAAGTTCAGATTTCTCTAACAACCTCAAAAATTATCTTTGGGATGTTATAGGCTGTTTTTTTAATATGTTTAGGAGAAAACTGAAACAAGTTCAAATCACAGACATTCTTCATGTTTGGATTTTTTCTTTGAGTTGGGTTGAATAAAAAATTTTAAAGTACTTTCCTCATTTGGGAGTCTTTTTTTCCAAGTCCACTTCATTGCAGTTAAAAGACTTAACAAACAAGTTCTTTCCCACCCAATGTACAGATTGCTTGTAAAATGACTTTCTAATTTTATTTAAAATAAATATTTTTGACCTAAAGACCCCTTGTACTATTTATATGACTTCCAACTCTTTAAATAAATTGTCAGCAAGAGTTTTTTCTGCCTTGGGTGTTATCTTAAGATAAATGACTCCCTAAAATAAGTATATGCTGATATTCCAAGTCGAAAGGTTTTGTGACAGGAGTATAAAACAACTATTTTAAATTTAGTCTTATTTATTGTAATATTAATAACATCTCATACTCTTAAAAATATGATTAGTAGTACAAATAAATCTTCAATTTAAAGTTACATCTTTCTGCTAGAAGATCTTTACTAAAGTAACTTTAAAGATATTTACTAGAATGCTCTTGTCTTTTAGGGATTAAAAAGAGTGACTCTGTATGTATATTTAGTAATACTTCTGAACCCATTTTTTCTACTGTAGGGTCAGAGAGGCAGAAATAAATAATATTATCTATAATAATCTTGGCATTTTATTAAAAAAGAAAAAAAAATAGGCATTCTCTGGAGTGAATCACTAGTTGGTACCACAAATTTGAAATCCTTTCAAATGATGAAAAATGGAAAATATAGGTTGTCTGGAATTTAGATGTCTATATTTAGCAACTTGTGAAGTAGGAATGGAGGTGGAAAATGGTGCTGTCAATTCATCTGAAATACATCCATGTGTCACTTTTTTAGTACTGTACACAAGACTGAGAAGTGACACGAACCAAGTAACTGGCTTTTAAAATATTTTTGGAAAAAAATGCTGATTATACAGTGCCCGATCTGTAGGATAGCAATTGTATTGGCAATTTGAAATTTCTCCTCTTTATTTCTGGATGTGTAGAGGGGAGAGTCTTTATTATGAGTTTTTGTCTTTTAATTTAAAAAAAAAGAATTCATTGAAAAGTAGCCTAATCAAACATTGAGTGGTCCCTTTAAAAAGGTAAATGAATTTTATTTATGTTCATTTTTCCATTTTTACAGAGTGAACTTTTTTTAAATCATTTTAACCTTCGTTCTCAGGACTTAAAAGCGATTGAGGGAGTTATGAGAAAACAGAATGATTAAAAATATACCTTTTTATTTATTTTAAGAAATATACTTTTAGAGTCTCATCCAGGCTTTATGTTATTTTGCAGCTGTCTGGGATTGCTTTAATTTGCCTTAGAATATATTCACCCTGTCTTTTTAGTTTAAATTGTAGGTGTTAGTTTCTTCTTCAAATTTGTTTTTACAGTGTAATCAAAGAGAAGCCCTTTTTTTTTAAAAAAAAAAAAAGCCAACACATGAGCAAAGTTCTATAGAGACAACATATAGAGACAGTCCCTACCCAACAGTGGGCTCACAGTCTAGTAACAATCTAGAAACAATTTAGGGACAATCTGATTACCTTAATAATACTAATAATAATGGCACTTGTTAAGCGCTTATCATGTGCAAAGCACTGCTCCAAGCGCCTGGGAGGCCACAAGGTAAGCAGGTTAAGCAGCGTGGCTCAGTGGAAAGAGCATGGGCCCTGGAGTCAGAGGTCAGGGGTTCAAATCCCGGCTCCGCCAATTGTCAACTGGGTGACAAGTGACTTTGTCCTGGTACAGTATTAACTGTGAACATGAAATCTGGATTATATCCGTCTCTGGGTTCTGGGTTTGCCATTTATTTCTCCCATGACAGTGATAGATTTCATAAAAAAAGAATCAACTCTAGAACATAGCATTTGAGGTTCTTTCCAAGTGGGAGTTCGGCATTGTTTAAATAATGGCCTGAGCTGATGACATCATATTTCAAAAAGATGTTCAGTCAAACTAAATGAACGCAAGGTCCTTGCACTTCTGCTATCTGAATTCCAGCACTGGTCTTAATAAGGTAAAGCATATTTGGCGCCAGCACATCTTGAGAATGTCTCTATTTTTCAAAATAATTTCTAATTCAATTTGACTATTCTGACACTGAACAATAATAATGTTGCCCTGAAAAGATATGATTTCTGTTTAAAAGAGGTCCATCAGCTTCCATTAATTTTATAATCCTTCCTTTTTTCCAGTTCTGACCTTTTTTCTTTCCTGGGTGAGTTTGTTCTAATAGCCTCCTTTTTCATTTTGTTTCTGTAGAGTTCATTCATTCAGTCGTATTTGAAATTAGGTAATAAGGTTTTATTCAGGAACCTTTCTTATTTGCCTGGCTCAGTGATTGGTAGTACCGGGATATGGCAATTTTGGTGTAGCTCTGAAGCAATTCAAATAAATTGGTGAAAAAAAGTATCTGCTCACTTGCCACACCTTGATGGACTCCTCTTTAACTTGAGTTTTCCAATATCTGTGACTATTATTGTTACAATTTTTTTGAGGAGATATTAAAGCTCATTGTGAGCAGGGAATGTGTCTACAAATTCTTACATTGTAATCTCCCAAGCACCTAGTACAGTGCTCTGCACACAGTAAGCGATCAATAAATATGAATGATTGACTGATCAGTTACAAATACAGAATGTTAGAATCCACTGTCCATGTATATGAATGGTAATGTTAAAATTCAAAAGTTGTATAATGTATTGTCTTATTTTGGCTTTGGTCAGATTTTGGACATGAACCTTAATTTCCTCATCTGCCTTTCCTTTCTCATGAAGAAGAAAAATCAGACAAGTGCTTCATTTCTAACTTTTGTGAAGAAAATTTAGACTATATGATACTGATCCTTCTAGATTGTCAGCCTGTTGTTGGGTAGGGACCGTCTCTATATACTGCCAACTTGTACTTCCCAAGTGCTTAGTATAGTCCTCTGCACACAGTAAGCTCTCAGTAAATACGACTGAATGAATGATGCAAAATAATTAAGTAAATAGCCCTGAATGAAGAAACTGAGATTTTAGTTTGTCCCCCAGTGATCTCCCTTACCTCTGAGAAATTTATATTCAGCAAGATTGTCCACAGCTTTTATGGCACATCGCCTGTGAGCAGAACACTGTACTAGACCAGTCAAGGGTATTTATTGAGTGCCTGTTCTGTGCAGAGCACTGTACTAAGGGCTTGGGAGAGTACAGTGCAATAGAGTTAGCAGACACATTCCCTGTCCACAACAGGCAAGATATACGGGAAATCTCCAACTCCATCCCACATCAGGCACACTGAATTCGCGTGGATTCACCATGGATCTCATCACACTGAACGTCTGCCAAACATTGTAGAGTAAGTGCTGGGATAGATATAAGATAATATGGGCGGGCACTGCATGTTGGATTACCTCCAGTATTACATACCCATCCTTCATATAGTTCATTCTGCCCTGAGTTTCCCTCACACATTTTGAATGGACCTTTTTTGAGGAAATGGGGCGCTTTCTTCCCAAAGTGTGCATTTGTCTGAATGCAACACATGGAGGTGTCAGAAAAAGTTCACCCCTCACATCCAAGCTGTCACCAAAACCTGCCGGTCTCAATTCCGCAACATTGCCAAAATCCGCCCTTTCCTCTCCATCCAAACCGCTACCCTGCTCGTTCAAGCTCTCATCCTATCCCGTCTGGATTACTGCATCAGCCTCCTCTCCGATCTCCCATCCTCCTGTCTCTCCCCACTTCAGTCCATACTTCACGCCGCTGCCCGGATTGTCTTTGTCTAGAAACGCTCTGGGCATGTTACTCCTCAAAAATCTCCAGTGGCTACCAATCAACCTATGCATCAGGCAGAAACTCCTCACCCTCGGCTTCAAGGCTCTCCATCGCCTCGCCCCCTCCTACCTCACCTCCCTTCTCTCCTTCTCCAGCCCAGCCCGCACCCTCCGCTCCTCTGCCACTAACCTCCTCACCGTGCCTCGTTCTCGCCTGTCCCGCAGTCGACCCCCGGCCCACCTCATCCCTCTGGCCCGGAATGCCCTCCCTCCCCAGATCCGCCAAGCTAGCTCTCTTCCTCCCTTCAAGGCCCTACTGAGAGCTCACCTCCTCCAGGAGGCCTTCCCAGACTGAGCCCCCTCCTTCCTCTCTCCCTCCTCCCCCTCTTCATCACCCCCGCCTTACCTGCTTCCCTTCCCCACGGCACCTGTATATATGTATATATATTTGTACGTATTTATTACTCCATTTATTTTACTTGTACACATTTAGTCTACTTATTTTGTTAATATGTTTTGTTCTCTGTCTCCCCCTTCTAGATTGTGAGCCCACTGTTGGGTAGGGACCGTCTCTATATGTTGCCAACTTGTACTTCCCAAGTGCTTAGTACAGTGCTGTGCACACAGTAAGTGCTCAATAAATACGATTGAATGAATGAATGAAAAAGTTGTTTTGTGTTCATTCACTCATTCAGTTGTATTAAGTGCTTACTTTGTGCAAAGCACTGTATTAAGTGTTTGGGAGAGTACAGTATGTGTGTTCACAGCATCGTTGAGGATGTGAATACGACAGCACATGATTGTTCAGGAACATAACCTCTCACTGTAGTAGGAGAAGTGATTGTATCATCAACTCTGAACCTCTTAAGAATTATGGCATTTGTTAAGCAATGGGGTGGATACAAGATAATCAGGTAGGACACAAGCCCTGTCCCACATGGAGTTCACAATCTAAGTTGGAGGGAGGACCAGTATTAGCTTGCCTGTATTCCTCCCTTTCCATGTTCTGTAAATTGTAAGCTCCTTGTAGACCAGGAGAGTGTCTCCCAACTCTGTTGTAGTGTACTTTCCCTAGCGTTTAGTCCAGTCTCTGCATACAGGAAACTCTCAATAAATACCATCGATGGATTCATCCTTACCCAGACCTCTAGGCTTTGTACACTCTGCAACTTGTGTGCTGCCTCTGGACTCCCTCCCAGCCTTCCCTTCCCTAGAAACAAGTGCATGTTCTTTCCACTAAACTCAACTTCCTTGCTCTCCATCACTCTCACACTGCCACGTCCCAGCCCTGGATTAACTCTACAAGCTGGCTTCCTCTACTCCCAAACAATGCAGTTGAGATTTCCTGGTAAAAGTTCAAAAGCCAGGCTAACATCTGCCACAAGAAATTTACCTCCTCATGAAATGATCTACCCTTTCATCTGCCAACACCACTATAATACCTCCCTCAAAGTCCCTTCTCACTATTTCCAGACCTTTGACTCGCTTCCCATTGTTATTACTTCCGAGAGCCTGCTGTCTCTCTAGGAGATCTCATTGCCTCTACCTTCTCCTCCCTCTCCCCTTTAAAGGATTTTTTTAACTACTTTGATAGCCAAATAACAATTTGTTTTCTTCTCCTAATAATAATAATAACTGTGGTATTTGCAAAGCGCTTACTGTGTGCCAGGCACTGTATGCGGTGCTGGGGTGGATACAAGAAAACCAGGTTGGACACAGTCCCTGTCTCATGTGGGTCACACAGTCTCAGTCCCCATTTGACAGATGAGGTAGCTGAGGCCCAGAGAAGTTAAGTAACTTACCCAAGGTCATGCAGTAGACAAATGGCAATGTCAAGATTAGAACCCATGATCTTCTGACTCCCATACCCATGCTCTATCCACTTTTCCAGTACACCCTAGCATTCACCCTTTCCTCCTCCCAGCCATTTTAACTTCAGTTCTGCCCTTTCTCCTCCCCCATCTCAGTCCCACTGCTCAAACCTTTGTCCCTTCATGGAGCTTCATTCCCCCTCAGATCTACCAAGCTACCATCCACAGACCGCCCCAAACCACATTTCTCCTCACTTAAAAAGACACTCCTTCCAAGAGACATTCCTCAACCAATCCCCAACCTGCTGGTCTAGACAGCCTGTCAGCCACTTAGTCCTCATGCCTTTATCAGTCTATTCATGGTCTACTGTCATTTTTATTGTTTCCTTTTTTTGCCTTTTGAATGCTTAGAATTTGCATCTGCCTCTCTGCTCTGCTATATTATAAAGTTCTCAAGAACAGGAGCTATATCTCTTTCTTCTATTGTGTCTTTCTAAACCCCTTTCTTTGCTCAAATGCACAACAGGCTTTCAATGAATACTGATGGTGAGGTTGAAGTAAACACTATTCTGGACCTTTAGGGAGTTTACAATCTAATGGATTTTATCAAGACACAAACTTATCTTTATGATTGACCCCCTGAAAAAATGTTTAGACATTCTTTCAGATTCTGAATAATTAGCTTGTTCCATGGCTGAACTTGCATCAGTTCCAACAACAGTACCCGCCTTTGAAGATTAGGGTGCAGATTGAAGGTATCAGCAGGTGACTACAGAGTCTGAAATGATCCTGTGGAAGACTTTCACCTGGCTACCAGTAGGAGAGTGGGGAAGAAGAGAGTTGGAGGGAAAGAAAGTAGGAGAGTGGAAGCAGAGGGGGAATTAGGAGAGTGAAGGAGAAAGAGAAGAGAGAGAAAAAAACGAGAACATGCTGGTGTGCTGGCCGGAACTTTGAGAAGCAGATTGGTTTAGTGGAAAGAGCCCGGGCTTGGGAGTCAGAGGTCGTGAGTTCTAATCCCGGCTCTGCCACTTGTCAGCTTTGTGACCTTGGGCAAGTCACTTCTCTGTGCCTCAGTTACCTCATCTGCAAAATGGGGATGAAGACTGTGTGCCCCACATGGGACAACCTGGTTACCTTGTATCTACACCAGCGTTTAATACAGTGCTTGGCACATAGTAAGCGCTTAACAAATACCAACATTATTATAATTATTATTATTGGGAAGAGGCCAGTTGTCATGGAAGGCAGGAGGAGATAGGGTTGTCAGCAGTAGTGGGAGCGGGGAAAAGTAGCAAGAAGTTGAAAGGGTAAAGTATTTTCTTATGAATATCCTAGTAGGTTCCCCAGATCCACTGGGGAATCCCGGCTCCACCAATTGTCAGCTGTGTGACTTTGGGCAAGTCACTTCACTTCTCTGGGCCTCAGTTCCCTCATCTGTAAAATGGGGATTAAGACTGTGAGCCCCCCATGGGACAATCTGATCACCTTGTAACCTCCCCAGCGCTTAGAACAGTGCTTTGCACATGGTAAGCGCTTAAAAATGCCATTATTATTATTATTATCCACTGTACCCAGTTTTATAAATAAAGAAGGAAGCCCTCGGAATAAGTAAACAAAATGCTTCACCCAGACACTGACAACATTGAGCACGATTTGGCCAAATGATTTTTCCATGAGAATATTTTTAACCAATCAGAAAATTTGAGTTTGACCTATTTGGTGCAAATAAGACATTCACGTTGCCTTCCTCTACAGTATAATGAGTTTTAAGTCTCATTACCTCTAGACTGTGATGTCATCTCTAGACTGTGAGCTCACTGTGGGCAGGAAATGAGTTTGATGTTATATTGTACTCTCCCAAGCGCTCAGTACAGTGCTTTGCACACAGTAAGTGCTCAATAAATATGATTAATAATAATAATTAACTGGAACCCTGGTGGTAGTAGTAGTAAGTACAGTGAGAGCAATAAACCTCTGTAAAGCAAATAATTTTGAAAAGCTAAGGTTAGACTAGCCCTGAATCTCTGGGTTAAAAAGTAACTCAGCAAACATTGAAGGTGTTGATTTATTCCATGCTTCACTTTCCCATCACCATACCTTAAAGTGGCATCCAAAAGTTGTACATAGAACTTATAGTCAGATTCAGCATATTTATTGTTTACTGCATCCAAAACCCTGAATTAGTTGCTTGGAAATCCTACAAAAGAAATAATAGGCATAATTCCTGTCCTAAAGTAGCTTAGAATTTACTTTAATTTGAGTTAACAATTTAATAATTGTTTAGAAAAATGTGTGTGCTGAAGTGACTTATAGGATGTATATCCAGGAAGATTTGGTGGGACGTGGTGAGTAATGAGTAGAGAAAGGTACTTTTTGGGAGAGTTTTGAAGGAAAAAAGACAGCTTGGCAAAGCTGAGTGGGTGAAGGCATTCCAAGTTTGGGGACTAGCATAAGCATTAGATTAAGAATGAGAGACAGGAGCAAAGAGCAGAGTTGTAACCAGAGTCAAGAGCTGATAGGAAGCAGGAGCCAGCTGATGGAAAGCCTTGAAGCCTATTAACATGATTACCTTGTTGAAACAAGTCTGTGCTTCCTGTACTCCAAACTTCCTCATTCTTAAATACTTAAACCCTTATATATCTATTTTATTTCTCTGAAATGAATACATTTTTAATAGTATTTGACAAGGATGTTTCTATTTGAAGTATCTTTAGGTTACTTTAGTATTTTTACTCATATATCCTTCCTATTTCCGAGTAATTGGAACAGGGCTACTGGATTCAGAGAGTTCAAAAGCCAAAAGTTGTGTAATACATAATTTCTTCCATTCCAGAAACACAAATGAAATTTCAATCAACAGGTTCATATTGGTTTTCTGAATCTTACTCAGGTAAAAGGAATCTTTAAAGAGTGCTCCTGCCCAGAAAGTATTATACAGTCAGTTCTCCTATAATGTGAGTTGCAGTCCTGAAAAATCCCAATTTAGTACTCACATTGTATCTGACACGTGTGCATGTGTACAGCTCCTTCTCCTTACCCTGCATCATGTTCTGTCCAGACATATGTGCAAGTGGAAGAACTTTCCCTGTTTCTGTCATCACAGTCTCTCCAAAACACCTAGTGAAATGTGCAGTTTGGCTGAACTGACAGTACTTTAAATTATTTTCTGAAAGGACAGTTTAGAAATGGCCCAAGATGCTACTTATTGTAGCTCTGAACTAGCAACAGAGTCATTAAGATAGAAATTATACCTCTACTTTTCATTTCCAAAATAAGTTTTCTAAAATAATCCTGTCATGCATTCCTTGACTCGTGTGAACTCATATGATCAGAGTTAATGTTTCAGTGCTGCTTTTTCTGCACTTGGCAAATGCCTAGAGTGCATGTCCCTGTGCCACTTAAGCATCATACAGCTTTGCATGTTTTCTCCTCTCCCATCCCCCTAAACAAAGAAGAAAATTAAAATTATGCATCAAGCATGGTTTGTCCAGAATTCCAGTAGTGGTAATTACATTTTATCGCAGGCATGTGGCTCATTGTACCTTGTGATAGAGGAAAAGGATGTCATATGTAGATATGATGTTTGATAACTACTAAATTTAGCCACAGTACTACAGAGGAAGCACTGTTTTCAAAATTAACCACATAAAATAAGCCAAACAAACCAAAGGAGAAATTGGAAAGGACCTCTTCATTTTAAAATAAAAACTTGGGACCAATATTCATTCATTCATTCATTCAATCGTATTTCTTGAGCGCATACTGTGTGAAGAGCAGTGTATGAAGCGCTTGGAAAGTAGAGTTTGGCAACAGAGACAGTCGCTACCTAACAATGGGTGATATCAGTTCTTTACTGACCGTGGGTGTCCTCGGAGACAAAATGATGGCTCTTAGTAACTGGTGCAGCAGTGCACCAAAGGAAAGGGGCAGATATTCATTTTGAGGTTTAGCTTATTTTAGCATAAACCTCTGCTTCTCACCCCTACTCCCAGACGAACCCTGCTTGAAATATATAGGCGGATCAGTGGTCATCCGGGATGGGTCACTCACATCATTATCATTATTAATCGTATTTATTGAGCGCTTACCGTGTGCAAAGCACTGTACTGAGTGCTTAGCACTGTACATCATCCCATTAGCTAGTGCTTCTGTAGAGAGAATCATTACTGCAGCCATTTTCTTCTGTTGGTTTTGTTTTCTGCTACATCAAAAAGGGAGTTGTCTTCTGGACTGTAAACTCGTTATGGGCAGATAACGTGTCTACTAACTCCGTTGTATGGTACTCTTCCAAGCACTTAGTACAGTGCTCTGCACGTAGTAAGCATTCAATAAATATGATTGTTGGATTTTTAATATGAAAATCTCAGTTCTTGTTTTCTTGTGAATGCTTTAGTATCAGTAGAGGGATTCAAATTGGATATCATTCAAACGTGTCTACTAACTCTGTTGTATGGTACTCTTCCAAGCACTTAGTACAGTGTTCCGCACATAGTAAGCATTCAATAAATATGATTGATTGTTGGATTTTTATTATAAAAATCACAGTTCTTGTTTTCTTGTGAATACTTTAGTATCAGTAGAGGAATTCAAATTGGATATCATTCAAATTTAGCCAGTGGAAATTTGAATTACAAGGATGGAACCGAATTGGGTGGGGGGGGAGAGGACGACAGGGGGAGGGGTAAAGTGTGGGTCACTTTGAGGGAATAAACTAATCAGCAACAGTATTTTTTGAGCATTTGTGCCATACCTAGCTCTATCTAGACTCAGCAGTTACCGGGCAGACCAAAGAAAATTAAGATTCAATTCTTGCTCTGTGAACTACTGCTGAATGAGGAAAAGAAATAAACAAATATCCAATAGCTAGCAATTTATGGGCGTACACTCTTAAATATGATGTGTAAACAGAATCTTTGACCTTGGGGCTCTAGTTTCTAGATGGCACAGGCTGGACAGATGCAACGCTAATCCACTTTGTGTAATTCTATCAAAATTAATTGCCCTCAAAAGAATTGAAATGCCATGTTTCTGTGTCGCCCCACAGTATCAAATTGCAGTGCAAATTGGAACTTGGAAAGTTGCTGGATACCTGCTCCATGTTTCTCTAGGAAGGGTGGTTTGGGGTGTAATGAGAACTGAAGTTGCCCTCTGGTAGTCTGGTGAGAGTAAAAATAGATGAAAAGTCTGTTTCTCAGAGTTTTCTCCAGATAATCGCCAGCCAGGGACTACTAAAAGTCATGTCGCTTTGGAGAGAGTCAGGTTGGCCTAGGGCTTTTTCCGTCAGCAACGCAGGAGGTATGACCTCTTTTGTCAAAATGTCATTCCCATTTGCCTCCTCCAAAGCCAAATGATGGCATGTTGGCGTTGTTCTTAGTCTCGACATGGCCCTAAAATGACCATTCCCTGTGTCTTTTGTTTTCCCAGGTGCCTGGACCTTTCCTTTGTAAGATACCTTTTGGCTCTCCCCATACTTTTCCATCATTAGTCTGGAAAGTTTAGAGCTAGTTTGGAGGTCACCTTCAAAGAGATTGGATTTAGCAATCTCATTCATTCATTCAGTCAATCGTATTTATTGAGCGCTTACTGTGTGCAGAGCAATGTACTAAGCACTTGGGAAGTACAAATAGGCAACATATAGAGACGGTCCATACCCAACAACGGGCTCACAGTCTAGAAAGGGTGTTGGGAGAATAATGATGCTATCTGGGGTTTTTATTTGTTAGAGAGACCCTCAAGAAGTACTACACAATTTAATTCTGAAGACTAGTCCAACTTTTAGATTTTGTGCAGGTTTTCTTGCAGAAAATGCCCCACAGGCAAATACCATCCTCTCATCTGGGTTACTAATGAAAAAGTACTGGAAAATTCTCCTGGAAAAAGACTATGCTTGGCAGATATGACGAGGCCATCTGCAAGCTTTCCATAGCATTAATACATGCATTTGATGATGATATTAATAACGAATTCTGGAGAACAGAGATAGTAAAGATAATTAAAATGTACAGATAATCCAAAAACTTAACGTTAATCAATGCTTTTGCCCTTTTCCCCTACCAAGCTCTTTTTAATAAGATTAGATTAGATCAACTGATTTGAATTTCATCTGATTTTATTCTGTGAGCAGTATGCAACATTTATTGAATGCCCACTATGTATGGAACACTGCCTTAGACCCTTGACGAGCATAGAGTAGAAGTAAAGGATGTGCTTATTCACTCATTCAACTCTGAGTGCTTACTGTTTGCAAAGCAGTGTACTAAGCACTTGCTCCCTGCCTTACCCATCCCTTCCCAACAAAGTTAGCCATTAGAAGAGCCAATTTTTGCCTCTCTTGAGAGGCTCAGGAGTTATGTTTCCTTGACAGCGTGGCTCAGTGGAAAGAGCCCGGGTTTGGAAGTCAGAGGTCGTGGGTTCTAATCCCGACTCCGCCACTTGTCAGCTGTGTGACTTTGGGCAAGTCACTTCACTTCTCTGTGCCTCAGTTTCCTCATCTGTCAAATGGGGATGAAGACTGTGAGCCCCACGTGGGACAACCTGATCACTTGTATCCCCCCCCAGGCTTAGAACAGTGCTTCACACATAGTAAGCACTTAACAAATGCCATAATTATTATTATTATCATTATTATTATTTGACTTGTATCCTCCCCTTGAACAATTCCTTCCCTAGAGCTCCCTTAAAAATGGATCCCTTCGTTTAGTGTATTCACACAGTGGAACTAATTTGACCGCACCCATTTGTTTAATTAATTGCTGAACTAGCCAATATTTACTGTGCCAAGTTTGAGTCTCCTCCACTGTCCCCAATGTATCTGGAGTCATACAAACCCAATCCAAGAAGTCAGATTTCCTGCAGAGAGTTAAAATGTCGTAAAAGGGATTTTATGAGTAAGAAATCAGGGGAATCCTATAGTGCTTGCAAAACTTTATTTTTCAAATCTTTGGGGAGTTATGACCTGCATTCTTTTCTAATCTGTTTTTTCCAGGTTGTGGGGCTTTTTCCCCCAAAGAATTGCACCTTAAATTGCACCGGGCCAGTGTAGTTTAATCTTTTTGTATCAACCATCGTTTTTTCAAGCTTTTCATACTTTTTCAGATCCTTACAAGTTTGATTGAAAAATGTTGGTTGCAATGGGTTAGCTTGTACTGTATATAAAAGTGAAATTTTATTTCATTGAATAGATAAGGCAATCATTTCCAGCCAGGAAATGGTCAGGTAAAATAAGTGTCCAAAAATGCCTAAGAGCACTGTTGTGTTAGAATATGGAGAGGAAAAAAATAACAAGAGGAGGAGGCTGAGGAGTAGAATTGGAATTTCAAATTTCACTCTCCCAAAATAAGACACTGGGGCTCTCAAGACTCGGCCACTCTGCACGTGGAAGCCAACCCCGAAGTGGATCTGGCTCAGATACAGATAGGACAAGCCAACCCCCTCCCACCCCACCACCCCTCTCCTACTTACCCCCTCCCGAGGAGGAGGTCTAAATTTAGGAGCAGACATGCCATTCATTCATTCATTCAGTCAGTCATATTTATTGAGCGCTTACTGTGTGCAGAACACTGTACTAAGCGCTTGGGAAGGACAGGTCGGCAACATATAGAGACAGTCCCTACCCAACAACGGGCTTACAGTCTAGAAGGGGGAGACAGACAACAAAACAAAACACGGAGACAGGTGTCAAAATCATCGGAACAAATAGAATTAAGGCACAACACAACATTAATTAATGCACAACATTAACAAAATAAATAGTAAATATGTACAAGTAAAATAGAGTAATAAATCCATACAAATATATATACAGGTGCTGTGGGAGGGGAAGGAGGTAGGGTGGGGGGATGGGGAGGAGGAGAGGAAAGGGGGGCTCAGTCTGGGAAGGCTTCCTGGAGGAGGTGAGCTCTCACTAGGAGAGGGGGCCAGGGGGCCGCTGGTGGCCTGTAGTTCCTGGTGGCTACTGGTTCCGGTCAGGACGGGTGGGGATTCAAACTCAGTCAGCTCTTATTACATTTGGCTGTGTGCTAGCCCTTGCAGAGCTCTGTTGTCAATACTTAATGGCTAGGACTCATGATTGAAAGAGTCGGGTAGGAGTAATGGGTGCATCGATATGGCTCCTTCTCTTTCCACTGTCAGCTGGATCTTTGTTTCTAGTTGCTGGTTGTGTACCTGAGAGTGATGGTAATCTGCGTTTATGTTTACTCTGTCTTCACGTGGTGGAGGCAGGCCCTACTCTTGTCTGCAGAGGCCAGTAGGAAGGAAGCGTGGCAACCTGGCAGAATGTCAGGGGTCGACCAGCGTAGGATTCCGAATGTAGTCCTGGTTCCCTGCTCGAAATAACAAAACAATATGTCAGCAGGGAACGTGTCTACCAACTCTGTTGTATTCTCCCGAATGCTTAGTTTAGTGCCCTGCCCACAGTAAGGCTCAATAAATACCATTGATATGAATTGAAACTTTAGGGAATATCTAGAGGGGGAGCAGGGCCCCCAAGAGCTGTAAAATGGACACTCAGTTCTCGTGCAGCCGGAGAACTCCATTTTAGGGAAAACTTGTGTGGAAGCATTCACCCTGTGTCCGACCATGTGCGTGAGCCGATATCACATCACGATCCAGCAGGGCAAACGTGTGTTGTGGCAGAACTGACCTTGTTAGGAAATCAGGTTTTGCCCCAAGTCCTGTTGTGTGACAATGGATGAATCTTTTGTTGGTAGAGCCCAAAGCCAGGACAGGTTATAAGCAGGGAGAGGACGGACAGGAACTTGGTAGGGAAGGCTGAAATATTTAGGGAGATCACTCAGCTCCAGTAGTTTGCCAGCCAGCAGTATATCTAATATTTTCAATCAATCAATCAATCAATCGTATTTATTGAGCACTTACTGTGTGCAGAGCACTGTACTAAGTGCTTGGGAAGTACAAGTTGGCAACATATAGAGACAGTCCCTACCCAACAGTGGGCTCACAGTCTAAAAGGGGAAGACAGAGAACAAAACCAAACATACTA
This sequence comes from Tachyglossus aculeatus, assembly GCF_015852505.1. NCBI lineage: Eukaryota > Metazoa > Chordata > Mammalia > Monotremata > Tachyglossidae > Tachyglossus > Tachyglossus aculeatus. The sequence continues at coordinate 21,441,051 of NC_052070.1, forward strand.
ACAAAATAAAATAAATAGATATGTACAAGTAAAATAAATAAATAAATAGAGTAATAAATATGTACAAACATATATACAGGTGCTGTGGGGAAGGGAAGGAGGTAAGATGGGGGGATGGAGAGGGGGACGAGGGGGAGAGGAAGGAAGGGGCTCAGTCTGGGAAGGCCTCCTGGAGGAGGTGAGCTCTCAGTAGGGTCTTGAAGGGAGGAAGAGAGCTAGCATGGCGGATGGGCAGAGGGAGGGCATTCCAGGCCCGGGGGATGACGTGGGCCGGGGGTCGATGGCGGGACAGGCGAGAACGAGGCACGGTGAGGAGAGTAGCGGCAGAGGAGCGGAGGGTGCAGGGTGGGCTGTAGAAGGAGAGAAGGGAGGTGCGGTAGGAGGGGGCGAGGTGATGGAGAGCCTTGAAGCCGAGGGTAAGGAGTTTCCGCCTGATGCGCAGATTGGTAGCCACTGGAGATTTTTGAGGATTTTTTAATATTTGCTCCTCCCAAGACAGTTAATGGAGTCACTCTCATCATCAAGGATTTACCTTTATCTTCCAATGGATGGGTTGTGGACAGGATATTAATCTGGCCTGACAGATAGAAAATCTGCTTTGCTGTCAATTCTACTCTACCATCCAAATTAAATTGCCGATCCTCAATTTATAAAGCACTGAAATGGCAAGAGCTGATCAATTTGGGACCCTGTGCATACACTGTTTGGAAACACTTGTAGGAGACAACATACCAACAAAGCAATGGAGGAGTTGGAAATTAGGGCAGATTTTCGAAGTTAAAACGTTTTCTCTAAGATTTTAAGAACTCTGTCAAAAGTCGTTTATCTCTCCTGCCTTCTCTTAAATTTGCAGTTCACTAATGAACACATCATTCCCCAAGCTGTGTACTTGGGAGAATAAACCAAAGAAGGCCATGTTGGTTTCTATAGTGCTTAAAATAGCAGCAAAATGAAATGTTTGTCAAGGGAGAATAAAATGTTACTTTTAAGTTTATAAGAAGTTTCTAGAAAATGTCAGATGAAAATGGCAAATGAGAAAAGATGGTGTCACTAAGATAGATGTTTACTTTAAGGTATATTTTATAGAACTGACTAGTCTCTGGATTAATCTGTGAAACTGCAGACACATTTTAGTAGAGGACTGAGTAATCCCTTAGCCCTGAGTGTCACCAGTTAAATGCAACCCATAGGGTGCAGGCGTAGGAGTTTCTAAGAGAAGAGGGAAAAGTTGAGGGAAGAGAAATTGAAGTCCTTCTTGAACAGGGAAGTTTTAAATACCATTAGAAATTTCTTCAGGTACGACAGATATACCTGAATAATACGTTGAGATATCTCAAAGAAGTGTATTTTTTCATCTTAATTTTGAATTGCTCCTTCTTGAATGTTTGTTGCAAACTTACTAATTCGAAAATTGTGTGGGGGATAGAATGTAATCAAGTTGTCTGATCCTAATCCAATCTCCTAGAAATGATTAGAACTAGAAACTCAGGATCCCAAGAATCTCCAACATACAGTGACTAATGATAATAATAGTAGTATTTGTTAAGCACTGAACACTGAACTAAGCCCTGCGGAAGATACAGGAGAACCAGATCGGACCCATTCCTTGTCCCACGTGAGACTCCCAATCTCATGGAGGGAGAACAGATATTGAATCTCCATTGGGAAGCAGCGTGGCTCAGTGGAAAGAACCCGGGCTTTGGAGTCAGAGTTGATGGGTTCGAATCCCGGCTCCGCCAATTGTCAGCTGTGTGACTTTGGGCAAGTCACTTAACTTCTCTGTGCCTCAGTTACCTCATCTGTAAAATGGGGATTAACATTGTGAGCCCCCATGGGACAACCTGATCACCTTGTAACCTCCCCAGCGCTTAAAACAGTGCTTTGCACATAGTAAGCGCTTAATAAATGCTATTATTATTATTATTATTATTATTATTATTATTATTATTATTATTATTTAACAGACGAGGAAACAGGCATAGCCAAGTGAAGTGACGTCCACAGGGTCACCCAGCAGGCAAGTGATGGAGTTAGGATAAGAATCTAAATCAACTGGCTCTCAGTCTTGTGCTGTTTCCCTGCTGCATGGGGAAATGGGTTTGGAAAATATTCTTTCTGCCCTCAGAAGACAGTAATGAGGCACAGCCCAGAAGTAGAACTAGATTTTTTTTACCCAAGGGTCTAGGTTTGTTATATTTTGGTCATCTTTCTTTGCCCAATTTCCCTCCGCAATGAAGGAAAGGAAATGGAAGATGGGAGATGCTGTCAAGCTAGGTATATACTAATAATATTAATAACTATAATGATTGTTAAGAACTTACTAGATGCCCAAAAGGGCTCTAGGGTAGATTGAAGACAATCAGATCAGACACAGTCCCTGTCTCAGCTGGGGTTCCCAGTCTAAGAGGGAGGGAGAACAGGTCTTTCTTCCTCAAATTACTGAGGCAGACAGACAGCAAATGACTTGCCTAAGGTCACTCAGCAAGCAAGTGACAGAGTCAGAATTAGAACCCAGATCTCCTGACTCCCATCCTTAGCTTAGCTCCTGGGGTACCGACAGACTCATCTGCTCTGGCCTCTGGACCAACCAGATCACTGAGTTGACACTTGACCAGCCAACTCTTTCATGTTAAATTCCAGCACTCCTAACTATGCCTCCAGACCCTCCTAATAATAATAATAATTATGATAGTATTTGTTAAGTGCTTACTATGTGCCACGCATTGTACTAAGCGCTGGGGTAGAGACAAGCAAATCAAGTTGACACAGTCCCTGTCCCACTTGGGGCACACAGTCTCAATCCCCATTTTACAAATGAGGTAATGGAAGCACAGAGGAGTGAAGTGACTTGCCCAAGATCACACAGCAGACAAGTGGCAGAGCCGGGATTCGAACTCATAATCTTCTGACTCCCAGGCCTGTGCTGTAGCCACTACACCATGCTGTAATGCTGCCACACCCAGACCTTCCTATTAAAGTTATAATTGGAAAGGGTGAGGAGCCGGTGGCCCTTGTTCATCTCTCTAATGTTGAGTGACATCATTGCTTATGTGTTGATCCTATAAAAGCAAACCCATAGCAGTGTTTTCTCCCTTTTTCTAAGCAAGTGGTAAGAAAACCAATGTGCCTCTCTGTATAATAATAATAGCATTTATTAAGTGCTTACTATGTGCAAAGCACTGTTCTAAGCGCTGGGGAGGTTACAAGGTGATCAGGTTGTCCCACGGGGGGCTCACAGTCTTCATCCCCATTTTACAGATGAGGTAACTGAGGCCCAGAGAAGTGAAGTGACTTGCCCAAAGTCACACAGCTGACAAGTGGCGGAGCCGGGATTTGAACCCATGACCTCTGACTCTAAAGCCCATGCTCTTTCCATTGAGCCACACTGCTCCTCTTTGGAGAGAGCTGTATAATGCAACATATTACACTTCAGGCTGTTGTGCAGTGTTGATGCCATTAGGAGAGTGTTTGAGAAAAAAAATGAATGCTAGTGCCATTCAGTAACTTCTACATGCCTAGCCAAAAGAGAGACATTGTCTCCAGAAGACCAGGCTCTAACTAGTGGAGATTCCATGTAAATTCCTGTATGCCGGGCAAAAGATTGTTGCAAGCAGGCTACCCAATATTGTAGCTAATGGATGACTTCTTCATCTATGACTTCTTGGGGTATCAGCATCATTCAGATAGCCTTAAGGCTACATTATCAATTTTTGCACAGCCAAGGTATAGGACCAGCACTTCTTCATTGAACCCTAGTGTAATGTTCTTTTTCATTTTATTAATCATCCCAAAAGAAAGGACCTTGACAGTTTTATGTAGGAAAAGGGAATAGGTAAAATTTTGGAAACAACCAGTGTACCACCCATAAAGTGTCTCAGAATTTGGGAAACTTTTCAATATAATGTTGTGTGCTTTCCTTGGCTTCAGTTAGGTTTACATAATGAACTATTTATAGGGGTGAGGTTATTTTATAGTCCACAAAACAGCTCCATAATGAAATAATGATTACTATAAACACATTTTTATTTCTATGGACTTACGGTCCCTTCTGTTAGTGAGACTCCTCTTGGGAGAGGGACAAGAAATCTTTTAAAAAGAGAGGCTTTAGGTGGATTTTTTTTAACAGAAATTTCTCAATAACTTGAAAAAAAGCTTTTGATCACACAAAAGTGCACAAGCCTGGGAGTTAGGAGACTTGGGTTCTGCCATGAGCCTGCTATGAGACCTTGGACAAGTCACTTAACCACTCGAGGCCCCAGTTCCTCCTGTATAAAATGAGGATGAGGTAGATTGTGAGGCCTATTTATTGAGCAATTACTGTGTGCAGAGCACTGTACCAGGCACTTGGAAAGTATGGTACAGCAATGAAAAGAGACAGCCCCTGCCCACAACAGGCTTACAATTGTGGGGAGGTGGTGGGAGGAGACAGACAACAAAACAAATGCTCAGGCATCAATAGAAATAAATAGAATTATAAATATGTACATATATACACAAGTGCTGTGTGGTGGCAGGGGGGTGAAAGGGAGCAAGTCGAGGTGATGCGGAAGGGAGGGGGAGCTGAGGAAAAGGGGGCTTAGTCTGGGAAGGCCTTTTGGAGGAGGTGCATCTTCAGTAGGGCTTTGAAGGGTGGAAGAGTGATTGTTTGGCAGATTTGAAGAAAGAGGACGTTCCAGGCCAGGGGTCGGCAGCGGGACAGGCGAGATGGAGGAACAGTGAGAAGGTTAGAACCAGAGGAGAGTAGTGTGCATGTTGGGATGTAGAAGGAGAGATGGTAGGTGAGGTAGGAAGGGGCAAGTGAGGAGTTTTTGTTTGATATGGAGGTTGATAGGAAACCACTGGAGATTTTTGAGGATGGGCTGACATGCCCTGAATGTTTCTGTAGAAAGATAATCCGTGCAGCAGATTGAAGTATGGATTGAAGTGGGGAGAGGCAGGAGGTTGGGAGATCAGAAAAGAGGCTGATGCAGTAATCCAGTCGGGACAAGATAAGTGATTGTACTAACATGGTAGTGGTTTAGGCAGAGAGGAAGGGGTGGATCTCAGCGATATTGTGAAGGTGAGACAGACAGGATTTGGTGACGGATTGGATATTTGGGATGAATGAGAGAGCAGAGTCAAGGATGACATCAAGATTATGTGCTTGTGAGACGGGAAAGATGGTTGTGCCATCTACAGTGACGAGAAAGTTTGGGAGAGGACAGGGTTGGGAGGGAAGATAAGGAGCTCTCTTTAGGACATGTTGAGTTTTAGGTGGCGGGAGGACATTCAAGTAGAAATGTCCTGAAGGCTTGAGGATATGTGAGCCTGGAGGGAGGGAGAGAAAATGGGAAGAGATATAGATTTGGGTGTCATTCACATATAGATAATAGTTGAAACCATAGGAGCGAATGAGTTCTCCAAGGAGTGAGTGTAGATGGAGAATAGAAGGGGACCAAGAACTGAACTTTGAGGGACCCCTACAGTTAGGGGATGGGAGGAGGAGACCACGAAGGAGACTGAAAATGAAGGGCCAGAGAGATGAGAAGAACCAGGAGAGGATGGAGTTAGCGAAGCCAAGGTTGGGTAACTTATTGAGGAAAAGGGGCTGAGGAGAAGGGAGAGGTAGGAGGAAGATGAGGTGATAATTGGAGGGTGCAGTGGGGTCAGTGGGTGGTTTTAGGTTGGGGGAGACATGGGCATGTTTGATGGCAGTGTCAAAGAAGCCTTTGGTGAGTGATTGGTTGAAGATGGTAGTGAAGGAGGGAAGGGGAGAGAGTTTTTATAAGACGCAAAGGAATGGGGTCCGATGCCCATGCAGGGAAGGTAACGTGTCTGAAATGATAACCTTATATTGACCTCAGTGCCTAACGCACAGTAAGCCCTTAATAAATGCCGTAAAAAAAAAAGCACTTCATTGCCTGGTGCCTGTTCCACAGATGCAATGATCCACCTGATCCTCATGCCTGAAAAGTAGGAGCCTGGTTCGCTTATAGTTTTTCAGCAACATAATTGGGACGAATGGGATCTTTCCTTGTGAAAACATGTAACGTCTTAGTGAATGGGAAAGGAAAGAGATTAAAGGGAAGGAGTTATTGGTGATATTAATAATTGTGGTATTTAAGTGCTTAGTATGTACTGCGCCGTGTACTAAGTACGTGGTAAATACAGAGCGATCAGATTGGACACAGTCCCTGGCCCATATGGGGTTCACCCATCTAAGGGGAAGGGGGAACAGGTATATAATCCCCGTTTTACAGATAAGGAACCTTAGGTACAGAGAAGATAAGGGATTTGCCCAAGGTCACACAGCAGGCAAGCGGTAGAGGTGGGATTAGAACCCAGGTCCACTGAATCCCAGGCCCGGGCTCTTTCCACTGTTTCATGTGTTGTATCTGCCGGATCTTAGATCAGATTGCCCAGAACATGAGCCTTACCACCTCCAGTTCCCGGTGTTGGCACTCCTCACCGCTCAGCCTTTCCAGGTAGGTCTAAGTCATAGAAAGCAGCTGGATTCTCCTCCCCATTCTCCGAGTCTAGACGAATGCCTGGCTTCAAAGAAATTCAGCTCCGTCTTTTGCTTCTCTCTAGCATCTTTTCTTCATCCATATGGCAGAAGCCATTCAGACATCTTGAAAAGGATCCTTACCTTCCCTGCCAGTCACAGTAAGTCACTGTAACTCTCAGGAATGATCTCAGTAGTTCACCATGAACCCCCTTCCAAATTTTGTATCTTGCTTTCTCTAGAACCAAACCCGTATGTGTTCAAGCAGAGGCATTCCGTAGGGAATGTGTTTCAGGTAGAAATTTGGTTTTCAGAATTCCTGGACCAGTTTGTAAGCACATGTGTTGCATGGCTAGGTTGTTCAGCAATAACTTGGTAAACATCAGTTCTGGAACTACCTTTTGAAGAAAAAGGTATGGTTTCCCCTTTGAAGTAATCATAAGCTAAAAGCCCTAACTAAGCTGTCATTTAAACGTATCTCTGCTAGTGGAAAGAACATGGACCTTGGAGTCAGTGGACCTGGGTTTGAATTCTGGCTCTTCCAGTCACTTGCTCTATGACCTTAGGCAACTCACTTAACTTCTCTGTGCCTTCATTCATTCAATCAGTCATATTTATCAAGTGCTTACTGTGTGCAGAGCACTGTACTAAGTGACTGGGAGAGTACAATATAACGATAAACAGACACACTCAGTTTGCCCAAGTGTAAAATGGGGACTAAATCCCATTCCCTCCCACTTAGACATCCCCATGAGGGACAGGGATTGTTTCCAGCCTGAGTTCCCTCTAGACTGTAAGCTCATTGTGGGCAGGGAATGTGTTTGTTTATTGTTGTATTGTGTTCTCCCAAGCACTTAGTACAGGGCTGTGCACACAGCACTCATTAATACAATTGAATGAATGATTAATTTGTATCTATCCCAGCACCTAGAACAGTGCTCGACACATAGTAAGTACTTAACAAATGTAATAAAGAATAATAATAATTTATAATAATAATTCATGTTGCTTAGTGGGTAGTCACAGTGTAACTTAGGCAAAGGTATAGATGCCCCGGGCCCCCTGCCCTTAAAGGAGCCCACGGTGGTGACTAGGGCAGCCAGTCATGGCCCCCTGACCGAAACCCATCCACCTACCCCTCCCTGTTCTTGTCTCTACTGAGGTTCTCTGTTCCAGACCAAAAATGGCCTTGGCAGTGGTCAGGGGTGGGGAAAGGAGAGTGGGCATATTCCACATAGAGCGAAAATGAGGGAATTTTGTCCCAGAAGCTTTCCTCCTCCCCCTCTCAGTCTTCCCCATGCTTCTAGTGCCCTGAGCCAGCCAAGCTACTCTTTGAATTGAAAGGTGGAAGCTAGGCAGAAAGCACTAAACTGTAACGCAGGAACGGAAAAGAAAGCTGGACCCAATCAATCAGTCTTAGAACAGTGCTTGGCACATAGTAAGCGCTTAACAAATACCTTCATTATTATTGAGCCTACTGGGTACACTGAGCCCTGTGATAAGCACTGTGATAAATCTACTCCTTGGGTTCATATGGTGGTTATTCTGGAAACATATAATGCATTTCCTTTTTGGTAATAAGATAGGGCAAGGAAAAAAGCATCGATCTCTATAGTTTCTCACTTAACGGTCCAATGGCTATATTAGGCAACATATTTCCTTCCATGTTTATCAATATTTTTCTGTTTATCGGAGTTAGTTTGAAGCATGAAGCAGAGATGCTAAAACAGTAAGTGTGAAGTGATAAACTTTTAGCTGGTTTGTCGGCCTTGTTTTTAGAAACTGTCAGACCGATTCTGGATTTTGGAGCCAATCCTACATATACAATTCAGGGCATGTTTATCATTTATAATGTAAATGGAATACAAAAATAACTTAATTCTAGCAATGAAAATGATGGTTTAAATAACAGATGTTGGGTTTATAAATGAAAACCACGAGTTACAGTACTATTTTAGTATATGTCTTAAAACCTCTCCCAACATCTTTACGATTTTTTAAAAAAAGTTTTAGTTTGAGAAGTCCTGGTTATAATTTTTTCCAAGAATACATTTACTTAAAAAGAAATATGATGCATGTGCTCAGTTGGATAAATTTGCAACTTTTTAAATTTCTGTTTTGGCCAATGAGATTGCAGTAGTCTTAATATATTAAAATCTACAGCAATTATCACCCTGTTTTTAGTCTTTAGTTATCACATTCTTATTATTACTGATAGGAAAACTTTTTCTGGATCCACAGTATTTTTGGCCCACTAAACTATGCCCTCTCCTATAGTCTGTTTGGCAAAATGATATCCCTGCTGCAGCTATTGGAGTTCATTGTGCGAAGTGTATATCCTTCCTTACAGAAGTGATAGACTGCTAATTGGTCCTTTAGTGCCAATACGATCTGTTGTGTCAGTGTTTGGTGCCATACATGCTCCTTGTAGAATTTCCATCAGGGGAATAAAGTTTGCATAATACTTCTTAGCCTAAGTTCTCATTACCTGTCAGTCACGGGAAGAAGTTTGGAACTCAGTGCCTTTAGGGACCCAGTTTTGTTGCTTGGTTAGATCAGTGTTTTAAAAATCATTAATGCTTCTAGTTAGAAATATAAATTATTAGATTTCAAGGTGGAGTGCTACTTATCTCAAGTTTGGTAGGAATTTTGGTGGGACGGATTTTATGAATTCTGGCATACCATTCTTAAAGGAAATTCTGATGAGGTGGAATCACAGTCATTCAAAAAGAAACATGTGTGGGCAAAAAGGGTTCATGTAGGCCAATATGAAGGTCTTTGGTGGATCTTTTTGAAAGGCAATAGATAAAGAAAATTGGCAGGCTCCTCTGCTGTGGTGGAAGAACTATCTCGAGCCTTATTCCGATCCTCCCTTGAAATGCCGCAAGGGAATATATTTTGTGCTGAAGTTTAAAAATTACAATGTCTAGCAGAAGTCCCAAACACTTAACATCAGGCAGTTGTGTAGCACTACCCATACCGTCACACTTGATGGCAAAAGCAGAGCTGGTCTAGTCACAATTAGCACCCTCTGTCACTCAACCTCCTTCCTCAGTGGGCTTTTATGAAGTCGGTGAGTGGTTAAGTGTGGTAAGTGGTAAGTGTGGTAAGTGGCTCACTGTGTTCAGTGCAGCCGTAATTCTGCAGAACAGAAACTAGCGGAGTGTCACATGAGGCAGGCTGAATCAACGGACGTCTCCCAGCAGTGTGCCGACAACAGAAGAGTGAGCTTCTGTGATCAGAGAGTGAGCTTTAGGTATCAGGGGTCCAAAATAGCAAATGCACAGCGAAAATAAATGTGGAGAGTTTTAACCACCTTTTCTAAAGATGATACTTCTTCTCTAGAAGAAAATGGTCTACTATATCGTGAAAATCCATGATATCAGTTGATTTCATTTGTAGTTGTACATTTATCTAAGATACCAACATAGAGCTAAACACTGTTGAGAAATATTTAATATTAAGAATATTCTTTTTTCCTTACTGCATCTTCATTTTTTCATTTGTTACCGAACTGGATATATGCTTAGTGAGACTGGGGTTAGATTTCTTTGCTGTCTAAACAATGGTATTTTTCCCAGGTGAACAGAGGCAAAAATAGGGCTTTTTTTCTATAATGTGTTTGTGCAGTTGTGAAATGAAAAGTTTCATAAATCAAATGGTGTGCAGTTCTCTTGCATGGTAAGGAAGTGCCTACCTTGTGTTAAAGTTCATTTCCCAAATCCCTCCTATTGGTATAATAAAAGTTAGCCCTAAGTCTGAGTGATTTTTGGAATATTACAGTAAGTTGAATCCCCACAATTATATTGTTCTAAATAATCAATGTCATACTTATTGAGTGCTCACTGTGTACAGAGGACCGTACTAAGCATTTGGGAGAGTAAAATATAGCAGGCACATTCCCTGCCCACAACAAGCTTACAGTTGTACTTTTTCTCTCAGGTTTCAACATCATTGAGGCCATTTCTCCGTCCAGCGTAGGAGCGATAAAGGCCATCCTAAGGGCAGCCCACTGTTGGGTAGGGACTGTCTCTATGTGTTGCCAACTTGTACTTCCCAAGTGCTTAGTACAGTGCTCTGCACACAGTAAGCGCTCAATAAATACGATTGAGTGATTGACCTAGACTCAGTATTGGGACGGGGGTGGAGGAGAAGGGGAGAATGTACTCTCTTTCCTCCTGCCGGCTGGGGTATGCGAGACACAGCATAGATTGCCTCGGGGGCTGTGATTCAGGCATATGCCAGTGATTCTGTGATCCTCCTCCCGTCTTGACATCTCCAGGCACCTGGCTGAGGTACATTGGAGAGTTTCCAAGAAGGCAGCAGGACAGACAGCTGCTGTCCAGGGAGTGGTTCTGTGCTGGAGACCTGGTTCCAGTGGAGAATAAAGAAGCAGGTGGAGGGGAGATTGGTTTACCTCCACAGCTCCCAAGATGCTTTAGGGCACTGTCGAGAGATCTTGCAGCGTGAGAAGCAGCATGTCTTAGTGGATAGAGAACAGTCCTGGGAGTCAGAAGGACCTGGGTTCTAATGATAATAATACTAATGGTATTTGTTAAGCATTTACTATGTGCCAAGCACTGTTCTAAGCGCTGGGGTAGATACAAGGTAATCAAGTTGTCCCACGTGGGGCTCACACTCTCAATCCCCATTTTACGGATCAGGTACTTGAGGCACAGAAAAGTTAAGTGGCTTGTCCAAGGTCACACAGCAGATAAGTGGCAGAGCAGGAATTAGAACCCATGTGCTCCGACTCCCAAGCCCATTCTCTTGCCACCAAGTCATGCTCAGCTCGCCATTTGTCTCTTGGGTGACCCTGGACAAGTCACTTCTCTGAGCCTCAGTTACCTAATAATAATAATAATGTTGGTATTTGTTGAGTGCTTATTATGTGCCAAGCACTGTTTTAAGTGCTGGGGTAGATCCAAGGTCATCAGGTTGTCCCACATGGGTCTCACAGTCTTGTTCCCCATTTTACAGATGAGGTAACTGAGGCCCAGAGAAGTTAAGTGACTTGCCTAAAGTCACACAGCTGACAAGTGGTGGAGCCGGAATTAGAACCCATGACCTCTGACTCCCAAGCCCGTGCTCTTCCCACTGAGCCACGCTGCTTCAAGGGAGCATCTGTAAAATGGGGATTAAGCCCCATTTGGAACAAGGACTGTGTCCCACCTGATTAACTTGTATCTACCCCAGTACTTAGAACAGTATTTGGCACATAGTAAGTGCTTAACAAGTACTGCAGCGTGGCTCAGTGGAAAGAGCTCCGGCTTTGGAGTCAGAGTTCATGGGTTCAAATCCCAACTCTGCCAACTGTCAGCTGTGTGACAGTTAAGCAAGTAACTTAACTTCTCCGTGCCTCAGTGACCTTATCTGTAAAATGGGGATTAAGACTGTGAGCCCCCCGTGGGACAACCTGATCACCTTGTAACCTCCCCAGTGCTTAGAACAGTGCTTTGCACATAGTAAGCGCTTAATAAATGCCATCATTATTATTATTATTATTATTATTCTTGGACAGCTGGCTGGGACTTGTTAAAATGAGTGGTATTTATAGTCATACATCAAATACGCATCTCCCAGTAGTAGAGAAGTAGCATGACTCAGTGGAAAGAGCCCAGGCTTAGGAGTCAGAGGTCATGGATTCTAATTCCGGCTCCGCCAATTGTCAGCCGTATGACTTTGGGCAAGTCACTTAACTTCTCTGTGCCTCAGTTCCCTCATCTGTAAAATGGGGATTAAGACTGTGAGCCCCTTGTGGGGCAACCTGATCACCTTGCATCTCCCCAAGCACTTAGAACAGTGCTTTGCACATAGTAAGCACTTAACAAATACCATCATTATTATTATTATTACACAGTGAATGAGGATTTAAGGTATATGCTTGGGTGGGAGAAGGAGGAAAAACCAGCGCAGAAGGCGAGCAGGGGGTGCTGAGGGAGGGAGTAAGAAGCCTGGGGCTGGGTGTTCTAGCTCCATAGGGGCAGTTTTTCAGGGTTGGGCCCACCATGGCCCAGTCCTTCTGAAGGTCCAACTGAGTCCTACTGCCCAAACATTCTTAAAAGGTCTGCTGGCAAATGTCTGCCAAGGGTGGGCACCACCCAGATGGATCCCACGCTAGTATGTTCTGGCTCAGGTGGCAGCAGTGGGTAAGTAAATACCCAGTGAGAGGTGCAACCAAGCAAAAAGTACATGGAAATGTGCCCTCTCTCCTTTTGTACAAAGAGGTGGAGGAGGAGGGGGAGAAGAATTCCCAGCCTGAATCCAGCCTAGGTAAAACCCTGCCTGACTTGCCTCGTGTGGTCATACAGCATTCTCTACAATGTATTTGTAAGTTATGGTAGTATCTATCATGTTCATGTCTACTTTACTGTATTTTCCCAAGTGTTTAGTGCAGTGCTCTAAACACAGTACGTGCTCAGTGAGTACTATTCGTTCATCGGTCAATCGCATTTATTGAGTGCTTACTGTGTGCAGAGCACTGTACTAAGCACTTGAAGAGTACGATATAAAAGAGTTGGTAGACTCGATCCCTGCTCACAATGAGCTTATATATTGATCGCCTCCACATATAGTTCACACTGTTGCTAATGAGCCCAGGGCCCAGAGGAAGGTGGAGAGAGAACCCCTGGGAAGGGATGATAGTGCACAGAAGGGAAAGTTGGACCTGGAGAGACCTTTTATTCCCCATTGACTTTGCCGATTTGAGTGCATTAGCTAATGACAAGTCACTCCTAAATGCACAACAGATAGGAGATTTTCACGATGACAAAGATTATGCCTGTCTAAAACAGGGTGGTAAAGTCCACTTGTGTCAGATTTCTAATTTGCTGGGAGATGGTTGCAGCCACTTTAAAAAATGAGTATTGAAAAAAAGTTAAAAGAATTTACTCCTGAAGCAATATTTTTGGAGAAAAGTTTCAGTCCTTCAAAACTGCATGCCTGATTACAGATTACGGATTAAGGCTGGTGTGATTAATGTTTTCAGTACAACAGCACTGTATCAAAAGCACATATAAGTTTACTCCTAAGCAGGGTAGCTTTTATTTTATTACAAGAAAAACAGTTTCTGGTGACTGCTGTTGGGTCTTGGGCAAGGCTTTTAACGTCTCTAGGGCTTAGTTTTCCTCATCAGTAAAATGGGGATAAAATAAATGTGTGCGCTCTCTCTCTCTCTCACACTCTCATTTTTAGCCCCATGTGGACAGGACTTTGCAATCTGAATAGATTGTGTTGACCCCAGCACTTGGCACTTAAGAAATACCATTATTATTAGGAATCGTGCAGGGAAAATATGAGTTGTAAAGCCATTAAGCAAAAGATTTTCAGACTTGGGGTAAAGAGGAAAGTAAGCAAAAGTACAAGCAGTGGCATTTACCCAGTTGAATTGATCAGACTCGGGTTCTTTATTAGCCAGTCAGCACTGGTATTGTAATATTATTTGTTGAGCATCTACTGAACACACTAAACTGCATTAAGAACTTGAGAAAGTACCACAGGAACACAAAACACATTCCCTGCCAACAAGAATAGTACACTCAAACAAATGTTATACAATCAAGTATGCAAAGTTTAAAGTTAAAATGAATACCCAGTGGTTATGATATCATCTCTAAGTGAATGATTCCCAAATCTACATCTCCAGCCCTGACCTCTCTGTTTTTCTGCCGTCTCGCATTTTCCAGAAGTGTGTCCCACCGACACCTCAAACTAAACATGTCCAAAACAGAACTCTTTATCTTTCCACCCAAACCCTGTCCTCCCCCATCTGCTATCCTCCATATCTCAAAAGCCCATAACTCTGACATTGTCCTCAACCCATCTCTCTCATACAAACCACATATTCAGTCTGTCACCAAATCCTTTACAACATTGCTAAGCAATGTTGGAGAAGCAGTGTGGCTCAGTGGAAGGAGCCCGGGCTTTGGAGTCAGAGGTCATGGGTTCAAATCCCAGCTCCGCCAATTGTCAGCTGTGTGACTCAGTTACCTCATCTGTAAAATGGAGATTAAGACTGTGAGCCCCCTGTGAGACAACCTGATCACCTTGTAACCTCCCCAGTGCTTAGAGCAGTGCTTTGCACATAGTAAGCGCTTAATAAATGCCATTATTATTATTAAATAACCACCCTCTTCTTTCCATCCAAATTGCTAGTACACTGATCCAAGCACTTATCCTATCCCACCTTGATCATCTTTCTGCTTGCAGACCTCCCGGCCTCATGTCTCTCCCCTCTCCAGTCCAAAGTTCATTCTGCTGGCCACAGCACTTCGATAAAAAAAAGTTCAGTCCACATCTGCTGACTCCTCAAGAACCTCCAGTGAGTACCTCTCCACGAGGCATCAAACAGAAACTCCTTACTATAGACTTTAAACCACTCGGTCAGCTCGCCCCCTCCTACCCCACTACACTACTGTCCCACTACAGCCCAGCCTGTGGATTTCGCTCCTGTAGTGCTAGCTTGTCCACCGTTCCCCAGTCTCATCTATCTCTCCGCCAACCCCTTTCCCTCATCCTCACTCTGTCCTGGAACTCTCTCCCCTTCTGTATACTCCAGACCACCACTCTCCCCACCTTCAAAGCTTTAGTAAGGTCACATCTCCTCCAAGAGGCCATTCCATGATTAAGTCCTCTTTTCCCCAACTCTGTCTCTCTTCTATTGTCATCTATGCACTATCTGTACTCTTTGGACATTTGCTAGCCACGCCTCCCTCAGCCCCACAGCACTTAACGTACTTAGCCGTAAATTATTTATTTTTAGTAATGTCTATCTCTCCCTCAAGACTGTGTGCTAGTTGTGGACAAGGAACATAGTGCTTTGCACATAGTAAGCGCTTAATAAATGCCATCATTATTATTGTTATTATCTACCAACTGTTATAGTATACTCTCCCAAGTGCTTAGTACAGTGCTTGGCACACAGTAAGCACTCAGTAAATACCACTGACAGATACATTGTGAATCGGTGGGGACCCAACAAGATTTGATAGCAACGCGCTCATAGCCTAGCTCTCTGAACAAGTGCTTTTATTGAACTATGATATACGTTCTTTCCTAAGACAGTAACCGTACTTAAATACCCCCCCCCCCCGCCCCAAATACTACAGGAGACTTGAAATCAACAGATGGCTATTTAATTAGAAAAGGAAAGAAGCTAGAACACTTTCTCTGTGTTAACAGCATGACCACTTATGTTAAGTTTGGCACATAAGACAGCCATTTAATGGATTCAATAAAAATAGATCAAAGTTTGTTGTGTTTTGGGACTGTAACGTATTTGCAAAATAATTCCAAATAGAGAACTTGTTTGGACTCTGAAATATGTGTCACAGTAATAACTGTTGGAGTGTAAAATGTAAAATTTTGTAGCTTTTTTGGACCTAGTCCTAATCATTTCTTAAAATAAAGCTGTTTTAGAATTTTAGAATCCAGTGACCTTGCTAGAGATTGGGGGAAATGGGAGGAGGAGAAAAAATTTGCAGTATTTAACATTTTCAATAAATTGAAAAATACTTTGGTATTTTGTCTCTGTTTTGTTACCTCATCACCCCTTCCCCGCATTCTCCTTTTGACTTTTTCTTTCTAATTGCTTTCATAATCTTTCCTTTATCCAGGGTACTGTTTTCTCTGACTCCTTTCTCGGTGACGTTTCAAATGATTATGTGTGTCCCTTTTGAACTTCTATTTATCCCTTATTCAAATTAGTCTTTTCTGTTTCATTTATCTCATACCAGATCTCTCCTTTTTGTAATCTTTCTGACTGTCAGTTGCCTCCAGTGACATTAATCATATTATTTATATTTTTACAAAAACAATGCTATACTTCTCAGGATGTTATCTTTAGTATGTTGGAAGATCAGGTGCTTTTTCCTAATGATACCCTTAAGTAAAATGATGTTTCATAGGATTGTTCTTGCTTGCAGGGAATGTTTGTCTCAACTTTTTTATATTGTACTCTCCCAAGTAATAATAATGATGGCATTTCTTAAGCGCATACTGTGTGCAAAGCAGTGTTCTAAGCGCTGGGGAGGTTACAAGGTGATCAGGTTGTCCCATGTGGGGCTCACAGTCTTAACCCCCATTTTACCGATGAGGTAACTGAGGCACAGAGAAGTTAAGTGATTTGCCCAAAGTCACACAGCTGACAATTGGTGGAGCCGGGATTTGAACCCATGAACTCTGACTCCAAAGCCCGTGCTTTCCACTGAGCCATGCTGCTTAGTACAGTGTTCAACACAGAGTAAGCGCTCAATGAATACAATTGATTTATTCATTCATTCACTCAATCATATTTATTGAGCGCTTACTGTGTGCAGAGCACTGTACTAAGCTCTTGGGAGAGTATAATACAACAATTGTAAACACAGTTGTAGACACATTACCTGCCCCCAATGAGATTGCTTTGCTTTAGTGTAGATTTTCAAATTCAGGGTATAGCTGTATAGAAATGGTGCCTTTACTTTTTGCTGAAATGCAGCCACTTTGGGAATGAAATGTGTATATACTACAGTATATATACTACAGTATATATACTATACTAACAGGAATAGTATTTGTTAAGCACTTACTACATGTCAAGCACAGTTCTAAACACAGGGATAGATACAAGTCAATCAGGTAGGATGTGGTCTCAGTCCCACATGGCACTCACAGTTTAAATTAAGAGGGAGACTAGGCATTGAATCCCCATTTTACAGATGGGGAAACTGAGGCACAGAAAAGTTAAGTGACTTTCCCAAGATCACAAACCAGGCAAGTGGCATAGCTGGGCTTAGAACCCAGGTCCTCTGATGCCTAGGCCTGGGCATTTTCCTCTAAGGCACACTGCTTCCCAGGCAAACCACTGAAGGCCTCTAGCTCATCCCTCTCCATTTTCTAATTTGGCTGTCCCACTAATGAAAAAAACCTCACCTGATCTGAAAACCAAGCCCCATCCAAGTTCCCCACTGAAAACCTTTCATTTTTCCTATCAGAGCACATAGTTTATATACATACAAATGAATTTCGACAGCTATCATAGGGTGTTTCTATAGGAGCATCCTTATTGCCTGAGTGAATATCATTTTTCCTTTACAAATTGTTGAGATCATCATGCACAGAACTCTGGGGCAGGAGGTTCCTGTTCTGTCTTTGCAAGCACCGCTTACCATATGGGTGAAGACATTTGGAGAAAATTTACTTGACTTAAAAGGGAAAAGGTTGCTAGTTGGGAATCTTCACGTCATTCATTCATTCAGTAGTATTTATTGACGGTGTACTGTGTGCAGAGCACTGTACTAAGCGTTTGGGAAGTGCAAGTCGGCAACATATAGAGATGGTCCCTACCCAACAATGGGCTCACAGTCTAGAAGGGGGAGACAGACAACAAAACAAAACATGTAGACAGGTGTCAAAACCATCAGAATAAATAGAATTATAGCTATATGCGCATCATTAATAAAATAGAGTATTAAATGTGTACAAGTAAAATAGAGTAATAAATATGTACAAATATATACAAGTGCTGTGGGGAGGGGGACATGGGCTGGGGGTCGACGGCGGGACTGGCGAGAACGAGGTACAGTGAGAAGGTGAGCGGCGGCAGAGGAGCGGAGGGTGCGGGCTGGGCTGTAGAAGGAGAGAAGGGAGGTGAGGTAGGAGGGGGCGAGGTGATGGACAGCCTTGAAGCCGAGGGTGAGGAGTTTCTGCCTGATGCGTAGGTTGATTGGTAGCCACTGCAGATTTTTGTGGAGGGGAGTAACATGCCCAGAGCGTTTCTGGACAGAGACAATCCAGGCAGCGGCGTGAAGTATGGATTGAAGTGGGGAGAGTCAGGAGGATGGGAGATCAGAGAGGAGGCTGATGCAGTAATCCAGTCGGGATAGGATGAGAGATTGAACCAGCAAGGTAGCGGTTTGGACGGAGAGGGAAGGGCGGATCTTGGTGATGTTGTGCAGGTGAGACCGGCAGGTTTTGGTGAGGGATTGGATGTGTGGGGTGAACGAGAGAGCAGAGTCAAGGGTGACACCAAGGTTGTGGGCTTGTGAGACGGGAAGGATGGTAGTGCTGTCTACAGTGACAGGAAAGTTAGGGAGAGGACAGGGTTTGGGAGGGAAGATATAACGAGCTCAGTCTTGGACATGCTGAGTTTTAGATGGCAGGCAGACATCCAGATGGATATATCCTGAAGGTAGGAGGAGATATGAGCCTGGAGGGAGAGAGAGCAGGGGTGGAGATGTAGATTTGGGTGTCATCAGTGTAAAGATGATAGTTGAAGCCGTGGGAGCGAATGAATTCACCAAGGGAGTGAATATAGATAGAGAACAGAAGGGGACCAAGAACTGACCCTTGAGGAACCCCTGCAGTAAGGGGATGGGAAGGAGAGGAGGAGCCCGCGAAGGAGACTGAGAGTTAACAGCCAGAGAGGTGAGGAGAACGAGGAGAGCTTTTCAGTCTGTGTTTAATCATGTTTCATTTTGCTCCATTTCTAACCAAAGGATAGCTGTTGGGAAATTGGAATACAGGTTTATATTCCTTTTTGTTCTTTTCTGGCTTCTGTGGAATTTTCAAGGAAACCTATTTAAAGACTGGTACCCCAAGAGCTAAACAGTTCAAGGGACACCCAGCCAAAGTGACCCCTGAAAATAGCAGCGGGCTCTCTTGATGAGGGATAAAATTGCCTGTTTATGACATTTGGGGCTACTATTTTAAAATCTAGTTTCAAAAAGAAATTTCTGCCAATATAATTTGTTGGCATACTCAAGCTTCAAAAGTCAAGGATTTTAGAAGTTCAGATAATCTTCCCTGTAATACTCGATTACTTCTCGTGTGACCTATACATGCACACAGTCCTCTTAAATTGCCCTAATGGTAAAATGATTATGTGGGCCAGGGTGGGTGTTCCAGTCTTCTGTAACTCACACAGGTGTATGTCCATGCGGCTTACGGAAGTAAATGTAAGCTCACCCTCTAGACTAAAGCTTGTTGTGGACAGGGAATGTGTTTTTATTGTTATATTGTACTCTCTTAAGGGCTTAGTACGGTGCGCTGCACACAGTAAGCACTCAATAAATGCGAATGAATGAATGAAATATGCATATCTAGTTTGTGTGTGGGAATGCCTTCTAGAATGTGAGCCCGTTGTTGGGTAGGGCCTACTTGTACTTCCCAAGCGCTTAGTACAGTGCTCTGCACACAGTAAGTGCTCAATAAATATGATTGAATGAATGAATGCACTCGGCCATCTCGTGATTCATTTAGCTGGTCACACGAGGACTGGGCAACAGAGCGCAAATTGGCTCAGCGTGACCAATCCCCACAACTGCAAAAACAGATCTTGACTGGACACACTTTTCTTCTCCTACCCTAGAAACATGGGCAGCATTGATAAAGGGGCAGCAGAGCCTGAACGGCCAGTTTAGGGAGTCAGTGGCCACCCAGAATGGCAAAGGCACCCTGTCTTTCTAAATCCTTCCCTCTGATTGGCTGTATTCCAAGTTATTACCATAACTTAATTAACCTCCCTTCGGGGAGGGGCACCTAGGAGTCCATTTCCTTCTGGATTCCTCCTTCCCTTCCTATGGGGAATGTGGGGGCTAGAGACCATCTCACAATCTCCATCAGTCAGTGGTATTTATTGAGTTCGAACTCTGTAACAAACAATGTACTAAGTGATTGGGAGAATACAAATAGAATTAGTGAAAAAATCCCGGCCTTCAAGAAGCTTATGAAGAAGAAGAAGGATTGTGGGATTTGTTAAACACTTTCTGTGTGCCAAGCACTGTACTAAGCACTGGAGTTGTTACAGTATAAGCAGATCAGACATAGTATTTATCCCATACCCCTCTAGACTTTAAGCTCATGAGCAGAGAGTATGTCTATTCATTGTTGTATTGGACTCTCCTAAGCGTGTTTAGGACAGTGCTCTGCACTCTGTAAGTGCTCAGTAAGTACAATTGAATGAATGAATCGCACATGGAGCTCACAGCCTAAAAAGGAGACAAATATTACACTAGATTACAGGAAGGAGAAACAAGCAAGTATAAAGATGCTTACATAAGTAATGTGGTGGGAGGGGTTGAAATGAGTACCTAAGAGCTAAAGGGGTAAGCAGTGGGGACATGAGAGATTAGTCAGGTCAGGCTTTGTGTAGGTGATGTGACTTTCATAAGGCTTTAAAGACTGGAAAAGTAGTGCCCACGGATACGAAAGAGGAGAGACGGTGTTAGCAAGGGTCGACGGCAGAAGAGACAAAGAGCAAGGCATAGTGAGTAGGCAGGTATTAGTGTTTCTAGTGCCAAGTGTGAGTGCTAAGCATGTATGCTGCTGTGTAGTGGGAGAGGAGCAAGAATAAGAAGGGAAGAACAGAGCTCATTGAATGCTTTAAAGCCTATGGTGAAGAGTGTCCGTTTGATGTAGGAATGGATAGGTAACTGTTGGAGGTTCTTGAGAAGTGGGAAGCCATGAGCAGAAGGATTTTTTAGGAAAAAAGCAAGGGTAGTACAGTGCTCTGTACACAGTAAGCGTTCAATAAATACAATGAATTGATTTATTGATTGGCAGCATTTTTCAGAAAAATGAAGATGATAGAGACTGAAGACAGGGAGATCAGGGAGGAGACTGGTGCACTAAGCAACTGGGTATGACAGACGTTTAGACCAGAGTGGTAGCAGTTTGGATGGAGTAGGTGGAGTGAAAGGAGTGGATTCTGGAGCTGTTATGAAGATTAAACCAACAGGATTTGGTGACTGACTGAATACGTGGGTTGTAGGAGAAAGATGAGTCAAGGATAATGCCAAGGTTGTGAGCTTGAGAGAGGGAAAATGTGGTGATGTTTTCCACCAGTGGTGGAAAAGTCAGTGAGAGGAGGGGATTTGGGAGGGAAGATGAATAGTTCAGTCTTGGACATAATTGTGGTATTTGTGGTAATAATAATAATAATAATAATGGTATTTGTTAAGCACTTATTATGTGCCAAGCACTGAGGCAGATACAAGGTAATTAGGTTGTCCCACATGGGACTCATAGTCTTAATCCCCATTTTACAGATGAGGTAACTGAGGAACAGAGAAGTTAAATGACTTGCCCAAAGTCACACAGCTGACAAGTGGCAGAGCCGGGATTAGAACTCACGACCTCTGACTCCCAAGCCCGTGCTCTTTCTGCTAAACCAAAGCGCTTACTCTGTGCCGGGCACTGTACTAAGCACTGGTTAGACACAGTCCCTGTTACACATAGGGCTCATGGTTTTAATCCTCATTTTACAGATGAGGTAATTGAGGCAAAGAGAAGTGACTTGATGAAGGTCACACAGCAGACAAGTGACATTCAGCATTAGAACCCAGGCCCTTCTGACTCCCAAGCCTGTGCTCTATCCACTAGGCAATCCTGCTTCTCAGTGGATGTGTTGAGTTTGAGGTGTTGGCAGGACACTGAAGTAGAGATGTCCTCAAGGCAGGAGGAAGTCTGAGATTGCAGAGAAGTGGGGCTGGAGATGTAGATTTGGGAGTCACTTGCTTAGAGATGGTAGTTGTGGTGGTAGGAGTGAATAAGTTACCCCAGGGAGAGGTGTAGATTGAGAATAGAAGGGGACTCAGAGCCGAACCTTGAAGTACCCCCCTCACCCACATAGTTAGGGGGCAGGATGCAGAGGAGATCTGAAAAAAGAGACAGAAATGGTCAGAAAGGTGGCAGGAGAACCAGAAGAGGACAGTTGCAGATAAAAACAGTTTGGTCATGGTCATTAGTATCAAAGGCTGCTGAGAAATCAAAGAAGATTAGGATGGGCTGGAGTCATTGCAGTCTTGAGTACCAGTTATGTAAAACTACATGATGATATTGTAATGAAGAAATTATAGTTACTTTGAAGTAATAATCTTGGTCAAAAATCAGATGAAACAGTAAGATTGGCAACTGCAGGATGACCTTCAGAGGAGTGGGAAAGTTTTCTCATTTAAAAACATTTTATCTTGTTTTGGGAGCAATATGGTGTGTAAAAATGTTAATATAACTTACAAAGACGTTTTCAAAAAGGATTCTTAACCTTGGGCATTTGCACAAAACTCTTTACATTGCACATTTGAAAGGTGAACATAGCGCTTAGTACATTGCCTGGCACATAGTAAGCTCTTAACAAGTACTATAATTTTTTACTTACCATGTTTAACTGCTACCTTCCCAAGTAGCATTTCCAGCACAAACTTCAAACTTCATGTTAATCACCCTGTATCAGAAAACTCCATGCTTAAGTATTTTAAAAGACGGCTTCAGGATGTCATTCGCCCTCCTCAGAGGTGGAGAAAAATAAAGTCTGTGGTCCAGTACTAGATCTTCAAACTACTTTGTCCAACTCTGAGACGTGAAACTGGCAGGGCAGTGTGGAGCTGAAGGAATTCCATTGCCTGCAGAGTTGTGGACCGTAAGCTCGTCCTCTAGACTATAAGCTCGTTGTGAGCAAGGAATGTGTCTGTTGTATTGTTATGTTGTACTTTCCCAAGCACTTAGTACAGTGCTGTACACACAGTAAGCACTCAATAAATCTAATTGACTGACTGACTGACTTTGGTCTCTCCTGAGGCAGCCAGTCAAAATCCCAAAGAGTGCAACTTTGCCCCTGATTCCATAGCCAAGCACACATGCCAGATCATCATCATCATCATCAATCGTATTTATTGAGCGCTTACTATGTGCAGAGCACTGTATTAAGAGCTTGGGAAGTACAAATTGGCAACATATAGAGACAGTCCCTACCCAGCAGTGGGCTCACAGTCTAAAAGATATCTTTCAAACCAATTGAATTGCGCACTCCTTTTACATGCACCTCAGGAGCCCACAAAACAAGGCCCAGCCAACTCAGTGATCCTCAAGGATGAGCTTCAGGGATAACAAGCCTAACTGAAATTTGCAGTTATTTATTTTTTTAATGGTGTTTGTTAAGGGCTTGCTATGTGCCAAGTACTGTACTAAGTTCTGGGATTAGATAATCAGGTTAGACACAGTCAACGTCTCACACGGGGCTCACAGTTTTAATCGCCATTTTACATGTGAGATAACTGAGGCCGAAAAAAGAATGCTAATAATAATAATGCTACTTGTTAAGCACTTACTATATGCAAAGCACTGTTCTAGGGTGAAGGGATTTGTCCAAGGTCACACAGCAGACAAATGGTGGAGTTGGAATTAGAACCCAGGTCTTTCTGACTTCCAGGCCTGTGCTGTATCTACTAGGCCATGCTGCTTCTCTGATCCCAAAGCCTAACTTGGAACCTTCTCCCTCCCAACCAGAGTTTTCAAAAAGAAAACTGATTGATGGGCGTTTGATCACCTTTTAGTGAGTCATTTCCCTCCTCCCCGCCTTACACTCTTGGGGAAGCACTTGCAAGGAAGCAGCCCAAAATCTAGCTGCAGGAGAGAGGGAAGGAAGATGAGAAGGGCCTGAATTATTTGCTAATTGGGTGCTTTTCCTGTAAATAGACAAGAGTAGGCTGTAGCTGGCCCAGATTATCTTGTGGCCCTTGGCAGATTTGCCTCATGCCTCTTCTGGATCCTCCTGTTCAGCAGGGTACCCCAAAAGGTCAGTCTCTCCTCAGTCCTGTCCTCAGCACCACACATCCAACCTGCACATGGTAAAGGCCCTGGGAAAGAGAGAGTTGGGGAAAGGATGTGGAGAAGCCGTGTGGCCTAATGGAAAAAGCCCGGGTCAGGGATCCTCAAAGAACCCTGTTTCTGATCCCGGCTCTGCCACTTGTCTGCTGTGGGACCTGGGGTAAATCACTTCACTTCTGTATGCCTCAGTTACCTCATCTGTAAAATGAGGATTAAGACTGTGAGCCCCATGTAGACTGCAAGCTTGCTATGGGCAGAGAGCATGTCTACCAACTCTGTTATATTGTACTCCCCCAAATACTTAGTACAGTGGTTTGCACCCAGTAAGTGCTCAATAAATACAGTTGATTAATTGATTTAGAGGGGAAGGCCCCTACAGGGCTCCCTTCCTGGTGGAAAAAAAAAAGGGTGAAATGATGAAGAGACCAATCAGTCAATGGTATTTATTGAGCACTTACTGTACTATATTAAGCTCTTGGGAGAGTACGGTACAACTGAGTGGGTAGAGGTGTTTAAAGGCACTAGAGCTATTCTAGAGTACAAGAGGAGGCATGTTTACAGTCAAGAGGGGAAGACAGACATTAATATAACTAAAAAGAATTACAGTTATGTACGTAGAAATGAGGGATGAGGTTGAGACTAGCTTTATTCCCATGATACTGTCTCCCAGCCAACCTAAAATCGGTCATAATATTGGTCCTTATTAGTCACCTACTATGTGCCAAGCACTCTTCCTAGCAATGGAGTAGATAATAGTAATAATTCTGGTATTTTTTAAGCACTTACTGTGTGCCAGGCACTATACTAAGTGCTGGGGTGGATACAAGCAAATCGGGTTGGACACAGCCCCTGTCCCATGTGGGGTTCACAGCTTCAATCTCCATTTTACAGATGAGGAAACTGAGGCCCAAATAAATGAAGTGACCTGCCCAAGGCCACACAGCAAAGTGGCAGAGCTGGGATTAGAACCCACAACCTTCTGATTCTCAGGCCCGTGCTCTATCCACTACTCCATGCTGCTTCCCAAGACATTAAGGTTATCCATATAGTCCCTAGTCCACATGAAGTTCATGGTCTAAGTAGGATTTCTCCCCCATTTTTGCAAATGAGGAAACTGAGGCACAAAGAAATGAAGTGACTGGCAGTCACACAACAAAGTGGTGAAGCCAGAATTAGAACTCAGGTCCTCTGAGGCCCAGGCCCGTGCTCTTTCCACTAGGTCACATTGCTAGAGAGAAGCAACTGGTTTGTCCTTCAGAACCCATCACCCCCAGCCTAATCCTGGGGGGGGCCCCGGGAAGCTTCTAAGTTTGTGGGGGGTAGGGGAGTGTCTGGCATTCCCCAAGAAGGGAATCAGTTTAATCCAAGGCAACACCAAAGGAAGTGTAAACCTGTCATCCGATTTCCCAGACCGCAAAGCATGATATTTCGTGTAGGACCTCCAAAGGGAACTTAAAATAACAATGTTGCGAAAGCCTTAGGGGAAAAACATGACGGATCTGTAAACACCATTGCATTGTTACCCTGCTTTGACTGCACTTCAGGTAGAGGAGACCGTTATGTAATCTGGGCAGGAAAGAATATGCTGTTTGCATTTTCAAGGCTTTTATTTTTGACGGTATTAACCAATTTTCACTGTGAGAATAAAATAGCAGAATCTCCACCAGATTCTCCCCGAAATACACTTTCCACAAGCCCTAATAATAAGTGGTTATGTAACCATGGAAAAAGCCTTTTTTGGAAAAAGAAAGTCAGAGAAGGCTTGAACTTTAGAACAATAGCATTGAAAATCAGACTCTGCTTAATGTAACTTTGAACTCTTTATACTGTGCAGAGAGAGTGCAGGTACTTGTGTTTTGTGCAATTATGTTTATATAATCAGCTTTTTTAGGAGGATATCCATTTGAATAGTTATTTTTAGAACACTCCAGCAGAGAGAACAAGAACAGGAGAGAGAGAGAGAGAGAGAGAGAGAGAGAGAGAGAGAGTCTGTGTGTGTGGTGTGTGTTTGTCATTTTCAGCTGCAGGTCTAAATCTGCTTTCCATATCTGTCAGGAGCTTTCCCTCGCCCTGTAAACTCTTCAGATCTGATTTACTGCCCCTGGCAGACTGGTCCATGAAAGTTAAACTCTCAGTTATCTGCACCTGCTCACAAAAAGGGAGTTTCACTTCCCATTTGAATGTTAGCAGGTAGTTGGATGATGAAAAACTGAGCAACCTAAAGAATCAGGAATTGCCGTAAAGCAAACGAATTTAGTGCTCTTTCATTTCCTTGTCCACTGACACTCACTTTCACCTGTTTCCCCCCCAAATTAATCTTGTGGAATACTTTTCTAATTCTGTGAACATTTAGAATGTTATCTTCATGAGCAGTAGTTCTTTATTTCTTAGGAGAAAGAGAAAGATAATCAGCATCAGTGACAGGGTTACTCCATGCAGTGTAGAAGACGAATATAAAAGATGGATTCCAGAGTCCTTGTGCTCAGTTTGTAATGGTCTTTGTAAGCACTTGTTATGTGCCAAGCAACGTACTAAGCGCTGGGGTGGGTAGAAGATGAGCAGGTAGGACACAATATGGCAATCACCTTGTCCAAAACAATAGCCCAAGAATATGGGGAATATTTATTTTTCCAGGTTTATAAATTTGCCTATGTGCCAGACACTGTACTAAGCTCTGAGTAGATATAAGCTAATGAGGTTGGATGCAGTCTTAGACCCCATTTTCCAAATGAGATAACTGAGGCACAGAGAAGTTACATGACTTGCCCAAAGTCACACAGCAGACAAGTGGCAGAGCCGGGATTAGGACCCAGGTCCACCCCTGCTCTATCCACTAGGCCAAGCTGCTCCCATCTGCATAAGACGACTTGCTAGGTGTTGGAAGAGCCAGTGCTACCCATGATTTTCCCCTCACATCCCACCCTGCCCCCAGTTTAATCTACAAAACCAGATTACTCATCTCTGCAAACCCAATAAAAATATTTTAATCCTAATCCGAGTACAGGATACCCCCATACACACTGATTAATGTCTGTCTCCCCTTCTACTCTGTAAATTCTGTGTTGGGCAGGGAACAAACTAATTCAGCATTGTGACTTTGAAACTAATATGTGCATCCAGCTGTTTTTCCTTTCCTTTTTTCTAACCCAAAGAAAATTATCCTTTGGGTTTATTTTTTAAAATGTTGTCTAGTGCCCTGTTTTTCCATTTATATTCATAGGCGTTTAGCCATTTCCGAGCCAGGATAGCCAAATTTTCCTTTTTGTGGTATTTAAGTGTTTTGGGTTTTTTTAATGGTATTTGTTAGGCGCTTACTATGTGCCAGGCACAGTACTAAATGCTGGGGTAGTTACAAGCTATTCAGGTTGGACACGGTCCATGTACCACATAGGGCTCACTCTCTCAATCTCCAGTCTACAGATGAGGTACCTGAGGCACAGAGAAGTGAAGTGATTTGCCCAAGGTCACCCAGAAGACTAGTGGTGGAGCTGGGATTAGAACCCAGGTCCTCCGACTCCCAGGATCTTGCTTTCTCCTCTAGGTCATGCTGCTTACTATGTGCCAAGCACTGTACCAACCACTGAGGTAGATACAAGATAATGAAGTCTCAGGCACAGTTCCTGTTGCACATCGGACTCACAGTCTAACTAGGAGGGAGATCCATCATATACCAATTTAGTCAATTTAATAAAAACATTCTTTAGAGCAGTGATCTTCTGAATTGGCTTAATGGTATTTGTTAAGCGCTCACTGTTTGCCAGGCACTTTACTAAGCACTGGGGTAGATAACCAGATATTCGAGTTGGACACAACCCGTGTTCCCACATGGGCTCACAATCTTAACCATATTTTACAAATGAGGTAACTGAGGCACAGAGAAGTGAAGTGACTTGCCCATGGTCACACAGCAGATAAATGGCAGACCCAGTATTAGAACCCAGGTCTTTCTGACACCAAAGCCCATGCTCTGTCCACTAGGCCACACAATTATTTTCAATTCTCTTAATTGCTTTTCATTCTGCTTTCTTGTTGCACAAGTTATATGCTTATAGGAGTTTTTCCCCTTAAGCTGGAAAACACTCTCTCTGGCCCAATGACATTTGGGTTTAATGGAAAAAGAGATAAGTCAGAGTTCCTGGAAGGCATTTACAAACTGGAGCACGAGAAAATGAGCAGAGCACTTGAATGTATTTGTTTTTATAGGTGTGGGTGTGTTTATATGGAGAACAGAGCGGCTTCTTTCAGCCTCCTGTCCATGCCCTGTAATTTAGATGATCACCTAGCATAGCACTGAATCTAATTTTTACAAAATGGAGATTGTGGGTGCACAACTTGGGATGAGATTCCCCAGGATGGGAACAAACTGGAAAAGGAATTTCCTGACCTGTGCCAGGCAAGAGTAGCTGTAAATTTCGAGCCTGGTAATGAGTAGTCATCATTCAGTCCATATCACCTCCTGGCATTGTTAAAGTGCTGGATTAAGTTGAATTCACCGGACAACCATTTGGAACGTGGTGTTTTCCTGCCTCATCCTAATCTGTCTCAGAACTTCATTCTGCAATCTGTGTGCTCTCTTCCCTGCTTCTCCTCCTCCTCCTACCCTGCAACATGGGCTCGGACCAAAGCAACTCTCCCATAGTATGACTTAGAAGGGGGAGGAGCCAGCCTGTGTACACAAGACCAGCTTGTGTGCCCTGGACCAGCTTGTGTTCACACAAGACTAGCACTCATTTTCAATGGAGTGAGCTGGTTGACTTTCATGGCCCTGCATTTCCTTTTGGTGTATTACACATTTGCTATACCTTAAAACAGTCTAAGGGAAAAAACCTATCCATTTGTTTATAAACATTTTCTTCAGTGTCCACATGCAGTACTGTCCAAGAAATGATGCACCTTAAGCCGGAAGAGGTACAGTAGCAACCGTGATCTGAATCTTATTTTTAATTTTTATCCATATTTTCAGTCAACTGACTGATGCCATTTGCATGATTTCTTCCAACATCACATCATTTTCTGTTGGCGGAAGAACATCCCCTAATTCTCCAACAGCATCCTATCCAAAACATGCAGTGAAATTACCAGTCTTTACCAGCATTGTCACCCAGTATAAAAAGTGTTTATATTGTCCTCTCCCAAGCACTTAGTACAGTGGTCTCCACTCAGTAAGTGCTCCGTAAATAGGATTGACTGATTGATACCCACAGACCACCTTGCCACAATGAAAATAGTTTCCACAGAACAGCATTCGAACCACCAGCGTAGCTCTGTCCCACAAACCTGTGGGTTTTCAGGGACCTGGAGTAGTGTGAGGGAGCCCATTATCCCCGGACTACTTTCAGCTCCCGTGCCACGCGACTCAACACACAAGCAGCCCTGGTATTAATGATGATAATGATTTCCATATTTGTTAAGTGTGTATCTTGTGCCAAGCACTGTGTTAAGTGCTGGGGTCGGTGCAAGATAATCAGGTTGGATGCCATCCTAGATCTAGGCCCCATGGAATTGGAGAACATATATAGGTTTTTTCCCTATCGTGCCTGTTCTAAACTCCACATAGGACTGCAGGAGATGCTAACAGCCCTCCCTCCCACCCTCCTCTTGCCATCTTCTCTCTCATGTTTTATATCAGAGAAGCAGTGTGGCTCAGTGAAAAGAGGATGGGCTTTGGAGTCAGAGGTCATGGGTTCAAATCCTGGCTCTGCCGCTTGTCAGCTATGTGACTTAGGGCAAGTCACTTAACTTCTCTGTGCCTCAATTCCCTCATCTGTAAAATGGGGATTAAGACTGTGAGCCCTCCGTGGGACAACTTGATCACCTTGTAACCTCCCCAGCGCTTAGACCAGTGCTTTGCACATAGTGAGTGGTTAATAAATGCCATTATTATTATTATTATTATTATTATTATTATTATTATTATTATTATTATATCTGACACCCTCCGGGAGCTTGTGATCTAGAACTCTGTCCTGGGGCCTTTGAGGAAGCTTCCATCCCTTTTATAGTTGAGATAACAGAGGCACAGAGAAGTTAAGTGACTTGCCCAGGGTCACACAGCAGACAAGTGGCAGGCCTGGATTAGAACCCTAGTCCTCTGACTCCAAGGCCCATGATCTTTTCCTCTAGGCCAGGTACTTCTTAAAAAAAAAAAAATCTGTAGGTGACTTCTCTTGAATTGGTAGTGTTCTTTCTTTGGAGGAATACAAACAGAGGTCAGCCCTGGAAACAGCCCATGGGGCTGGGAAGAGCTGGCACTAAACTTGAACCCAACCTCTCATACCTCTGAAATAAATCATCTCTGCCTCTCCACTGGCTCAGTTGGTGTATTTTCAAAATGGCAGATTCAGTCCCTTGTGTTTCTGCATCAGTCAGTAGGAGGAATTTGTTGTTCTCTTGGGGTGGAGACAATGAGTCCCAAGACTTGTAGTTTTACACATATACCGGGGTCCTGTAAGTGAAGAAATATCCCTGTGTGTGTTGTTTGAGAGCCATTCAGAAGGATCTGGGCCCCTTTAAAAGGCCTGCTATGCCATAAAGATAAACATTTTCCAAATTGGGGCTCAGGTAGACAAGACCTCAGATTTTACCAAGAATGCCAGGCAGGGTTCAGAAAAGATGGGGCTGGGCCAGACCAGGCTTTGAATATCTAGTCCATGCACAGGCCGTAGTTTAAAGCACTTCAGTTTCTAGAATCTCATTTCACACTCACTTTCTGGTGGTGTGAAATTGGAGCAGTTGTCAGAGGAGGAAAGTTTGTTCACATCAGGTACAGGGTAGAGAACCCAAAGCAGTAGAATTGAAATATCTCTCTGGTAGACCACCCTGCTTTACACTTGAGCTTGGGCTAGTCCATCTCCTGGGAGACTGGGAGTAAGAGTTCAAAAAGTAAACACTGCCAGTGAAGCAAAATCATCTGCTGTGCCATTGCTGCTCCTGCTATTGCTATTGCTGCTACTGCTGCTGTTAGCGAGAGTTTTCTTTTTAATGCCTGGAGCCTAGCATGTGAGGCCTTATCACAAGATTTACATTCACTTAAGAGGTTTTACACAGTATTTACAGGCGCCGTATACTGACTGGATTATTTACTGCCTCATGAAATTTCACCTACTCAGGCTGTTTTTCAAAACTATATTTGAAAACATAAGCTACCGTTGAGAGTCCCACAGAAAGACATATTACAGTTGTGTGGAATAAGTAGTTTGCAGTCATTTTTCACATAGGAGAAGATTGAAGTCTGGTGTTTGATAATCATTTTCCCCTGAGCGACTCGTATTTTTTTATACTGATACCATCATTCTGAAGCTGCACTTTGCATTGGGTTTGAATCAAATGCACCATATTGTGGCAAATGAAAAATCTGCATTAATGGTCTCTGTAGATTTTGACAGTTAATGTAGAGTTCTGACGAACTAAGGGTTATTTTTCTGCCCAAATAAAGCACAGAACAGGCTTAACTGGGCTGTTGAAGAGCTAGCAGTTATTTTGAAACACAGCTCCTGAAAAACACACCCACACACACAGATACACATGCCCATGACACTAGGCCTTTTCGTCCTTGTTACACCCCTCCTGGAGTATGTCTAGTAGTAATAAAAGCAATGGTATTTAATGAGGGACTGTTGAGTGCAGTAGACCAAGTGCTTAGGAAAACATAACTGGGGCCCAAGATATGTTCTATACCCACAGGGAGCTGTCACTGTAATGGAGGGACAGACATAAAAATATTTACAAGTAATGGAAGCAACGTGAATAATTGATTGTCTAATTGAATATACCTATATACACAAGTTCTGAGGAGTATACCTATTTACACAAGTGCTGAGGATGGGTATAAATAACAATAATAATAGATGGCATTTGTTAAGCACTTACTATGTGCAGAGCACTGTTCTAAGCACTGGAGGGGGTGGGGATACAAGGCGATCAAGTTGTCCCATGTGGGGCTCACAGTCTTAATCCCCATTTTACAGATGAGGTAACTGAGGCTCAGAGAAGTTAAGTGACTTGCCCAAGGTCACACAGTAGACATGTGGCGGAGCGGTATTCGAACCCATGACCTCTGACTGCAAAGCTCAGGCTCTTTCCACTGAGCCACACTGCTTCTCTATGATCACAATAGCTGTTGGGTTAGCATGACTCAGGGTGCTGGGGATTCATTGGGGAAGGCTTATTGGAGGAGATGGGATTTTAGGATCGCTTTGAATGTCGGGAGACGAGAGTCCTGTTGCATTTGGTAAGGAGGGCACTAATACCATGAGCAAGATAACAGCAGGGTCCAATTCTGAGGGGAACGTGGGAGGAGCGAAGAACGTGACCCAGGAAGTAGCATGTGAAGAGAGAGGGTAGGTCAAGTGGTAAGAAGTTTTGTCCTTTGATGTGGAGATGGATGAACAGCAGCTAGTGGAGTTTTATTAGGAGTGAAGCGATGTGTGCTGAGTTACATGTTAAGGAGATGATCCAGACAGCAGAATTGTAGTAGTAGAAGAGCATTTCTAGAACAGCACCAAACTATTTACTAGGCACGGTTCTGTGTTCTGGGAGAGAATATGTTGGTGGGAATTGGATGTGGACCCTGTCCTGCAGGGAACTGACAGTCCAGTAATAGTAATAATAATTTTGTTATTTGTTAAGCGCTTACTATGTGCAAAACACTGTTCTAAGTGCTGGGGGAGGATACAAGGTGATCAGGTTGTCCCATGTGGGGCTCACAATCTTAATCCCCATTTTACAGATGAGGTAACTGAGGCATAGAGAAGTTAAGTGACTTGCCCAAAGTCACATAACTAACAAGTGGCGGAGCCAGGATTTGAACCCATGACCTCTGACTCCCAAGCCTGGGCTCTTTACCCTGAGCCGAGTAGAGGTTGATAGGGTGGAGTAGAGGCTGGAGACAGGAAAATAAGTGAGATGACTGCAACAGTAGTCTAACTGTTATATGATTCATGCAGATCCAGAACTAGTGCCTCTTTGGATGGTGAGAAACGGGCAAGTCTGGGAAATGTTTTGGAAGAAGAATCTGCAGAATTTAGCAATTGCTTGAATGTAGTTGCTGAGCGATGGTGACATTTGAGGATCATTGGGTCAGTAGAATTCACTGAGGGCTTCCTCTACTGAGCACTATACCAAAGTATTGGGAGGAGCAGTGGAGTTAGTGAATATGATCCTTGCCCTTGAGGAGCTTACATTCTGGCAGAGGAGACAGACATTGTAAGGGTAATTAAAGGGAAACCACAGGGTTTAAATAAATGTGCGTAACTGCTGTGGCTGGGAGTGGGGTCATTCAAGTGCTTAGGTGATGCTGAAGTGGCAGTAGAGGGGGAAATAGGGAGGAGAGATTCCATTCCATTCAGTCGTATTTATTGAGCACTTAATGTGTGCAAAGCACTGTACTAAGAGCTTGGGAGAGTACAATACAACAACAAACAGACACATTCCTGCTCACAACGAGCTCACAGTCTAGACCAAGT
The DNA here is from genome assembly GCF_015852505.1 of Tachyglossus aculeatus. Taxonomy (NCBI): domain Eukaryota; kingdom Metazoa; phylum Chordata; class Mammalia; order Monotremata; family Tachyglossidae; genus Tachyglossus; species Tachyglossus aculeatus. Next base: position 21,474,582 of record NC_052070.1, read on the forward strand.
TTCCAGACCCAGGGAAGCCTGAGGCGGCTACCATGGCAGGTAGGGGGGACGAGGGGCGAGTGCCTCAATCAATCGTATTTATTGAGTGCTTAGTATGAGTAGAGCACTGTTCGAAGAGCTTGGGAGAGTACAGTATAAGAGGGCTCCTGCTGGGTGAGGCCGTGGTTCCCGGAATCCAATGGCAACACTGCGAAGGGAGGGAGGGACTGTTTGGTACTAAGGAGCTGATGGATCCTCTATTACTGCTCCCCCTGTGTTCAGGAGAGGCAGCATGGCCCAGTGGCTAGAGTCCAGGCCTAGGAGTCAGAAGGACCTGGGTTCTAATCCCAACTCCATCTCGTACCTGCTGTGTGATCTTGAGCAAGTCACTTTACTTCTCTGGGCCTCAGTTCCCTCATCTGTTAAGACTGTGAGCCCCATGGGGGGGCAGGGACGGTGTCCTACACGATTACCTTGTACCTACCCCAGCGATTACTACAATGACTGGCACATATTAAGCACTTAAAATTACTCAGGGGAAAGACTTCCTGAAGAAGATGTGATTTTAGAAGAGCACTGAGAAGCAGTGTAGCCTAGTGGGTAGAGCATGGGCCTGGGAGTCAGCCAGACCTGAGTTCTAATCCTGGCTCCACCACTTGTCTAGCTGTATGTCCTTGGACAAGTCACTTTCTTTCTCTGTGCCTCAATTTCCTCATCTGTAAAATGGAGATTAAGACTGTGGAACATGGACTGTGTCCAACCTAATTATCTTGTATCCATCCCAGCACTTTTAGTATGGTCCCTGGCCCACAGAAAATACTTAACAAATGCCATAAGAAAAAAAAAGATGGAAAGAGTTGTGGTCTGCCTGATATTGAGGGGGTGTTCCAGAGAGAACACAGGGAGTTAGCAAGAGATCAGCAACAGGAGAGATGAGAATGAAGCCCAGTGAATGGATTGGCTTGAGAGGGGCCAGGCAAGCTGGGGTGTAATGGGAGAAGAGCAAAAATAAGTAGGTGGTTGTGTACCCTAAAGCCAATTGGTCAGGAGTACCTGCTTGATTTGGAGAGGAAGGGGTGGTCTTGATGGGGAACTCTGGACTGTAGTCCTTATTTTCTGTTTACTTCGCCATATCCAGTTCCATTAAGCAATTCTCACAAATCAGATTTTTCCTTGTGGCCAATTTATTAAAAAGACATAACTTCTTGCTTTCTAGTTCTTTCTCTCTAATGTGGTAAGTGAAAAACGCAAGCCATGTATTTAAGGTGTTTATAATTGGATGCAGTAGATACGAGGGCTAGCTTTGGATAGTTCCGTATTAGGAAGCCTCTTGAATGTCTTCCTTTTATAGAACATACGTAGCAATGAAAGAACATTCACGAACATCATTCTGCAGTGCCAAATAACATCTAGACTGTACCATGCTATTATAGTGCAGCCTTTTGGATAAGAGTTCATATTGTATTGTTGCACTGAATGGGTGGCAGAGATATAAATACAAACAGCACCTCCTGCCTACCTATTAACAGTCCTATGCAGATGCCAGTAATGAAGTACATCATCTGCCGTTGTGTTTGATGCTGTCGAAGGGGAATTATGACCTTTGTGACGTTATCGATCTATGGTGTGATTGCATTCTTGCAGTGAAAGTCACTGAAATCTTCAATTTCATTCCTTATACCAACTACCTGAGACAAGGAATAATTGCTCAGAAATTGCTTGTCGTGACTTATTGCTTAAATACATTCAGTGGCTAAATATATCCTATTCTAAAATGGGTGAGATTAACAGATCCGTTGCCAAAAAGAGGGGGAATTTTTAAACAGCTTTGCTAATATTATTGTTAAGGGACATTTCAAGACCCTTTCAGAAGGAAGCCAGCTATCATTTGAACTGTGGCTCCCCGAGAGCTTAAAAATCTGGCTTGTCACCACCATTCTTCCTCACGCTTTTGTAGGATCTATGCATGTCCTTCGACCTCAGCTAACTATAATAATAATAATGATGATGATGGTATTTGTTAAGCTCTTACTATGTGCCAAGCACTGCTCTATGTGCTGCAGTAGATACAAGGTTATCAGGTTGTCCCAAGTGGGGCTCACAGTCTTGAACCCCATTTTACAGATAGGTAACTGAGACACAGAGAAGTTAATGACTTGCCCAAAATCACACAGCTGACAAGTGGCGAAGCTGGAATTAGAACTCACGACCTCTGACTCCGAAGCCTGTGCTCTTTCCACTAAGCCACGCTGCTTCTCGTACAGTTTAGGCTTCAGAATAGGAAAGATAGGGCATCTACCTAAACCCCTAAACTGTTCTGTGTCTCCCAGGTGACCCCAAAACTGCTTCTCTTTCCCCACACTCCCAACCCCACCTTCTAATGTGCACATGATTTTGCCTTTGCTTTTGGCAGCATTTTTTTCAGTGTTCACTTAAGTAGCAGGGCTATTATTAAAATTCAGTATAATTCTTCCAGTGCAAATAGACACATTCAATGAGATGTGTCAGATCCAAATTTCAAATTTGTACCAATGTTGAGTGACATTACTGAGTGGCCATGGACACGGATTCTATGATGCCACTAGCCTCCATAACCCAAATGATGGGGGTGGGACTGTCACTTCATTCAATTGCACTTATTGAGCGCTTACTTCGTGCAGAGCACTGTACTTGTACTTGCTCTTGGGAGCATACAAAACAACCACAGACATATTCCCTGCCCACAACGAATGTTGTCTTTCAGGCGCTTACTTCACTCCACAGCTCTTGAACTCCTTTTCCTGTTTCTCTCTTTCATGCAAGGTGCCTGGTTCTGTCTACACCTTCCCGTCCCCACACATATTCTACCAGGTCAGGGCCCAATGGGTTAGCATCGTTCTAAAATTAATCCGAGTGGAAAGGTAGCACATCTAGACCTTAGGTGCAAATGAGTAATCATTTTCCACCACCAGCTGGGCAGTGGCATACCAGATCACTTCATCAATACTTTATCTCTTCCTCTCATCTCCCCAGCCTGAATCCCCCCTTTCAAAGCCCCACTGAAGGCTCACCTCCTCCAGGAGGCCTTCCCAGACTAAGCCTCCCTTTTCCTCAGCTCCCCCTCCTCCCCCCATCGCCCCAACTCACCCCCTTTGCTCTACCCTCCCTCCCCACCCCACGGCACTTGTGTATATATGTACATATCTATAATTCCATTTATCTATATTAATGCCTGTTTATTTGTTCTGATGTGTACAGATATCTATAATTGTATCAATTTTATACTGATGCTATTGATGCCTGTGTACTTGTTTTAATGTCTCTCCCTCCTTCTAGACTGTGAGCCCATTGTGGGCTGGGATTTTCTCTCTTTGTTGCTGAATTGTACTTTCCAAGTGCTTAGTACAGTGCTGTGCACACAGTAAGTGCTCAATAAATACAACTGAATGAACGAATAAATGAATCTACCACTTGCCCCCTAAGCTAAAAACAGAAGTTGGCCCTCAAATATGCATTTCCACCCCATGGTGCCTGATCTTCGGAAGTAGAAAATGACATTTAGTGGGAGTAGTTGGGTTAAAAATAATACAGGTAGTCCTCAGATGTAACACAATTGGTTTCTGAAAACTACGTCTTAAGTCGCAACACTAGGTTGGAACCAATTTTCTCGTAGGAGCGATGTTATATAAATGGGGAAGTGGTGGGTGCCCTATTTTTACCAAAATTGCCAGGAATTAAGTCCTCAATCTGTTATAGATGAATAATATAACTACATGTGGGGATTTATATGGAGTCAGAGGGGTTCCACGATAGAGTAATAATAATAAAAATAATAATAATGACATTTACGTGCTTACTGTGTGCAAAGCACTTTTCTAAGAGCTAGGGGGTTACAAGGTGATCAGGTTGTCCCACATGGGGCTCACAGTCGTAATCCCCATTTTACAGATGGGGTAACTGAGGCTTAGAGAAGTGAAATGACTTGCCCAAGGTCACCCAGCAGACATGTGTGGTGGAGCTGGGATTAGAACCCATGACCTCTGACTCCCAAGCCCGGGCTCTTTCCACTGAGCCACGCTACTTCTCTAAGCAGTAGCCTGCTTCTCTAAGGAGTAGCCAACTCCTACTTTCATTGGAAATGAAACGGATATATTAATTTTCCCTGAGGTTCAGGTTAAGACATTTCTTCCCCGTCCTCTTTAAACTTTGTCCCATTCTTTCCCTCACCACGATTGTTAACCTTGTTTCCCCATTTTCCTGTGGCTTTTGGGCACCTCTCCCAACCACTCCCCAAAGTTAGTGTCATCAAGGAAGCTAGTATGTAAAATTGAAACTGAACTGTTGTAAAGCTGAAACAAGGTGCACACTAAGAAATGTTATAATAATAATAATAATAATGGTATTTATTCAGCACTTCCTATGTGATAAGCACTCTGCTAAGTACTGGGGTATATAAGATTGAACATGATCCCTGTCCCACATGATGCTCACAGCCTGAGAGGGGAAGATCGGGCGTCTTATCCCAGATAGATGTAGACAAAGTGATTTTCTGTTCCCCATAAGGACGGATTCTCTTTCTACCCCTGCTAGCTGTAGCTAGGTGTACGCTGTGGGTCTACACTGGCAGTCCTAAACAAACTTGAACGACGCCTTGAAAGACCCACAAAAGCATCACAACTTCAAGCCGTGCCCTGTTGAGTGGAAGACTGGCAGACCAGGGTAGAGAAGCAGCGTGGCTCAGTGGACAAGAGCACGGGCTTTGGAGTCAGAGGTCATGGGTTCAAACCCCGGCTCCACCAATTGTCAGCTGTGTGACTTTGGGCAAGTTACTTAACTTCTCTGTGCCTCAGTTACCCCATCTGTAAAATGGGGATTGAGACTGTGAGCCCCACATGGGACAACCTGGTCACCTTGTAACCTCCCCAGTGCTTAGAACAGTGCTTTGCACATAGTAAGCGCTTAATAAATGCCATTATTATTATTATTATTATATCTCAGCTCCACCAATTGTCAGCTATGTGACTTTGGGCAAGTCACTTAACTTCTCTGTGCCTCTGTTACCTCATCTGTAAAATGAGGATTAAGACTGTGAGCCCCACGTGGGACAACCTGATTGCACTTTATCTACCCCAGCGCTTAGAACAGTGCTTTGCACACAGTAAGCGCTTAACAAATGCCATCATTATTATTATTAGCAGACAGATCAGCCTGTTGGGCAAGCAATCAGGAGAGTGGTTTTTCTCCTTGAACAGAAGCTTCAGAAAATTCAGGATAGACTGTGAGCTCCCTGTGGGCCAGGGATCATGTGTAAATGATCTCAGCATTCAGCAAAGCACCCAATGGCAGAGCTTTGAACCCAGAGGGCACTCAGTATGGGGCTCGGCATCCAATAGGTTGCACAACACAGTGCTGTGCCCTCAGTAGGTACCTGGTAAAGTGCTCTGATGATAATAATAATAATAATGGTATCCATTAAGCACTTATGTGGCAAGCACTGAAAGTAAGCATTGTAGTAGATACCAGGAATCAGGTTGGATATCAATCAATCAGTGATATTGGAGTGCTTACTCTGTGCAGAGCACTGTACTAAGAGTTTCAGAAAGTACAGTGCAACAGAGTTAGCAGACATGTTCCCTGCCCACAATGAGCATACTTTCTAGAGGATATAGCCCCTTCCTCACAGTGAGAGAGGAGGAGCAGGTATTTCATTCCCATTTTACCTCTGAGGAAACTGAGGCACAAAGAAGTGAAGTGACTTGCCCCAGGTCCCTTAGCAGGCAAGTGGCAGATCTGGTCTTAGAACCCAGGTTCTCTGACATCCTGGCCAGTCTTCTTCCACTGAGCCACACTGCTTCCCCACACTGCACACAGCAAGCGAAAAGTCTACGTAAATAACTTCCTGTAGTTACGTATCACAAATGTGTGTTTTTTTTTTTCTCAGAGCCTCTAGATTTCTCACATATATAACCTGGAGCATCCTCACTCTGTCCCTTTGAAGAAATTAGGGGGCGAGTATCATTGTCCCCATTTTCTCTGGGCAAGGTAAAACAGAATGGAATTGTAGGAGAGACTAACATTTCAGATGAAAAGGAAAGCAAAGCTTAAATGCAAAGGGCATTGCAGTTGACATCTTTCCAGTGGTCTTTTTCCTTCCCAAGTAAGGGTGACTGAAGAGTGATTACAACGTGTAATTTGCACTCAAGAAACTTTTAGCACTTGACAACCCCAATTGTCTACATTTTAGCTCCCAAGAGCAGCAGTCAGTTCTACTCTGTCAGAAACAAATAGAAAGATCGGGTAGAGTTGATCAGATTGAGTTTCTGCTTATTTAAATAAAACCTAAAGCCAAGGACTCAAGCCCTTGGACATCTCAAGGCCCCATATTTACCCTAAAAATGTTCTATTCTCCTTAATATAACCCCTAGTGGAAGTGTTGATGTTCTTACTCATTTCCTGAACTAAGTTTTGTGGTGTAAATTATTTGATTATCATCTCAGAGAAGCCTGCCTTTCACTGATGAATGCAGTTAAATCTCTCGGTAAGTGTCTGGGGTATCAGCTTAATTTAGTAAAGTGCTAAATAGGCAGGATTGGTTTGAATATCACAAGAAGTGTAAATTCAAAATTGTTAGTACTAGAGTAAAAGCTGCCAAACCTGAGACAGACCATAAGCACCCAGTACTCATTGGATCAGGGAGAAGGGAAAATTTTTCCCATGAACCCAGACTGCTGTTCATTTATGGATTATATGAAATGGGCAGAGTAATTGGGCACCATTGACATGTGAGCAATGTGGACAGATGGCTTTCATGTTTGAACAAATTTCAGTAAAATTGAGGAATTTGTAAGCCTGATTTTACAGAAATGGCTGTTTTCTTCCGTGAAATACTGGACATTGGTGTTCATTGAGTTTTGTTGTGCTCTTTTTGAACTCTGTACCCCCAAGGACACATTTTTACCTCCTTACTGCAAGTTTGCTGAGTTCTTTGTGTAAATGATGGTTTACCAGATTCAAAATCCTTGGCCAATGTTTATATTCAGGAGAGGGTTAATAGTGACCACCGAAGACTTCCTAGTGGTTCAGGAAGGAAAAAACAGCATTTGGAATACAGAGTGGTTAGCTTGCTAAATTTAGCATCCAGAGAAATCCACAGTTGGTCAATCCTGCTGTCCTCAAAATTCAGACTGCCAGCAATGGGAACTCCCAAATAAAGGCTCTGGAGAGGCAGAGAGTCTTTTTGGTCAGGATAATGACTCCATTTGTGTTCTTTATTGGTTTGCTTGTACAAAAGGCAAAAAAAGCAAAATCCCAAATGAATGTTTTTATGCAGCCTGAAGTTCCTGAGCACACATCTAAACCATTCATCCTGGTTGAATAAGTTTTCATGTATTTGTTTAGGTTAATGGTTTGGCCTTGTGCCCTTGCCCGCACAGTATTTCTAAATGGAAGCTTGCAGTTTAGCAAGTAGGAAAGCAAGCAAAATACTTGCTAGTAGTTTTTTTTTATGTATGTATTTATTTATTGAAATAAATTGTGAAAGGGATTTTTTTTTAGTTGAAACCTCTTTGAAACTTTTGATCAAAGAAGTTTCCAAACAATTTTCAGATCATCAAAAATAAAATGAAGGGTCCCATTATTTTGTTACTCTTAGTACCTCCTAGGTTGCCAGGTTTAGGTTCAGTGGGGTAAAAGCAAAGAAAGAGCTTGCCTTCACACCACTGCTTTTAGTAAATAGTCTTTCCTCATTTTCCCACCTCCTCTGCATTTTTCCCCTCCCATTGGAAGCTTTTATCCAGTAGATAACCACTCCCAAAGAGCAAAATGAAGCACCCGAGTCAGGCCTGAGACCTGACTGTAACGAGGTAAACTGTAAGCTCGTTGTGGGCAGGGAATGTGTCTGTTTATTGTTATAATGTACTCTCCCAAGCACTTAGTACAGTGCTCTGCACACAGTAAGCACTCAGTAAATACAATTCAGTGAATGAGTGAGGAAAACCAGTTAGCATTAGCTTATAGAGAAGCAGCGTGGCTCAGTGGAAAGAGCACAGGCTTGGGAGTCAAAGGTCTTGGGTTCTTATCCCAGCTCCATCACTTGTCAGCTGTGTGACTTTGGGCAAGTCACTTAACTTCTTTGTGCCTCAGTTGCCTCATCTGTAAAATGGGGATTAAGACTGTGAGCCCCACATGGGACAAGCTGATGACCTTGTATCTCCCCCAACGCTTAGAACAGTGCTTGGCAGATAGTAAGCGCTTAACAAATGTCATCATTACTGTTATCCCCATTTGTCATATTCATTCGACTTATGGCAAGATGCTTGCTTTGGGACTTCAGCATCTAGACTGAGTGAGAAAAATAGGGTTTTTTGGTTTGGGGGAGTTTTGGGGGGTTTTTTTTTGCTCTTGTGGGATGACTTGTGGGAATATAGGTATACTCTGGACTTGAAATAACGTCTTCCCAAGTAAACTTCACATTTTCTTAGGTAATTTTCACATGGGCATCCAGGGTAGAAGTGGCAGACTTCCCTACCATTATGGGAGAGTTCCTGACTGACATTGTGGAAGGCAGAGGCAAGAATGAAGGTCCCCTTCTGTGGCCTTCACCATCTTCCTTCACTTCTCTTCCATGCAGGCATTGACTGTGGAGCCTAGGCCTGTGGGAGAAAATTTGTCCTGGGTCATTCATTCATTCATTCATTCATTCAATTGTACGCATTGAGCGCTTACTAATAATAATTGTGATATTTGTTAAGCACCAACTATGTGCTAGGCACTGTTCTAAGCGCTGGGGTGGACACAAGCAAATCGGGTTGGACACAGTCCCTCTCCCACATGGGGTTCACAGTCTCAATACCCATTTTACAGATGAGGGAACTGAGGCACAGAGAAGTTAAGTGACTTGCCCACGGTCACGCAGCAGACAAGTGGCGGAGCTGGGGTTAGAACCCATGACCTTCTGACTCCCAGGCCCAAGCTCTGTCCACTATGCCATGCTGCTTACTGTGTGCAGAGCACTGTACTAAGCACTTGGGAAGTACAGTTCAGCAACAGAAACAATCCCTGTCCACAATGGGCTCGTAGTCTAGAAGGGGAGAGACAGACATCAACACAAGTAAACAGACATCAGTAGCATCATTATAAATAAATAGAATTATAGATATATGCACATAATTAATAAAAATAAATAGAATTATAATTATAAATATGTACATATGCACAAGTGCTATGGGGCAGGGAGGAGGATAGAGCAAAGGGAGTGAGTCGGGGCGTTGGGGAGGGGAGAGAAAGCAGAGGAAAAGGGGGGCTTAGTCTGGGTCCCACTCAGTAGGTGGTCCTTTTTAAACATCTTCCCTTCCAGGAAAAATGGGTGATGTCAATGATGTGGACAGTGGCAGAATCACTTAGTAGAGATGATTTTTTTTCTGAAACTTGAAGCCTTCCTAGGTTATATGCTCCTCAAGTGCAGGGATTGGGTCTGCTGACTGTATTGTATTCTGCCTTTCACAAGTTACAGTGCTCTGCGCACAGTAAGCACTCCATGAATAGCATTGATTGAAAGCAGCGTGGTGTAGTGGATAGAGCATAGGTCTGGGAATCAATGGACCTGGGTTCTAACCCTGGCTCCACCACTTGTCTACTGTGTGACCTTGGACAAGTCACTTCACTTCTTTGGGCCTCAGTTCCTGCATCTGTAAAATGGGGATTTAGAGTGTGAGCCCCATGTGGGACAGGGACTGTGTCCAACCTGATTAGCTTATATTTACCCTAGCCCCACTAGAGCTTATCGTGGGCAGAGAATGTGTCTGTTGTTGACTTATACTCTCCTAAGCACTTAGTACAGTGCTTTGCACACAGTAAACACTCAATAAATATGATTGAATGAATTGAATGGTGCTTGACATGTAGTAAATGCTAAATAAGTACCATAATTATTATTAACATGCAGGATTATCCCTGCAGGAAAACATTAGAACCCTCAAATCAGAATTAACAGTACTTACTGAGTGCCTGCTGTACTAGATAATTATGGGATTTGTTATAGCATTTGTTAAATGCTTACTATGTGCCAGGCACTGTACTAAGTGCTGGGGTAGATACAAGCAAATTGGGTGGGACGCATTCCATGTCCTTTGTGGAGCTCACAGTCTCAATACCCATTTTACAGATGAGGGACCTGAGACCCAGAGAAGTGAAGTGACTTGCCTAAGGTCACACAGCAGACAAGTAGGGAAACCGGGATTATATCTCATGACCTTCTGACTCCCAGGCCTGTGCTCTATCCATTACACCATACTGCTCACTGTGCTTGGGAAATATACAAAATGAGTAAAAGACGTGGTCCATGCCTTCGAGGATCTTAAAATTAATAATTGTGATGTTGGCTAAGTGCTTACTATGTGCCAAGCACTGTACTAAGTGCTGGGGTAGAACAGAAGATCGGCAATCAGGTTGGGCACAGTTTACAATCTAGTGAGAGAAATGAAAGACTTAAATTAGCAAATATACCCAAATTAAGAGTGAAAGCATGGATGAAAACAATATACATGGTAATCGGTGTATGAGTATCTGAAGTGCTGAAGGGACTGGTAGGAAGACATGGCTGGATGATTTAATAAAGCAGAGCTCCAGAAGAGCTACAATAGACCCGTGCTTTATCATTGTAACAGAGGCCACCTGCAGAACATACCATCCAGATGAACAACCCTACTCTTTTATTGGATAGGTATTGTTTCAGGTATTTGCTCTCCAAAGACTTGATAAATTTGATACTGACTGTTTCAAAGGCTAGCAGTAAGTACCTCTCACAGGTTTATTTTTCATCCCTCTTAAAATTGTATTTCTGTGGCTGCCTTCCGCAGTCCACTCTGGGCAATTGCTCACCTTATTAAGGCTTTTCATCCTGTCATGCAAAGCATGAAAAAATCGACAACATTGTCTTTCAGTCTTAAAAATGGTTATTGCCCTTCCATTCCAATTCCCCACAAGTATTAAACAGCAGTGGGTTCTCACCAGACCACTGGATTAGAAAGCACCCTCCTAAACCTAGCTCCTGCCCTCTGTCTTGAGGAGGTTCAACCACCCTAGAAGGGGGATGGTCTCCAGGCCCTCAACCCTCCAGCAGTTCCTAGCCCCAGAGCCTGGGGCAGAACCAACTCTAAGAAAGCCAGTCAGTCAGTCAGTCAGTCGTATTTATTGAGTGCTTACTGTGTGCAGAGCACTGTACCAAGTGCTTGGGAGAGTACACTCTTACAGTAGAAGACAGGGCCCCAGGAGCCACTCCTCCCAACCTCAGTAAGCTTCCATTTTCCAAATGTCCAACTTGCTCAGGCCTCTCTTCCTTCCAGGGGCCGGTGAGGTATCCTTTGTTATCCCTAGATTCTTGCTTCTGACCTCATCTCCAGGCCCAGATTCCAGATTCGGAGGAAGGAGGGTCTTGGACTGTAGGGGGTGACTTTAAGCATATGGAACAGATGTCAAGGTCACTAGGAAAGTAAGCAGAGGGACTGGAAAGGCGGGGTTTCCTCAGAGAGGAACCCACAACCCCGAAGGAAGGGTGGAGAGAGAGGTGAGCGGAGGACGAGGGAAATGAGGGTAGATGGAAAAAGCAGTTCAGTTGGTTGGACTTGGGCCCAGACTTGTGAGAGAACCAGAACCCCTGGCAACCATGAGTTTTCCCTCTGTTCCATGGCCGATAAACCAGTGTTGGTGGTGGATACTCATCAGTCAATCATATCTAATGATCACTTCCTAGGTGCAGTGAACCGTACTAAGCGCTTGGGTGTATACAGTATAACAGACACATTCCCTGCCCATAGCAAGCTTAGAAAGCAGTTCTAGAGGTTTCTGGGATATAAGGTTGTAGTAATATTGTCCATGTGGCTTAGTGGAAAGAGCATGGGCTTGGGATCAGTGGAATGGATTCTAATCCTGGCTCCGCCACTTGTCTGCTGTGTGACCCTAGGCAAGCCACTTTGCTTCTCTGTGCCTCAGTTTCCTCATCCCCACGTGGGTCAACCTGATTGCATTGTATCTACCCCAGTACTTAGAATAGTGTTTGGCACATGGTAAGCGCTTAAGAAACACCAAAATTATTATTATTCTTTGGACAGCATTATATGAACTACTTGTCTTAGGAAAATTTAGGACGCTGAAACTGCCCCCGCCTTCTTTTCCTTACCTTCCCCTCTTCTCTCAGCCACTGACCAGACTCCAGGTATTCCCAGCAACAGCCCCAATAAGAAAGATGAGGGATGGGAGAGACCAGGATCTGGGTGGGCAGTGAAGAAAGTCACATGGCACACCGAGGGCCTCCTGCAGCTCCCCTGGCACCATGGAGGGTGTGCCCGCCTCTCCTTCCCACGGTGCTGGGAAAAGAATAGGATGCATGCAAGCACCACAGCCTCCTGGACCTATTTTTAGACTTGGTCTTGTTCCAGGAGCTGGGTCTGTGAGCCTCCGAGAGGAGAGGAGGGAAAACCCAAGCCTTGGAGTTGTTGAAAAGGAGAAGGAGGAGGCAGTGGCGGTAGAGGAGGAGGAGGAATTTGCAGATCTCCTCGCCTGGGTTTGCACTGTACTCTTGTAGCTAAAAGAGGATGGAAAGACTTTCAGAATTACTTTCACTTTTGAAAGGTCTCTCAAATGGGGCAACCAGCAAGGTCCAACGTGAGAATGGCATTCAGGGCCTGCCCCTGCCCTGTCTCATCAGGGGCCCTAAAGGTCCTGTCATCACCCAGTGGTAAGGAATGTGGGGACAGAGTAATGCCAGAGTGCTGAGAGAGTCCTCAGCCCTCCAGCATGCTGGCTCTCTGATGGAAATTGAGGTGCTGGGGAGAGCACACGAGGAAAGAGGGAGAGGGACCCAAGATGCCACTGATATTGATACCCCATCCCTCCCAGCCTGCCAGAGCCCCAGACCTTCGCCAAAGGTGAGGGTCCCACCCTTGGCCCCATCCCATGGAGAAGCAGTGTGGTTCAGTGGAAAGAGCCTGGGCTTTGGAGTCAGAGGTCATGGGTTCAAATCCCAGCTCCACCACTTATCAGCTGTGTGACTTTGGGCAAGTCACTTAACTTCTCTGGGCCTCAGTTACCGCATCTGTAAAATGGGGATGAAGACTGTGAGCCCCCCGTGGGCCAACCTGATCACCTTGTTAACCTCCCCAGCACTTAGAATAGTGCTTTCAATCAATCAATCAATCAATCAATCAATCATATTTATTGAGCACTTACTGTGTGCAGAGCACTGTACTAAGCACTTGGGAAGTACAAGTTGGCAACACATAGAGACAGTCCCTACCCAACAGTGGGCTCACAGTCTAGAAGGGGTAGACAGAGAACAAAACCAAACATATTAACAAAATAAAATAAATAGAATAGATATGTACAAGTAAAATAAATAGAGTAATAAATATGTACAAACATATATAAATATATACAGGTGCTGTGGGGAAGGGAAGGAGGTAAGATGAGGGGATGGAGATGGGAAGAGGAAGGAGGGGGCTCAGTCTGGGAAGGCCTCCTGGAGGAGGTGAGCTCTCAGTAGGGCCTTGAAGGGAGGAAGAGAGCTAGCTTGGCGGATGGGCAGAGGGAGGGCATTCCAGGCCGGGGGGATGACGTGGTCCGCGGGTCGACGGCGGGACAGGCGAGAACGAGGCCTAACGGTGAGGAGGTTAGCGGCGGAGGAGCGGAGGGTGCAGGCTGGGCTGTAGAAGGAGAGAAGGGAGGTGAGGTAGGAGGGGGCGAGGTGATGGAGAGCCTTGAAGCCGAGGGTGAGGAGTTTCTGCCTGATGCGCAGATTGATTGGTAGCCACTGGAGATTTTTGAGGAGGGGAGTAATATGCCCAGAGTGTTTCTGGACATAAACAGTCCGGGCAGCAGCATGAAGTGTGGATTGAAGTGGGGAGAGACACGGGGATAAGAGGTCAGAGAGAAGACTGATGCAGTAGTCCAGACGGGATAGGATGAGAGCTTGAACGAGCAGGGTAGCGGTTTGGATGGAGAGGAAAGGGCGGATCTTGGCAATGTTGCGGAGCTGAGACCGGCAGGTTTTGGTGACGGCTTGGATGTGAGGGATGAATGAGAGAGCGGAGTCGAGGATGACACCAAGGTTGCGGGCTTGTGATACGGGAAGGATGGTAGTGCCATCAACAGTGATGGGAAAGTCAGGGAGAGGGCAGGGTTTGGGAGGGAAGACAAGGAGTTCAGTCTTGGACATGTTGCTTTGTACATAGTAAGTGCTTAATAAATGCTATCATTATTGTTATTATTATTATTATCCCCTACCTTCCACTGCCTTCCTTACTCCTTCAAACCCTCCACCTGCAGTCTGCATTCAAGCCCTAGAGAAAGTGCTCAGGGCCTGGCAATTGTGTTTACCTCTTGAGGCTAGTCTTTCTGTTGGCCTTTTGCCAGTACTGACCGTTTCAAAGGCTAGCAGTAAGTACATCTCACAGGTACATATTTCATCCCTCTAAAATTCTATTTCTGTGGCTGCCTTCAGCAGTCCACTCAGGGTGGTTGCTTCACCTTATTAAGGCTTTTCAGTCTTTCATGCAAAGGATGAAAAAAATCAACAACATTCTCCTTGTTGACTCTCCTGTTACACCTGCTCCCAGCTCCACCCGTTAGACCAACCGCTTTGTCCCACCCCTGGGCTAGCAGCATGGCCCACTGGATAGAGCATGGGCCTGGGGGTCCGAAAGACCTGGGTTCTAATTCCGGCTCCGCCACTTGTTTGCTGTGTGACCTTGAGCCACTCACTTCACTTCCCTGGGCCTCAGTTACCCCATCTGTAAAATGGGGATTACGACTGTGAGCCCCATGTGAGACAGGGACTGTGTCCAACCTGATTGCCTTGTATCTTCCCCAGCACTTTCATTCATTCATTCAGTTGTATTTATTGAACGCTTCCTGTGTGCAGAGCACTGTACTAAGCGCTTGGGAAGTACAAGTTGGCAACATATAGAGACGGTACCCAACAACGGGCTCACAGTCTAGAAGGTGGCTTAGAACAGGTGGCTGGTACTTAACAAATAACATTAACAAATACCATTGACAACAAGAACTCCATCACCTCATCACCCAGACCACTGACCTTAGCCCAAGAGGGCAGGGCAACCCTTGAAGCAGCCCTGGGAAGCCAATGATCAGAAGAGCAGGCCAAATTACCATGGCCCCCTTGCAGAAGAGAAACAACTGGGGGTAACCATGCCTGGCGCTTAGTACAGTGCTCTGCACACAGTAAGCACTCAATAAATACTGTTGACTAATGCGTCGATATGATTTGTCACTAAGGTCGCCCCTCATCTCCAGAGGGACTTGTTATAAACATCCATGGGGGAGGCAGTAAGGTCTGTCTAGGTCTAGAAATAAAAGGACTTGAAAGCGCGAGGTTTCGGAGTTCTGAGAACTAAGTGGTTCCTGTGTTCTTGGAACTGGGGTTCTTCACCGTATGACAGTGGACAAATCACTTGACCCCTGAGTGCTTAATTCATCGTAGCTGAACTGCTAAATGAAAGCAGCACCGGTCTGCAAAGCAGCATCTGGCTCTGAGCACAGCTTCCTGATACAGAATCTCACAGATGTTGCAGATCAGTGACGCAAAGCAGTTGTAGTAGTTGTAGTAATAGTGGTCATGGTGGTATTATTTCCCTCAGTGCTTAGTACAGAGCTCTACACACAGTAGTTGTTTAATAAATACTATTGCTATTACTACTACTATTACTCCTCCTCCTACTATGTTGCCAACTTGTACTTCCCAAGCGCTTAGTACAATGCTTTGCACACAGTAAGCACTCAATAAATACGACTGACTGACTGAATGAATGAATGAATGGTAATTGCATTTATTAAGTGCTCATGGTATGCAGGACACTGTACTAAGGACTGCAAGCTCATTGTGGACAGGGAATGTGTCTGCTTATTGTTATGTTGTACTCTCCCGAGTGCTTAGTACAGTACTCTGCTCATAGTAAGCGCTCAACAAATGCAATCAAATAAGTACAAAGATACTGGTTCGTTCTTAGTCTCTAGTCCAAGGGGGATTCAGAATCCAAAGGAGAAGGGAGAGAGGAGAAACGCAGTCAATTAATGGAATTTATTGAGTGCTTACTATGTGCAGAGCAATGTACTAAGCACTTGAGAGAGTACAATACAGCAGAATTGGGAAACATGTTCCCTGCCCACAATGACCTTACAGCCTGGAGGGGGAGACAGGCATTAATATAAATGAATGATACATAATATGTAATTTAAAGATATGCACATAAATGCTGTGGGTTGAGGATAGGGTGAATACCAGATGTGCAGACGTCACAGATCCAAGTTCATAGATGACACAGAAAAGAGAGGGAACCTGGAATAAAAAGGCTTAATTGGGGAAGGCAATAATAATAATAGTAATAATAATAACAATAATTGCAGTATTTAAGTGCTTTCTATGTTCCAGGCACTCTTCTGAGCGCTGGGGTGGATATAAGCAAATCGGGTTGGACACAGTCCCTATCCCTCATGGGGCTCACAGTCTTCATTCTCGTTTTACAGATGAAGTAACTGAGGCACAGTGAAGGGACTTGCCCAAGGTCACATAGTGGACAAGTAGTGGAGTCAGGATTAGAACCCAGGTTCTTCGGACTCCCAAGCCCATGCTCTATCCAGTAGGCCTTGCTCCATCTCCTCTCTTGGAGATGTGACAATAATGCTTGAAGGTGGGGATAGTGGTGGTCTGGCATATATTGCGGGAAGAGAGTTCCAGGCTAGGGGGAGGTCAAGGGAAAGGTTTCAGCAGCAAGACAGATGAGGTAGGGACACGGTGAGTAAGCTGGGGGTAGAGGAGTGCAGTGGTTATGCTGGGCTGTAGTAAAAGATCAGTGAGGTGAGTTAATCAATAGTATTGATTGAGTGTTTCTTATGTGCAGAGCACTATACTAAATACTTGAGAGTACCGTACAACAAAATTAGCAGACATGCTCCCTGCCCGTAACAGACTTACAGTTTAGAGGGGAAGACAGACATTAATATGAATAAAGAAGTAAATTATAATATATAATTGAAAGATACGTACATAAGCCATGAGGGTTTGGGGGTGAGGCAAATATTAAATGTCCAAAGGTCACAGATTGAAGTGCATAGATGACGCAAAAAGGGGAGTGAGCCGGGGAAAAGATTTAGTCCTGGATGGCCTCTTGGAGGAGATGTGATGTGAGTAATGCTTTGAAAGTGGAGAGAGTTTGAGGTCTGGTGTATATGGTGGGGAGGGAATTCCAGATTAGGGGGGAGGATGTCGGGAAAGAGACAGCGGAGAGAAAGATGAGATGAGGACACAGTGAGTAAGCTGGCGCTAGTGGAAAGAGCCTGGACCTGAGAGCCAGAGCTCTGAGATTCTAATCCTGGCCCTGCCACTTGCCTGCTCTGTGACATTGGGCAAGTCAGTTAACGTCTCTGTCTCAGTTTCCTCATCTGTAAAATCAATCAATCAATCAATCGTATTTATTGAGCGCTTACTATGTGCAGAGCACTGTACTAAGCGCTTGGGAAGTACAAATTGGCATTACATAGAGACAGTCCCTACCCAACAGTGGGCTCACAGTCTAAAAGGGGGAGACAGAGAACAGAACCAAACATACCAACAAAATAAAATAAGTAGGATAGAAATGTACAAGTAAAATAAATAAATGAATAAATAAATAGAGTAATAAATATGTACAACCATATATACACATATACAGGTGCTGTGGGGAAGGGAAGGAGGTAAGACGGGGGGATGGAGAGGGGGACGAGGGGGAGAGGAAAGAAGGGGCTCAGTCTGGGAAGGCCTCCTGGAGGAGGTGAGCTCTCAGCAGGGCCTTGAAGGGAGGAAGAGAGCTAGCTTGGCGGATGGGCAGAGGGAGGGCATTCCAGGCCCGGGGGATGACGAGGGCCGGGTGTCGATGGCGGGACAGGCGAGAGCGAGGTACAGTGAGGAGATTAGTGGTGGAGGAGCGGAGGGTGCGGGCTGGGCAGTAGAAGGAGAGAAGGGAGGTGAGATAGGAGGGGGCGAGGTGATGGAGAGCCTTGAAGCCCAGGGTGAGGAGTTTCTGCCTGATGCGCAGATTGATCGGTAGCCACTGGAGGTTTTTGAGGAGGGGAGTAATATGTCCAGAGCGTTTCTGGACAAAGATAATCCGGGCAGCAGCATGAAGTATGGATTGAAGTGGAGAGAGACACGAGGATGGGAGATCAGAGAGAAGGCTGGTGCAGTAGTCCAGACGGGATAGGATGAGAGCTTGAATTAGCAGGGTAGCGGTTTGGATGGAGAGGAAAGGGCGGATCTTGGCAACGTATAATGGAGATTCAATGCCTGTTCTCCCTCCTACTTAAACAATGAGCCCCATGTGGGACAAGGGCCGTGTCTGCCTGATTACCTTTTAACTACCCCAGTGCTTAAGTCAGTGATAGGCACATAGTAAGTGCTTTACAAATCCAAGAATAATAATAATAATAATAACAATAATGTACCATACTATTCACATTCAATCAGTCAGTGGTAATTATTGATCGTGTCTGCCAACTCTATTGTATTGTACTTTCCCAAGCATGTAGTATAGTGCTCTACTCGCAGTAAACACTCAGAAGAATACCATTGGTTAATTGATTGATTCCCTCGTCCATCACCTCATCTGTCCATCTTTCCATTCTCTATTGAGTTATTTCAGAAATGTATTCTGGGTCTCATTCCCTCTTTAGATTATAAACTCCTCTGTGAGTTTCGGGAATCGTGTCTTGCATCTCTGTTGAATCTTAATACAGTATTCCCTACCCAGTGATCAAAAATTACTATTAATTGATAAATTGATATTAGTGGCAGTTTAAATATATTAAAGCTCCACATGCTTGACTCACCTACTCACCATTATTCATTCATTGTCATATTTATTGAATGCCTACTGTGTGTAGAACACTGTATTACGAACTTGAGAGTGTACAGTATAACAATAAACAGACACGTTCCCTGCCCACAACAAGCTTATAGTCTGGGATGGGTGGGAGGGGGAGAGACAGCCATGAATACAAGTAAATAGAATTACTGATATGTACATAAGTGCTGTGGGACTGGACGGGGGAAGAGCAAAGGGAATAAATCAGGGCGACGCAGAAGGGAGTGGGAGATGAGGAAAGGTGAGGCTCAATCTGGAAGGCCTCTTGGAGGAAATGTGCCTTCAGTAAGGCTTTGAAGTGGGGAAGAGTGATTGTCTGTTGTATTTGAGGAGGGAGAGCGGTACAGGCCAGAGACAGGATGTGGGCTAGGAGTTGACCGCGAGATAGTTGAGATCGAGGCACGGTAAGGTTAGCACTGGAGGAGGTGAAGTGTGCCGGCTGCGCTTTATATAGGATCAATCAATCAATCAATCAATCAATCGTATTTATTGAGTGCTTACTATGTGCAGAGCACTGTACTAAGCGCTTGGGAAGTACAAATTGGCATCACATAGAGACAGTGGGCTCACAGTCTAAAAGGGGGAGACAGAGAACAGAACCAAACATACCAACAAAATAAAATAAGTAGGATAGAAATGTACAAGTAAAATAAATAAATAAATAAATAAATAGAGTAATAAATATGTACAACCATATATACATATCTACAGGTGCTGTGGGGAAGGGAAGGAGGTAAGACGGGGGGATGGAGAGGGGGACGAGGGGGAGAGGAAAGAAGGGGCTCAGTCTGGGAAGGCCTCCTGGAGGAGGTGAGCTCTCAGCAGGGCCTTGAAGGGAGGAAGAGAGCTAGCTTGGCGGATGGGCAGAGGGAGGGCATTCCAGGCCCGGGGGATGACGTGGGCCGGGGGTCGATGGCGGGACAGGCGAGAGCGAGGTACAGTGAGGAGATTAGCGGTGGAGGAGCGGAGGTTGCGGGCTGGGCAGGAGAAGGAGAGAAGGGAGGTGAGGTAGGAGGGGGTGAGGTGATGGAGAGCCTTGAAGCCCAGGGTGAGGAGTTTCTGCCTGATGCGCAGATTGATCGGTAGCCATTGGAGGTTTTTGAGGAGGGGAGTAATATGTCCAGAGCGTTTCTGGACAAAGATAATCCGGGCAGCAGCATGAAGTATGGATTGAAGTGGAGAGAGACACGAGTATGGGAGATCAGAGAGAAGGCTAGTGCAGTAGTCCAGACGGGATAGGATGAGAGCTTGAATGAACAGGGTAGCGGTTTGGATGGAGAGGAAAGGGCGGATCTTGGCAATGTTGCGGAGCTGAAACCGGCAGGTTTTGGTGACGGCTTGGATGTGAGGGGTGAATGAGAGAGCGGAGTCGAGAATGACACCAAGGTTGCGGGCTTGTGAGACGGGAAGGATGGTAGTGCCGTCAACAGAGATGGGAAAGTGAGGGAGAGGACAAGGTTTGGGAGGGAAGACAAGGAGCTCAGTCTTCGACATGTTGAGCTTTAGGTGGCGGGCGGACATCCAGATGGAGATGGAAATAGGAAATTAAGTTAGGGGCTGTAACAGACGCTGTCGATTTTGTGAGGTTTGTATGACTGGAAACTAAAATGGTTGCATGTTGTTTCAATGTTGAGATTGGAGGTACCCACAGGCGGTATAGCTCCAAAGCAGATAGGTAGTGCGAGGAGCCATAACACACACTATAATTTTGGAAACACTGCCCTCTGCAGGCCCACCAAGTCGTCTTCTTTGATTGCAGAAATAAAGTAGACTGAAAATGTGCACTTAATAAGTCAGGCAAGTAAAACCATCAGATAGCTAAGAAGCACACAGAAATACATTACAGTCACCTTGCTAAGGGTTTTAAGTATTTTTCAGAACGTGAATGAGCTGTTCTTAAAAGCAGAAAACGAAAATAGAAGCATAATTAAATTAAGATTAGAGGTAAAAAATCGGGATGGTGGAAAATGCCAGTTTGCCACCTATGTTCAAATATTTCAGCTTGTTCTCTTCCTCCCCCCTTCTTGCCTTGTGCCTTGTGTCACTCCTCCATTCTCTCTCCTGAAAACACAATTGTTTTATTTACATTCCACTTTTGTTCTGATATGAAGAAGATACAGACCTACTCAACTCCTGGGATCTGCTGTGGCATGGGAAGCTTATTTTAACAACTCCCCCAACAATATTTCAGGGGGCCGGAGAGTGGTGCATTCAGGTTGGGAGCTGCTGAGTAATATTCCTCAGCTCCCTGCCTAGTGATTTTGCTTTCTGCTTCCAGCAATGAATAAGAGAGGAGGTGGAGAGAGGTTTAAAACATTAGCCATGGGTCTGACCCAGAACAGCATTACTTATGTAACTGCAACTATTAGCACTAAGACTAATATTACCACTTAACTGTTTTGCCATGTGAGAGTTTCCATCCCCAGTGCCCATTTGGGAGTATCCAGGAGGAACGTGGCTGAGCACTGAACCTGTTAAATCCACCCACCCCGGGCAGTGGTGCTAAGAGTAAATAATAGTAATAATAATAATGATGGCATTTGTTAAGCACTTACTATGTGCAAAGCACTGTTCTAGGCGCTGGGGAGGATACAAGGTGATCAGGTTGTCCCACGGGGGGCTCACGGTCAATCCCCATTTTACAGATGAGGTAACTGAGGCACAGAGAAGTTAAGTGACTTGCCCAAAGTCACATAGCTGGCAGTTGGTGGAGCCAGGATTTGAACACATGACCACTGACTCCAAAGCCCGTGCTCTTAACACTGAGCCGTGCTGCTTCTCCATGTAAATGCCAGAAGCAGTAAGGAAGTCAGAGAGGGAGGCACCTGATGCTGTTTTTCCTGGCACTAGGTATACCAATGGCCAACTGCAAATAGGTGTGCTATTTAATACGCAGTCAGTGATATTAATAGTGAATGCTCACTGTGTGGAGAACACTGTACTAAGCACTTCATTCATTCAGTCAGTCATATTTATTGAGCACTTACTGTGTGCAGAGCACTGTACTAAGTGCATGGAAGAGTCCAATGTAACAATATAACAGACACTTTCCCTGCCCCACTGTGAGCTTACAGTCTAGAGGAGTTGAGAGAGTACAGTACTCCTGGTTTGTAGTAGGAGTCCTCATCTCATCTAGTAAAGATGTTGGTATTTACTTTGTGTTAAGTACTGTTCTGAGCACCAGGGTAGATACAGCTTAATCAGGTCAGACACAGCCCCTGTCCCACATGGAGCTCACAGTCTAAGTAGGAGGGAGGACAGGTACTGAATCCCCTTTTCATAGATGAGGAAACT
The DNA here is from genome assembly GCF_015852505.1 of Tachyglossus aculeatus. Lineage (NCBI taxonomy): Eukaryota > Metazoa > Chordata > Mammalia > Monotremata > Tachyglossidae > Tachyglossus > Tachyglossus aculeatus. The sequence goes on from NC_052070.1 coordinate 21,496,742, forward strand.
AAGGTCCAGAAAAGGTAAGTGATTTGCCCAAAGTCACGCAGCAGGCAATTGGCAGAGCTGGGTTTAGAACCCAGATCCTCTGATTCCCAGGCCTGAGGTCTTTTCACTAGGCCATGCTGCTTTTCTTAGTAGTAATGGTGGAAGTAATGTTAAAAATAATAATAATAAAAATAGTGATGGATTTATTAAGTGCATAGTATGTGCAAAGCACTGTTCTAAGTGCTGGGGAGGTTACAAGGTGATCTGGTTGTCCCACAAGGGGCTCACAGTCTTCATCCCCATTTTACAGGTGAGGGAACTGAGGCACAGAGAAGTTACGTGACTTGCCCAAAGTCTCACAGCTGACAATTGGCGGAGCCGGGATTTGAACCCATGACCTCTGACTCCAAAACCCGTGCTCTTTTCTACTGAGCCATGCTGTTTCTCTGCAATGAAATGAATTAATGAAGTGCTTACTGTGTGCAGAGCCCTCTGCTAAGTTCTGAGAATGAATACAGTATTATTAATTATTTGTTCAAATCAATGTCTCCCCCTCTAGACCATAAGCTCATTATGGACAGGGAACGTTTCTGCTAATTATCTTGTATTGTACTCTCCCAAGTGCTTAGAACAGTACTCTCCATAGAGTAAGCACTCAATAAATACCATTGATTGATTGATACACAATTGGTAATGAGGTCCGATCCCTCTCCTTCTTTGGAGCTCACAATCCAAGAGGGGCCTGGCAACAGACACACGAGGAGAGGTGAAACAAAAGCACTAAATCAACATAAGGACAAGGACAAAGATCAGTAGGTTGCTGTGGCACAAGGAGCAGAATGTCAAGGTCTTCACAGCTCAGAATCCACATTCCCAACCGCAGCCAGCGACCTCAACAGCCGCCACCGCCGCCACAGACTTTCCGAGGTTGTGTCGAGGCGGTGACAGGCTGCAGCTGGTTTTCTCCGTCCCGTCTGCGTGGTGCTGGGCAGGGCAGGACAGGATGGAGGTTTCTTGGTGACAGAGAGGGGAGCCAATATGGGATCCTGGGGAGGTGTGGCCTTTGGGTCGAGAGAAGATGCTGAGGGCTCTGGGAGCTTCAGTGGGGCGGGGAGGAGGGGCAGGCCTCAGAAGGACACTGAAGGAGAGGACCAAGGCACAATAAGTCTATTCTAGTCTAGTCCTCCTCTACCTTACACTGCACGGGGCACAGACACACCTTGGCATAGGCCCGCATTGGGGAAACAAAGGGATAATGTTTGTAAATGTTCATATTCTGTCTTGTATGTTTTAGGTACATCAACCTTTTGAGCTACACTCACAAAATAGATGACATTAGTCTTAGTAGCAGAATGTGTATCATGAGAGAGAGAAAATAGTAATTATTATTATTATCACAAACTAGATGGCATTACTCTTAGTAGCGGTGTGTGTATAATGAGAGAGAGAATAAAACCTCACCAACTCAACTAAGCCAAAATAGCATCCCTATCAAAGCACCTCTTTTCTCATTAAAATTGTTCATTTAATCGGAGGTCTGGACTAAAAGAGTTTAGATTGCTGAGAGTACCTTGCAGTGCATGAAGTAAATAAATGAAACCAAATATGTATGAATCCAGTGACTTTGACTTGTTGGTGAAAGGAAAAGGAGAGGGAGTGAATGAAGTCAGATTGTTCTCAAAGTTGCCTTTTGGTGACATTCTCTCTCTCTCTCTCTCTCTCTCTCTCTCTCTCTCTCTCTCTCTCTCTCTCTCTCTCTCTCTCTCTCTCTCTCTCTCCCTCTCTCCTTCTCTCCCTCTCTCCCTCTCTCCCTCTCCATCCCCCCCCACCTTCCCTCCCTCCCCGGCCTTTCTTAAACATTCAGAACCATTCACAGGTCCTTTATTTGAAGAAGCAGTGTGCTGCTCTCCTCCTAAAGAGCCAAAAAAAAATATATACCTTGGTAATTTTCAGATTGTTTATACCAAGTGCCTCAATTTCCTCTCTCCCAGATCTCTTAAGAATAATATTTATTATTCTTATTTTGTTGTTTGTTTGTTTGTTATTTGTGCTTATTATGGGCCAGACAGCATACTAAGTGCTGGGGTGGGTGCAAGCAAATCGGGTTGGACACAGTCCCTGTCCCACATGGGGCAATCCCCATTTTACACATATGGTAACTGAGGCCCAGAGACGTGAAGTTACTTGCCCAAGTTCACACAGCAGACAAGTGGCAGAGCCGGGATTAGAACCCATGAACTTTTGACTTCTAGGCCCATGCTCTGTCTACTATGGCATGCTGCTTCAGGACATTCTGTGGTCTGGCTTTTGACCCATTCATTCCTGTGAGACTGGTGTCTCCATAGTCACCGATGATCTCCTTATAGCCAAATCTGAAGGATGTTACCCTTCTCAATTTCTCCACCGCTTTTGACACTTTGGACCACTTCCTCTTCCTCAGAGTAGGATCAGGTGTCAGTTTTGTTGACACAATATTATCCTGGTTCTCCGCCCACCTCCCCACTGCTTCTTCTCCATTTCATTCACTGAATCTTCTTCTTGTCTTTCAACCTCTTACCTTTATCATCTCCCTAGGCTCTGTTGTAGGTCTTCTACTCTTCTCACTTTACACTCACTGTATTGGGCAGCTCACATAGTGCCTTAAGAAGAGGCCTCCCAACTCTATTTCTCTAGCCCTGACTTTCCATCTGACCGGCAATACTGTATCTCCTCATGCCTCCAGAACATCTCCACTATCATGCCTTGGATATCTGGTCCTACCATGGCTAGACTATCACATCAGCCTCCTCTGATCTCTCCATCCTCCCATCTATACTATAGTCCTCTGTGTGGCTGACACATAGTAAGCTCTTAACAAATTCCATCATTATTACTATCTTCCAGAAGTGTTCTCGGTTTACATAGCTTCTCAAAACCCTCCTTTGGCTTCCTGTGTCTCCTTGTATCAAAGACTCCTCACAATTGGCTCCAAGGCTCTCTCCGACCCAGCCCCACCTGACCTAGAGAAGCAGCATGGCTCAATGGAAAGAGCACAGGCTTGGGTTTGAATCCTGGCTCCGCCAATTGTCAGCTGTGTGACTTTAGGCAAGTCACTTAACTTCTCTGGGCCTCAGTGACCTCATCTGTAAAATGGGGGTTAAGACTGTGAGCCCCACATGGGACAACCTGATCACCTTATATCCTCCCCAGCGCTTAGAATAGTGCTTTGCACATAGTAAGTGCTTAACAAATGCCGTTATTATTATTATTATTATTATTATTATTATTATTATTATTACCTACCTGCTTTCTTCTCCCATTATTCCCCAACTTGCTGTCTCCAGCCAATCTCCAGCTCTCCCTCACTCTTACCTCTCCCACCTCCATCCCTGTTCCCCCTGCTTAGAACTACCCACAGGCAGATCCCAGCTTTCCTCATTTAATTCCCCAACACCCTGAGCCATATCATCCCTCCTGCCAATTCCAGAATTTATGAACTTATTTATACCCTCCTTAGCTCTCTATTTTTTACCTCTGTAGTTGTAAGTATTTTTATTTGGCCTTCCTCATTAGAGTGTAAATTATTTGTGGGCAGGAAACATTTCATTTTATCATTCTGTTCTTCCCAAGTAGCTAGTACAATGCAATACACTAAATGGGCACACAAATGATTCTACTACTCCTAATAATCAATCGATGGAATTTACTGAACACTGTGTAGAGAGCACTGGACTCAGTGCTGAGAAAGTGTGATGAATAGAGTTAGTAGACACTATCCCTGCCCTCAAGGAATCACCACTACTACTACTACTACTGTGACTTGCCTGAATTCCAGTTGAAGTGCACCCAAGTCATCACCAACCATTAAGATCCAAGGACAGGTTTCCTATTTTATCCTTTCTTCATTGGCTTCAAGCCAGATTGAGATGAGGCGAGTTAGAATAATCTTAGATTTATTGGTCCGTCTATGGAAAGGTTGTGGGAATAGATGCTTTCTATCCATTTCTGAATACCTGATCCTGAAACGGCACTCGTGTACATTTCTATAATTTTCTCTAATGTCTGTCTCCCCCTTTAGACCCTTTAAGCTCCTTGTGGGCAGGGAATACGTCTCCCAGCTTAGTTGTACTGACCTCTGCCAAATGCTTAGTACAGCGTTCTGCACACAGTTAAGCTCTCAGCAAATACCATTGATTGACAAACTCAGCTAAATCTCTAAGGTAACCTTTTCCCTCATCTCATTTTCCCAGTACCAGGAATGTTGGAAGCTCTGCTTAAGCTCAGCCAACTTGTATATACCTTGACCAAACTTTCCAGGTGTGACTCCCTGGAGGGAACTGGTGCACTGCCACTTATCATCTTTAAAAATTGTATATTGGTGTCTTAGTGCTACTAACATTTCAGCTTATTTCTCAGTTGCACAAACCAGTAAGTTATTATGTGCAGAAAACAGGCCTGTGTTAATGCAATATTTGGTGTCAAATTTAAATGTCAGGAAATGCAGAAGTTCTGGTTCTCATAACAACCTTAACTCGCCCACATTGCACATGCTGAATAGTACAGAACTGTATATATTTAACTGCATAACCAACAATTCCAAAATCTGCATCTGTGCACTGTGGGCTCTGCTCCTTGTACATTTCCTAATTGTTTTATTTTCAACTCAAAACCCCCTTTTCCATTCCTTGAACAGCATCCAAGCCCCACCTCCCCTCAGACTATTTCCAAAAGTTGGGGTTTAGGGATAGTTAGGTTGTATGCTATTTTTTTAATTCAAAGAAAAAGGTGGTGAGAGAAGATAAAATATGTATTTTTAAAAAAACTTCTGACAACATTTCAAAGTGAATGCATATGCTAAAAACATTTTTTTTCTTTTGATGCAGGCTTCAATATAATAGAATGATTTAAATTACAACTAAAACTCCAGTAGAAATTCAGTAGGCAAGGACTAAAGTGATTCCATGATTCGTTTAATTTTCACTGTTTTTAAACTCAGCCAGAAACTATTCCACATGGAAATAAAGCAACATGTCAAATTTGAATATCAAAAGTTTTGTCATTTTTTAAATAATCATAAATATTTTTATGCACAAAATGAGATTATTCAATTCCTTAGGGCTGAAATTTCACATAAAAACATTCAGGCTGAAGTATTAATTTTCCCAGTTTTGGAGTACGCAAAATCAGTGATTAGTGATGGAAGTGTGGTTGTAAAATCACAAATTCTGTAATTTCCCACCTGAGCATGAAAAATTTTCTAATGTGTCTCACCCTCATCTCAGTGATATTAACCATCTTTCCCTATCCCTGAGAGTTTAAAGCAGGCATTGTTTTTTATGAGCAATTCAGAATTGAATGCAACTGGTCATTTTTCTATTTAGAAAGTACTGCTTGTGTGTGTGTCCTCCCAGTTGGGAGATCTGAAAGAAAGCATCAGGCACTTTCAAGTACAGTGCTCTGCATATGGTAAGTGCTCAGTAAGTGACATGCTTTCATAATTGACTGAAAGATCACGGCTCTCCCAGGTGAATTTCAGTGAACTGACACTTCGTAATCTTTGAGGCCAGTCAGCATAGTGGTTGGCCTGCTCTGGTCAGATGTTAGTTTCTTAAATATATTAACCGGTCACTGGGTAGGGTAAATGCCACGTAATTCGATCAGATGGATCCCTGTCTCCTAAGAGGTTTAAAATAGGGAATATATATTAAAGTAGGGAAACCTCCTTTTACTAATGAGGAAACTGAGGCACAGAGAGGGTGGGTGACTTGCCCTGGATCACCCAGAAGGACAAGGACTAGGACTTGGATCTCCTGGTTCCTGGCCCCATACTTTTTGTACTAGCTCTCACTGCCTCTCAGAAATTTAGAGAGGAAAAAGCACATTAAAAAAAAATTGTTTGGTGTGCCCTCCTGAAATCCCTACTTCTATGATTGATTTTTCTTCTCCCCAGTCCCCTCAACTATCTCGTTTATGCTCTCACAACCCCTCGTTAAACTTTTGTACATAATAATTTACCTACTTCAATACTAGTAATGGGGTATTTGTTAGGCTCTTACTCGTGCTAAGCACTGGAGTAGGTACAGTCAGATCAGACATAACCCCTGACCCAAATGGGCTTCACAGTCTAAAGGCAAGGGAAAACAGGTTCTGAATCCGCATTTTACAAATGAGGAATCTGAGGCACAGAGAAGTCAAGTGAGTTTCCCGAAAGCAAGTGGTGAAGCTGGGATTAGAATTCAGTTGTCTTGACTCCCATTCCTGTATTCTTTTGGGGCCTTTTTCCACTGATTACAAACTGCTCGTAGGCAGGAATAGTGTCTTCTCTCTCTATTTTACTTTCTAAAGTACTTAGTATGTTGCTCTGCTCACAGTTGAGCTCAATAAATTCTATTGACTGATTAATAAATGTCTTAGAACACAAACTAGTAAATTAAAGAAATTCTAAGGTTATTCTGATGTTATTTCTCCTAAATGGGTAACTGATGAAAACTGCCTAGTTTTTCTCATGATCGTAACTAGTACTCTTTTGAGGTTCACTGACACATCAATTTTTAAATGACCTTACTGGATCCTCAATCAATCATTTGTATTTATTGAGCACTTACTGTTTGCAGAGCACTGTACTAAGCACTTGGGAGAGTACAACACAACAATATAACAGACAAATTCCCTGCCCACAACATGTTTACAGTCTAGAGGTGCAGTCAGACATTAAATAAATTATGAATATGCTCATAAGTGCTGGGGAACGGAGGGGTGGGGACTAAAAGGAGCAAGTCAGGGCAATGCAGAAGGGAGTGGGAAAAGGAAAGGAGGGCTTAGGGAAGGCCTCTTGGAGATGTGCCTTCCGTAAGCCTTTCAAGGAGGGGAGGGAAATTGTCGGATATGAAAAGGGAGGACATTCCAGAGCAGAGGCATGCGGTGGGTAAGCAGTCGGCGGTGAGATAGACGAGACTGAGGTACAGTGATTAGGTTGGCATTTGAGGAGTGAAGTTAGGAGAGTGGTGATGTGAGATAGGAGGGACATGGTGATTGAGTGCTTTAAAGCCCATTGGAAAGAGCTTCTTTTTGATGCGGAGGTAGAGGAGCAGCCACTAGAGGTTCTTGAGGAGTGTGGAAACATGGACCGATCGTTTTTATAGAAAAATGATCAATTGTATTTATGGAGTGTTTACTATACTGTACTGTACTAAGTGGTTGGAAGAGTACAATGCAACAGAATTAGCCGACGTGTTGCCTTCCCATAATGAGCTTACAGGCTAGAGAATCAGGCAGCAGAGTGAAGTGAGACAGGAGGCAAGGTGGTCAGCAAGGAGGCTGATGCAGTAATCAAGGTGGGATGGGATAAGTACTTGGATTAGCATGGTAGCAGTCTGGATGGAGAGGAAAGGATGGATATTAGCAATGTTAAGGTTGAACCAACAGGATTTAGTGATAGACTGATTATGTGGGTTGAATGAAAGAGAGAAGGCAAAGATAACACCATGGTTACAGGTTTGTGAGACAGGAAAGATGGTGGTGCTGTCTAAATTGACGGGAAATTCAGTGGGAGGACAGGGTTTGGGTGGAAAGATAAGGAGCTCTGTTTTGGGCATGTTAAGTTTGAGGTGATGGCAGGACATCCAAGTAGAGATGTCTTGAAGGCAGGAGGAAATGCGAGGCTGCATAGAGGGAGAGAGGTCAGGGCTGGAGATGTAGATTTGGGTGTCTTCAGCATAGAGATGGTAGTTGAAGTTGTGTGAGCAAATGAGCTTTCCAAGGGAGTGGGTGTAGATGGAGAAAAGAAGGGGACCCGGAACTGAACCTTGAGGGCCCCCCACGGTTAGGGGATGGGAGGCAGAGGAGAAGCCCTCAGAAGAGACTTAGTGGCCAGAGAGATAGGAGGAGACCCAGGAGAAGATAGAGTCAGTGAACCCGAGGTTGAATAATGTTTCCAGCAGAAGGGGGTGGTCGACAGTGTTGAAGGCAGCTTCTGTGGTGTGGAGGGAATGGAAACCAGATTGGAGGAGAGCAAGAAGAGAATTGGAGGAGAGGAACTCTAAATCTCACCGACAGAATAAAATGGTTAATTTGCAGAGACACTGATATTTCACAAAGAGTTTAGAACAAAATAAGAGTAAACATGTAATAATCTCATACAGATACTAAAATTCATAATCATCCATTCTCGGTTTTCCAGATGGCAGACTAAGATGATAAGTGCTCCATTTTGACCCTGGGCCAAAGCCCTGTTCGTGGCCCCTACTTTATGCCTGTTGTTGCAGTGGGGTTATAATCATTAGTCACAGGATTGTTCCATTATAATGTATTACTCCAAAACCAAAAATGAGAGTTTGGGGCCATTTTTACCACCTAAGAACCAAGGGTCATGTTCAAATGGCAATCTGAGCAATGGAACGCCAGTACTGTGGCATCGGAGGTCCTTCATTCCTCTCGAGAAACAGATTCTAGCAGAAGGAACAAAGCTTCATGCAGAAAGGGCAAAATCAAGGCCTGTGTGTCACTTTTCTCATTTCCCATGTGCCCCCCGTCTGTCTCCTTTATTTTTATCTCCATTTTTATCTCTATCTCTTTGCTTTTGTTAGAAAAAGGGGATGCAATCAATCAGTGTGATATTTTTTGAGTGCCTCCCCTCTCGGTTAGCACTTGGAGAGTTTCCAATACTCTACCAGTCTCAACTATGGGAGGGAGAGTCAAGCAGAGGCATATGGCTCAGTGGAAAAAGCCCGGGCTTTGGAGTCAGAGGTCATGGGTTCAAATCCCGACTCCACCAGTTGTCAGCTGTGTGACTTTGGGCAAATCACTTCACTTCTCTGTGCCTCAGTTACCTCATCTGTAAAATGGGGATTAAAACTGTGAGTGCCCCCTGGGACAACCTGATCACCTTGTAACCTCTCCAGCGCTTAGAACAGTGCTTTGCACACAGTAAGCGCTTAATAAATGCCATCATTATTATTCCTAGCTTGGGCAGTGGCTAGTGAGTGGAAGGCAATCTGCTACAAGTCAAAACTCACCAGTGCTGGACAGCAGCGGCATGGGAGAATGTTGAGGAGGCAATGGTAAACCACTTCTGTATTTTTACCAAGAAAACTCTGGTTACTCTACCAGAATGATTCTGGGAGAGATGTGTCCATGGTGTCCCTATGGGTTGGAGATGACTCGACAGCATGAGATGAGACTGAGTGTGAAGGGCTGTACTAAGCACTTGAGAGGGTGCAACATAAGTAAGACCCACGTTAGCTCCTTAAGGATGTCCTCAGGGAGCTTTCAATCTAACGGGGGAGGCAGACAAAAACATACAAAGAGCAGAAGCAGGAGGAAGTACAAACCAAAACAAGAAATAGTATAGCTATATTAGGTTGGAATAGCTTAAGTAATTGAACATAAAAATAATTGATTCATTCAGTCATATTTTTGAGCACTTACTGGGTGCAGAGTACTGTACTAAGCGTTTAGGAGAGTACAATATGACAATGAACAGACACACTCCCTGTCCACAATGAGCTTACAGTCTAGACTACCATATTCACAGAAGTCCTGAGTATAAGAGTAAAATCCGAAAATGCAAAGGAGTGCTGTTGGGTTGATACAGTGCAGTTTGTGAATTAACTGGGGAAGGCTTCCTAGAGGGGTGGTGATTTTAGGAATGCAGGATGTCCATTAAAATAAAAGGGCTACAGGAAGAGGAGTCAACTGTGTAACATACAGCTTTACTTAGTGGATAGAGCACAGCCCTGGACGCTAAAAGGACCTGGGTCCTAATCCCGGCTCTGCCACTTGTCTGTTGTCTGACATTGAACAAGTCACTTAAATTATCTGTGCCTCAGTTACCTCCTCTGTAAAATGGAGATTAAATCTGTGAGCCCCGTGTGGGACATGGATTGTGTCCAACCTGATTAGCTTGTACTTAGTACAGTGCCTGGGCACGTAGTAAAAACTTAACATATAGCGTAAAAATAAAAAGAGTTTTTAAAAAGCAGAAGACAGCTGATTCACACAGAGGTGTGAGGAAAGGTAAGTGGAGTCATCCATCATCTTTCATTCTGAAGCATCATATTTTCAGGGCTAGCCTTAAGTCAGGAGCATCTTGGTTTCAGAGCAAGCAAGGCAAGAACTAGTATCCAGATGGCTAATACTCAAAACAGTGTGGCCTAATAGAAGGAGCATGGACCTCAGAGTCAGAGGACCTGGGTTCTAATTCTGCTCCATCTCTTGCCTGCTGGGTGACCTTGGGCAAGTCACTTAACTTACCTGTGCCTCAGTTTCCTCAACTGCAAAGTGGGGGTTCAACGCCTGTTCTTCCTCCTACTTAAATTGGGTAGGACGGGGACTGTGTCCGACCTGATTGATTTGTATCTTCCCCAGCACTTAGAACTGTGCTTGACACATAGTAAGTGCTTAACAAATACCTAAAAAACTGTAGACCTAGATCAGAATCTAGTCGGAGAAGAAGCGTCGCTCAGTGGAACGAGCACGGGCTTGGGAGTCAGAGGTCATGGGTTCAAATCCCGGCTCCACCGCTTGTCAGCTGTGTGACTTTGGGCAAGTCACTTAACTTCTCTGGGCCTCAGTTCCCTCATATGTAAAATGGGGATTAAGATTGTGAGCCCCACATGGGACAACCTGATAACCTTGTATCCTCCCCAGCGCTTAGAACAGTGCTTTGCACATAGTAAGTGCTTAACAACTACCAAAATTATTATTATTATTCTTAATTTCCACTAGAATTAAAGTTAGTGTAAAGGACATTGTTACATAGAAGAACCTCTTGGCTGGTTTTGTTTTTGTTTTTCAATTCAGTCCATCAGTCAATGTTATTTTTGAGCGCTTAATGTTTGCAGAGCATTGTACAAAGTGCTTGGGGTAGTATAATGCAACAGAGTTGGTATACAAGATCCCCCGACCCCGAGGAGGTTACAAGGAGACTTGGAGAAGCAGCTTCGCCTGTTGGATAAAGCACGGGACTGGGAGTCAGAAGGACCCGGGTTCTAATTCTGGCTCTGCCATTTGTCTGCTGAGTGACCTTGTGCAAGTCATTTTACTTCTCTGGTCCTCAGTTCTCTCATCTGTAAAATGGGAATTAAGACTGTGAACCCTATGTGGGACAGGAACTGTGTCCAACCCGATTTGCCTGTATCCACCCCAGCCTTTGTACAGTACCCCGCATACAGTAAGCATTTAACAAATACCAAAATTGTTATTATTATTGTTGTTGGCATGAGGAAGCTAATAGTCAATTAACAATAATGCTTTGGTAGAGAATTAGGGAACTAGAACACTGGAGAAAAGTCATGGAGTCTAGCATTTCTTGTTTATTTTATTGCATGCTATTTCCTTCATAGTATTTTGTACTGGAGTTATCAGTTTTGATTTATTTCCCCATTGTAATTTAGAGGGTCATAATTTTTTATATTCTGAAATTTCTATATTTGATAAATCTTTTTAAAAGAATGAAACTTTTAGACCTCACTTCTCCTGCTTAAATGCCTGTATTTTTTAAAGGGTACAATATACAATGACAGTTTTGATGTGTGTTAGTGGGTGTGGGTCTGATACCTGCACTTCAATGTTCCCTGCTTGCATAATGCAAAATTCCAATCTAGCCTGTCAAACTAAAGTGTCGGTGAGTTTCCTTGGAAACTCACAGAGGATATTTATAAAACTTCAAAGAGTTATAATAATGTCAGTAAGTGATGGGTCTTTTTATCTAGCTAATCCCTTCTTAGGATTTATGGGTGAAACTGTGTGAATTTAGACCCTGATCAGAATTTATAAACCAAAAGTTTGGAAAATGTCTCATTCTCATGTCTAGTGACATCACAAACTAAATCCTCCAGGTCAACGCTATACTTACATCAATTTGCATAAAGTAATGCACAAATGTCACAGTCATATTTTGAGATTAAGCTACAGGATCCACTTTTGTTATTAAGAAGCAAAATAGGCCACGACACTGACCTTTTCAATTGAACTTAACATCAGGAAGGTGGTTTTTTGCTAAGATTTGGGTATTTCTTTTGGGGTCTTCCACCAAAACAGCAGTGTTGAATTCATTGCCATGTGGTAGTAAAGTGTTTCAGTCAGTCAGCTAGTGGTATTTATTGAGTGCTTACCATGGGCAGAGCACAATCCTAAGCATTTGGGAGAGTACTATATAGCGGCAGAGTTGATATACACTTTCCCTGCCTACGTCAAAAGTCAGTGGACAGTAAACACCGGGAAACAGTCTTTCTGCATGTTTCAGTATGGCTTTAGCCTGTGATTAGAATCCTATTAGTAGAATTCCCAAGAATGAACATCCTTCTGAGCAGCAACTACATGAGCACAATCCTTGGAGAATTTTAGTGATGATAGTAATACCAATCCTGGTATTTGTTAAGCACAAACTTACTTGATGCTAGCACTGCAAATTGCTGGGGTAGATACAAGATCATCTAATTAAGCGGAGCTCCTGTCCTTCACAAGGGTTGAAATTGAAGAGGAAGCACAGGTACTTATCCCCGTTTTACAAATGTGGAAATTGAGCCTAGGGAAATAGTGTGGTCTGATGGAAAAACTACAGGCCAGGAATCAGAGTCCTGCGTTCTAATCCCATTTCTGCCACTTACCTGCTGTGTGATCTTGGGCGAGTCACTTAACTTCCCTGGGCCTCAGTTTCCTCATCTTTATAATGGGGATTAAATAAATACCTGTTCTTCCTCCCCCTTAAACTGTGAGCCCCTTGCGGACCAAGGACCATGTCTAATCTTGCTTTTGTTGTATCAGCCCCGGTTCTTAGTACAGAGCTTAGCACATAGTAAAGCTTAACGATATTATGATTTAGTAGTATGAGAAGCAGCATGGTCTAGTGGATAGAGTGCAGGCCTGGGAGTCAGAAGGACCTGGGTTCTAATCCCAGCTCTGCCACTTGTCTGTTGTGTAACCTCGGGCTAGTCACTTCACTACTCTATGCCTCAGTTACCGCTTCTGTGAAATGAGGATTAAGACTGTGAGCCCCATGTGGGACAGGGACTGTGTCCAACCTGATTACCTTGTAACTGTCCCAATGCTTAGAACAGTGCTGGGCATATTGTAAGCACTTAACAAATACCACTAGTAGTAGTAGTAGTAGCAGTAGTAGTGGTAGTAGTAGTAGTAGTAGTAGTAGTAGTAGTTGTTGTTTTAGGATTTGAAACAAACGGAGGTGAAGTGTCTTGCCCAAGGTCTACCAGTGGCAGAACAAGAATTAGAATGCCAGTCATTTGCCCAGTGCTCTTTCTGCTAGTCCAAGTGTGTGAAATAAATTGGGCCTCATGATGGCCAAGTCAGCTTTACACCTGCTGAATCAGGACTCAGTCTCAGCTCAACCTCCTAGAAAGCATTGAGAAGACTCTCCAGTATAGATTCTGAAGCAATTCATTCATTCATTGTCGTATTTATTGAGCACTTACTGTGTGCAGAGCACTGTACTAAGCGCTTGGGAAGTACAAGTTGGCAACAATGCTCCGTGTATGTGTATACAAGGCTGGTCGGTGTCAGTCTTTTTCCTACCAACTATTCTGAGTTTTGTAGGGAGAAAAAAAAAATCAATGTTTACAGTTTTTCTCCTTTGGAAATAACTGCTCTGGCAATTCAGCAAAGGTTTTGTTATGTTAGAATGCCTATGAGTGATCCGTGAACACCTACTCAAAGTACATTGGTTTCTAATAGACAAAGTGATATGCAATAAGATTCAGAGAAGAATTTCATAGTTATTGTGTTTACCTGAATATCAATATTTACAGCCAGTGACAAAAATTTTACATTGCATTTTATTATATTGCAGTTCAAGTGGTGGTGTTTTTTCACTTTTCCACCTGATGAAGACCTTGGAAGTATACTCTCAGAATCTACTGCACTGTTCCAAGCTGTTTGTACAGTGCTCTACATACAGAAAGTGCCCAGGGAATCAATCAGTCAGCAGTATTTAATGAGCACTTTCTTTGTGCAGATCACTATACTAAGAGCTTGGGAGAATATTGTAAAACAGAGTTGGTAGACATATTCCCTGCCCACAAGGAGCTCCATTGACTGATTTATGGATTAAGCTTGGCTGGTGCTATGAACTAAAAGCTTTCCATAGTACTACATTTAAAAGAGTGACTTGCCCTATGCCATGCCATTCTTTTGGAACTGTCACATATTGTGGTCAAAGTGGGAAGCATAGAGGCCTTTGCAGTTTTCTCTACTGTCTGTATGTTTCTCTTTCTCGCTCCCAGAATACAAATAGCCACGTTGAATTTGCGATGTTTTGCATTTTTTTTTAATCATGGCAGCAGACTGTGATGTGATATAAATACTGGATTATTACTTTACACCAATATCAAACAGAAGGGGAAACTGGATGGTGTGAATGAAAACGCTTAGGCAAAAACAAATATCTTCAATTACAGCAGGGAAAACCAAAAGTATTGGCAAAGTAAATTGTTTTTTAAGCCTCCCTTTTTTTTTCATCTTGTCGTACTGGGGAATGATCTTTTAGAACTCTCAATGGGTTTTGTTTTGAGATTCTGCAGTCAGTGATGGGGAGAGCAGTTAGGGGAGAATACTGACAATACTACTGAACATTTATTGCCATCAGTGTTTAACCCTAACATTGGACCTCTGGAGAACATGGAAAACGCCCCAGCCTTGCTTTGAGTCAGCCAGTTGTCAAGTAAAGCACATGGCTGGGAAAGTCAGGAATTCCTCATTGTTTCCCCATGGCACAGAGGCCAATGTGAAATGCAGAACCTAGAAATAAATCTCCAATTAAGAGAGCCCTTAAGTTTAAGAACACAGAGCAGTGTCTCCCCTCATCTCGGCTAGCCTCCTGGGAAATTACATGAGGGGAGGAAAACTCCGGCCAGTGTAGAAATACACTCACATCACAGTCTGCTCGAGGGTCAGTTCGTGGGCCCCTGCTGTTCTCTATCTACACTCACTCCCTTGGTGAACTCATTCACTCCCATGGCTTCAGCTATCATCTCTACGCTGATGACACCCAAACCTACATCTCTGCCCTGCTCTCTCTCCCTCCCTCCAGGCTCGTATCTCCTCCTGCCTTCAGGACATCTCCATCTGGATGTCTGCCCACTATCTAAAACTCATATGTCTAAGACTGAGCTCCTTATCTTCCCTCCCAAACCCTGCCCTCTCCCTGACTTTCCCGTCACTGTAGATATTTGTACAGATTTAATACTCTATTTTTTTTACTTGTACATATTTACTATTCTATTTTGTTATGTGCATATAGCTTTAATTCTATTTGTTCTGACGATTTTGACACCTGTCTACATGTTTTGTTTTGTTGTCTATCTCTGCCTTCTAGACTGTGAGCCCATTGTTGGGTAGGGACCGTCTCTATATGTTCATTCATTCATTCAATCGTATTTATTGAGCGCTTCCTGTGTGCAGAGCACTAAGTACACTAAGTACTAAGTGCTTGGGAAGTACAAGTTGGCAACATATAGAGACGGTCCCTACCCAGCAGTGGGCTCACAATCTAAAGTACTTCCCAAGCACTTAGTACAGTGCTCTGCACACAGTAAGTGCTCAATAAATACGATTGAATGAATGAAATACACTCCAGCTTATTTTCAAATGTCTCCAGGGATAAGGCTCCCACCATTTCTTTGGGAAGCAATTTTGTAATCTAATTGGTGTCGGAAACATTTTTTTTTTCGCTAAATTGCACTGTTTTTTCTTGAAATCACAGACTCATAAGGCTGGAAGGCTTCTCAAACAATCTGGTCCAGGCCTATGCCTTCAGGAAGCATCCTGGGAGATTTACTGAGTTTACCACAGCTAAACAAGTCTCTCTACTTTACTCACTGCATTTGACATTGACAAAGAACTCTGCTGCTTCCTGAGATGGAAGTTCAGGCCAGAAGTGTATTCTGAATCTGAGAGAGTTTGGTCAGTTGGTCATGCACAGGTGTCTCAAGACGAACCACTTGCCTCCTTTCAAGTTGCATTAGTTCTTTTACAGTTGGATTACTGCCTCTAAGCATCAAGATCTTATAACATATAAGAAATTCTTTTGAAATACTTCGGACCAACAGAACCTTATAGCAATTCCTCTTGTAAACAAGTAGGGCTCTCACCTACGTAGATGGAGAGATAATGGGTAGCTTTTAAATAAAGAACGGAAAGGAACAACTAGAAATACAGTATCTCCCATGTCTCCAGGATCTTCCAGGAAAGTAGAGAAGACCGAGCAACTGAGGCACAAAAAGGCGAAGTGACTCGTCGTCAGCCCAATGGTGGCAAACTCAGAGGTAGAATCTAGCTCTCCTGGTGCCTGGCTCAAACTTAGAACAGTGCTTGGCACATAGTAAGTGCTTAATAAATGCCATTTGAAAAAATGCACCCCGATTTCCTACGAGGGCTCTGCAGGCTGATTTACAACTGGTGTGTATTCATGAAGAAGAGGGTGACAGTAAGACCTAGTGGAATGAATACTGGGCTGGGAGGCAGGAGACTAGATTCTAGAGAAGCGGCATGGCCTAGTGAATAGAGCACGGGCCTTGGAGTCAGAGGGACCTGGGTTCTAATCCCAGCTCTGCCACTTTTCAGCTTTGTGAACTTGAGCAAGTCACTTCACTTCTCAGTGCCTCAGTTGCCTCATCTGTAAAATGGGGATTAAGACTGTGAGCCCCATGTGGGACAGTGACTGCGTTCAATGTGATGAACTTGCATCTACCCCAGCGCTTAGTGTTTGGCATGTAATAAGCAATTAACAAGTACCTTAATAATTATTGTTATTACTGCCAGCTCTGCTTCTTGTCTGCTGGATGCCTTTGTGCCAGGCACTTAGGCTCCCTGGGCCTCAGCTTCCTCATCTATAGAGAAGGAGTTAGTTGGAACAACTAACTTTTAGGTTGAGAGCGCCATGTGTAGGACAGGAACTGTGTTCAGTCTGATTATCTTGCATCTATTCTGGCAGCTAGTAGATTATAAATATAATCATAATGTGGGGAAAAACCAGTGATCAATGGCCAGTTAAGGCAGTCATCCCAGTACCTATTTACCTACATAAACAGCAGTGAAGAAGAGAGAACAAAGGATCCAATCCTAGTAATGAACAGATTTTCCTGTGTCTGCTCTAAATCTATGCTTTCTTTTGTTTCAGCTTTCTAGAAAGAATTGACAGCGTCAGTTTGATTGATTACACACCCACAGATCAGGTAAGAGAGCACGTGACCACCAGAATGAAGTGAAGAGATGTTTTCAATATTACAGGAGTCTTGTAATTGTAACAACTCATCCAATAACTCACATAAAGAATACCCAAATTCACTTAGCTGCAATAGCTGCCGCTTGTGCAAATCACCCCAGCAAGATACTAGACTTGTGGGCAGGGAATGCGTCTGTTATATTTGTTATATTGTACTTTCCCAAGCACTTAGTACAGTGCTCTGCACACAGTAAGTGCTTAATAAATGCTATTGACTGACTGACTGACTACCATGCCCTGTTTATGCACACAATTGACTTATTCTTGTAAAACTTGATTTTTTATTTTTAAGGTTTGTAGTAGGGAAGAATATGATATTCATAAACCCACAGGACCCTATTCTAGCCAGGAGCTGAAGAATAGTGCCTCTGCTCAGCGGGCAGTGGTTTTAAACAAGGAACAAACATGTTTTCCCCTTTCTCATTGTTTGATTGCTTAAAAAGAAACTCTTAAAAATAATTATGACATTTTTAAATGCAGTGCATAAGATTTTCGATGTGCGTCGCTTTGTACATTCTAGATGGCACTTTAAACTCTTTTATACTCTTTTTGAACTAAGAGAAAAAAAAATAACTTCCCTTAAGCCCAATCCACTGTAAGTGAAGCAGCGGAGTTAATGCTCAGATGGCCTTCGTTCTGCTCCAGAAAGTTCTTAGCTGATTCCCTGGATACCATTCTTTCCTTTTTCACCCCGAGCTTTTCGGAAGTTTCCAAGCCTTGGGGGAATCCCAAGCGACTGGGTGAAGTCTCTATGATGAGACAGAGCTCACTGCTTATTGCTATATTGTACTTTCCAAGCACTTAGTACAGTGGTCTGCACATAGTAAGCGCTCAGTAAATGCGATTGAATTGAATTGAGGAGCGCGAAGCTTTATAGGAGACAAGTACTTGAAGGAAACAGCCTTCACAGAACAGGGAGCAAGGTGTTTGGGCCAGGTTTAGATACAGAGTAAGGATTCCTCTGTTTGGCCCAAACATCTTTCTCTCCCCGCAGCCCACAACCTCCCCAACCCATCCCACCCATCACCATTCTTATTTTTTGGTCCGCATAGGCCTAGAAAGGATATTGAAGGCAAGGTCAGAAGTCAAACCGATTAGTCATGGCCCTCTGACAGCCCATCAGAAGGTGTTTGTGTTAAAGAAGGCCCTCAATGGAGCAGAACATTGCAGTTTGAAACGGATGTCTAAATCAAATATTTTAGAGGGCAGAACCACGTCCTGCATTAAGAAAATCATGCATCTCCACACGTCATTCCTTCCCCAAGCATGTTTTTTGCTGAAAAATTATGGAGCGGTATTATTTTATTATTAGACTATAAGGGTCTCTCTCATTCTTATCGTTCTGATTTTGGAAAATAGCACTTGATGCATACAGTGAGGCTTTTTTCCTAATGATTTAGAATGAAAATAGATTTTCAGCTTCTACTCTGCCTTTTCACTTTTCACAGAAGATGCATACAGTGAGGCTTTTTTCCTGATGATTTAGAATGGAAACAGATTTTCAGCTTCTACTCTGCCTTTTCACTTTTCACAGAAAAATTAATACATGTATTCAGAAGGAATGTAGATTGCCCATAAGCAATGTGTTTTCATAGAGAAAAATATGACCAAATAGCTGAGTCGGGCTAGAGGAGAGCAGGGGAACTGTACTTTTGCTCCCTCCTGGAATTAAAACTCAGCAGCTTCTGGTTTCTGACTGTTTGTGAGCGCAAACTGAAACTGTGATCTTATCATAGTCCCAGAATAACAGGCAAATAGTTATAGTTCCTAGGAAAGAACACACCTCTAGTCACCACTTCGAGAGGCAAAAAGGAGTCCCTTCAAAGAGCTTCTTCTAAGTCAACTGTTCCGTAAATTGCCAAAATGAAAGTACCCATCTGGGAAATTAAAATTACTGGTGTTGGCACCTTTCTCCTGCAGCTGCTCCCCCAAAACCATAAATCTCCGCTGCCAGCCCCATAGGGAGTGTTTTCATCCTACCTCTCATATCCAATTCACTACCTTCGATCTACTGTTCTACCTCAACCTAAGCCTCCTCAAACTGTAAAATCCTAACCTGGAGTGGAACTGACTCTGGCCCAGGGCAACATGTTTCACCCCCAAGATCACGTTAGTGAAATTATCTAATCCAAAAGGGAAAATATGATCAATCAATCAATGGTATTTATTAAACACTTACCATGTGCAGAGTTCCCTGCAACACGGTAAGTGCTCAATAAATACGATTGATTGATTAAGCACTTGGGAAGGTACAGTACAGCAGAGTTGGTAAATGTGATCATTGCCCACAGAGAGCATAATTCAGGGAAGAGAGGCATTAAAATAAATTACAGATAGGGAAAATTGTAGAGTGTTAGGATATTGTGAGAACCTGCGTGGCTCGGTGGAAAAGAGCCCGGGCTTTGGAGTCAGAGCTCATGGGTTCAAATCCCGGCCCTGCCAATTGTCAGCTGTGTGACTTCGGGCAAATCACTTCACTTCTCTGGGCCTCAGTTACCTCATCTGTAAAATGGGGATTAAGACTGTGAGCCCCCCATGGGACAACCTGATCACCTTGTAACCTCCCCAGCACTTAGAACAGTGCTTGGCACATAGTAAGCGCTTAATAAATGCCGTTATTATTATTATTACATTTCCATTAGGCAGGAGCAAGGAGGGTTCCAGGCATACCAAACAATCAACCATGTGTTTCCTGCGTCCCTGCCTAATATGGGATGAACTTCCAAGTTCCTTCAGCTGTTAGTTCCTCACTCCTTCCTCTCCCTGTCCCCATCCCCCCACCCTCCCTCCTTCCCCACCCCACAGCACCTGTATATATGTTTGTACAGATTTATTACTCTATTTTACTTGTACATATTTATCATTGTATTTAATTTTGTTAATATATTTCGTTTTGTTGTCTGTCTCCCCCTTCCAGACTGTGAGCCCGTTGTTGGGTGGGGACCGTCTCTATATGTTGCCAACTTGTACTTCCCAAGCGCTTAGTACAGTGCTCTGCACACAGTAAGCGCTCAATAAATACGATTGAATGAATGAATGTAACACCCTGTCCCTCCTGCTAGCTGCCTGTCAGCTTTTATCGACCAGGCGTTGCTGTAGCCAAGGGTCATTCCACTTATGACAGGAGACGTTAGCTTCTCACCTAGCTGTCACTCCTTCCCCCTACCCAGTACAGCACAGGATTGGAGCACAAGAGAAAGCGGAGGGTGGCTGCAGTTAATGAATAGGAAGCAGGAAAGGGGAGAGCAGCTGAGTGCGTTTCCATCCCTTTAGCCCAATTAATGTCAGAGTATTTACTGAGCATTCACTGTGTGCAGAGCACTGAACTAAGTCCTTGGGGGAGTATAGTGCAACAGAGGTGGTAGAAGCTTCTCTTTCATACAGAGGGCTTAGAGTCTAGATGGTGAAAAGGTAGAGCAATGCTTTGCAGATAGTAAGTGCTTAACAAATACCATTATTTGTGGAGAAGCAGCATGGCTCAGTGGAAAGAGCCCGGGCTTTGGAGTCAGAGGTCATGGGTTCAAATCCCAGCTCCACCAATTGACAGCTGTGTGACTTTGGGCAAGTCACTTAACGTCTCTATGCCTTAGTTACCTCATCTGTAAAATGGGGATTAAGACTGTGTGCCCCCTGTGGGACAACCTGATCACCTTGTAACCTCCCCAGTGCTTAGAACAGTGCTTTGCACGTGGTAACTGCTTAATAAATGCCATTATTATTATTATTATTATTATTATTACTGAATATTTAAAGGGAATTAATCAGTTATGTTTATTGAGCACTTACTGTGTACTAAGCACTTGGGAGAGTACAGTATAACAGAGTTCATAGAGAAGCAGTGTGGTTCAGTGGAAAGAGCATAGAGTTTGGAGTCAGAGGTCATGCATTCAAATCCCAGCTCTGCCAATTGTCAGCTGTGTAACTCTGGGCAAGTCACTTCACTTCTCTGTGCCTCAGTTACCTCATCTGTAAAATGGGGATAAAGACTGTGAGACCCCCGTGGGAAAACCTGATCACCTTGTAACCTCCCCAGCGCTTAGAACAGTGCATTGCACATTGTAAGCGCTTAATAAATGCCATCATCATTATTATTATTATTATTATTATTATTATTATTATGTTCCCTACAATCCCCGAGCTTACAGTCTAAACAGGGAGATGGAGATTATTATCAATAAATAAATATGGAGTAAACTGTGAGCTTGTTGTGGGCAGGAAACATGTCTACCATCTCTGTTACTACATTACTATATTGTACTCTCCCAAGCCCTCTGCACATAGTAAGTGCTCAATAAGTACAGTTGATTGATTCATTCATTCATTCAATCGTATATATTGAGCGCTTACTGTGTGCAGAGCACTGTACTAAGCACTTGGGAAGTACAAATTGGCAAGATATAGAGACGGTCCCTACCCAACAGCGGGCTCACAGTCTAGAAGGGGGAGACAGACAACAAAACAAAACATATTAACAAAATAAAATAAATAGAATAAATATGTACAAGTAAAATAGAGTAATAAATATGTACAAACATATATACATATATACAGGTGGGGAGGGGAAGGAGATAAGGCGGGGGGGGATGAGGAGGGGGAGAGGAAGGAGGGGGCTCAGTCTGGGAAGGCCTCCTGGAGGAGGTGAGCTCTCAGAAGGGCTTTGAAGGGAGGAAGAGAGCTAGCTTGGCGGTTGTGTGGAGGGAGGGCATTCCAGGCCAGGGGGAGGACGTGGGCCGGGGGTCAATGGCGGGACAGGCGAGAACGAGGCACAGTGAGGAGGTTAGCGGTAGAGGAGCGGGGGGTGCGGGCTGGGCTGTAGAAGGAGAGAAGGGAGTTGAGGTAGGAGGGGCCGAGGTGATGGACAGCCTTCAAGCCAAGAGTGAGGAGTTTTTGCCTGATGCATAAGTTGATTGGTAGCCACTGGAGATTTTTGAAGAGGGGAGTAACATGCCCATAGCGTTTCTGCACAAAGGTGATCCGGGCAGCAGCGCGAAGTATAGGTTGAAGTGGGGAGAGACAGGAGGATGGGAGATCAGAGAGGAGATTGATGCAGTAATCCAGTCGGGATAGGATGAGAGATTGAACGAGCAGGGTAGCGGTTTGGATGGAGAGGAAAGGGCGGATCTTGGCGATGTTGCGGAGGTGAGACCGACAGGTTTTGGTGACGGATTGGATGTGAGGGGTGAATGAGAGAGCGGAGTCAAGGATGACACCAAGGTTGTGGGCTTGTGAGACGGGAAGGATGGTAGTGCCGTCAACAGTGATGGGAAAGTCAGGGAGAGGGCAGGGTTTGGGAAGGAAGATAAGGAGTTCAGTCTTGGACCTGCTGAGTTTTAGATGGCGGGCAGACATCCAGATGGAGATGTCCTGAAGGCAGGAGGAGATACGAGCCTGGAGGGAGGGAGAGAGAGCAGGGGCAGAGATGTAGATTTGGGTATCATCAGCGTAGAGATGGAGAGGGCAGGGTTTGGGCAGAGGGCAGCGTAGAGCGGAGAGGGCAGGGTTTGGGAAGGAAGATAAGGAGTTCAGTCTTGGACCTGCTGAGTTTTAGATGGCGGGCAGACATCCAGATGGAGATGTCCTGAAGGCAGGAGGAGATACGAGCCTGGAGGGAGGGAGAGAGAGCAGGGGCAGAGATGTAGATTTGGGTATCATCAGCGTAGAGATGATAGTTGAAGCCGTGGGAGTGAAAGAGTTCACCAAGGGAGTGAGTGTAGATAGAGAACAGAAGGGGACCAAGAACTGACCCTTGAGGAACCCCTACATTAAGGGGATGGGAGGGGGAGGAGGAGCCTGCAAAAGAGACTGGGAATGAATGGCCGAAGAGATGAGGAGAACCAGGAGAGGACAGAGTCTGTGAAGCCAAGGTTGGATAGCGTGTTGAGGAGAAGGGGGTGGTCCACAGTGTCGAAGGCAGCTGAGAGGTCGAAGAGGATTAGGAATGAGTAAGAGCCGTTGGATTTGGCAAGCAGGAGGTCATTGGTGACCTTTGAGAGGGCAGTTTCCATGGAATGCAGGGGACAGAAGCCAGATTGGAGGGGATCGAGGAGAGAGTTGGCATTGAGGAATTCGAGGCAGCGCGTGTAGACGACTCATTCAAGGAGTTTGGAAAGGAATGGTAGGAGGTAGATAGGGCAATAAGTAGAAGGTTGATTGACTGGACACTTGCATTGGTGTTGTGGGGCTGAAGACAGTGATTGTGTACTCCCTGTTCAAGGAGTTTGGAAAAGAATGAGAGAAGATGGATAAAAGGTGCAAATCCGAGTTCAAGAGTGATGCAGAGGGGAGTGGAAGAAGAAATGAAGATTAGGCAAGACTAATAAGGCTTCAAAGGTGGAGAGAGTGATCGTTTGCCCGATACGAAGAGGAAGGGTGTTCCAGGCCAGAGGCTGGATGTGGGCCAGGGGTCGGTAGCAAGGTAGACGAAATCGAGGGTCAGTAAGTAGGATGACAGTAGAGGAGCAAAGTGTATCAGCTGAGTTGTAGGAAATTGGGGAGGTATGGAAGGAGAGGGCAAGGTGATTGTTTTAAAATCTATGGTAAGGAATTTCTGTTTTATGTGGAGGTGAATGGGCAATCACTGGAGGTTCTTGAGGAGTGGGGAAACATGGACTGAACAGTTTTGTAGAAAAATGATCCAGGCAGCAGAGTGAAGTATGGACTGAAGTGGGGAGAGAAAGGAGGCAGGGAGGGCAGCAGGGAAGCTGATGCAGTCGGGGTAGGCTAAATGCTTGGATTAAGGTGGTAGCAGTTTGGATGGAGTGGAAAGGGTGGATTTTAGAGATCTTGCAAAGGTTGAACAACCATCAGGATTTGGTGACAGATGTACACTTTCCCTTGTCTTTCACTTGTTAAGAATAATAATCATAATAATTACAATGACAGTAGTAAATACTATGTGCCAAAGTGCTATGCTAAACACTGGGGTACACCCAAGAAAATCAGATGAGAAGGAGTCTCTTCCAAACAGGGCTTACAGTTAGAAGGGAGGAATATCAGATACTTTATTCCCATTTTACAGGTGAGGAAACTGAGGCCCAAAAAAGTTAAGTGGCTTTCCCAAGGTCACATGGCAGTCAAGTTTCAGAGCCAGGATGAAAACTCATGCCTAGTCTTGCTTTACTAGCCATATTTGATTTAGCTCCTGTCTATGACAATTTCATTCATTTATGTGTTCTGAATATGTCTTGGAATTTATTTACGTAGAAAAATAGCAATTTCAGTAATTCCAGTGTTTTATTTCATTTATCAAATGGCAGAATAGCTCCCCTGTTGACCAGAATCTGCAGGTCGGTTGTCATGGATCTTTTCCAATACATTCGACATTCACTTTTATCCCAAAACACTCTTGGGCCTTAGTTATAGTATGATGTTAATTGACTTACTAAGTAGTAATTGAAGGTTAACTGAGGCCATGCAGTGTTAATAGCACTATACCATTTATAATTTTGTTATTATTATTGTATTTAGAATATTAAATTAATTCACCTATTTGCTTCTATTTTCTCACTTCCAGGACCTACTCAGATGCAGAGTTTTGACATCAGGGATTTTTGAAACACGATTTCAAGTAGATAAAGTAAATTTTCAGTGAGTATGCTGTTAACAATTATATGCTATTGCTATCTTAATGTTGTTAAAAACCTGCCATTTACTATCTTAGCTCTCCCTGTAACTTCCTTCCCCCATTACCCTGGTCAGAGTGTAAATGACTTTACTCACTGGGATAGATAAATTAAGTAGTGATATATCCAAATGGATCATTAATGGGAAAAGTTAGAACTCTGAGAAAGTGCTTCCATAATCATGAGAATGGATGATGTTCAAATGGGTAATGGATTTACCCATTCAAGGTAGGGCAAATGTTTACCTACCTTTGGCAAGTGCCCTTAGTTCTTGCTGCTGGAGAGAGAACAGTGGGCTGAATAAGTATTGGCATGCCACAGGATTGCATTTCTCATGTTCATTTTTCGGAAAGGCCAATTTGATTGTAAGATCCTTGAAGTTAGGAAACTTTTGTCTTCCTTTTCATGAACTCTCCCTTATACTTAGTATAGTGCTTTGCATATAGTAGTTGTTCAATAAGTATGATGATGGATGGATGGATGGGCGATTGGATCAATGGATGGACGGACATGGCGCTGCCCCTCAAGGCCACTCTGTAGCTAGGAAATATTCCACAGTCTCTTGGAATCATGAATTTCAGGGAGTTTCATATTCTGCCCCTATCTTACCTCATAGAGATAGAGGACAAGTGCGAGAGAGAAGCAGCGTAGCTCAGTAGAAAGAGCCCGGGCTTTGGAGTCAGAGGTCATGGGTTTGAATCCTGGCTCAGTCACATGTCTGCTGTGTGACCTTGGGCAAGTCACTTAACTTCTCTGAGCCTCAGTTACTTAATCTGTAAAATGGGGATGAAGACTGTGAGCCACGCGTGGGACCACTTGATCACCTTGTATCCCCCCCCCCAGCGCTTAGAACAGTGCTTTGCACATAGTAAGCGCTTAACAAATGCCATAGTTATTATTATTATTATTATTATTATTATTAAGTGGCTAGACTGAGTTGCTAGCAGGAGCCTCCCAGATTCTCTTAAATGCTCCAATCTGATGATGGTGTCTGATTTTGTGTTTTGCTAGTTTATTTTAATCAATCAATGCTATTTATTGAGTGCTTACTGTGTGCAGAGCCCCGTACTAAGCGCTTGGGAGAGTACAATATAACAGAGTTGGTAGACACATTCCCTGCACACGGGGAGTTTATAGTATAGAGGAGAAGACAGACATCAAAATAAATTACCATTGTGTACAAAAGTGCTGTGGGGCTGAGAGTGGAGTGAATATTAAGTGCTTAAAGGGTACAGATGCAAGTAAATTAGTGGCACAGAAAGGAGAGGGAGTAGGGGAAATGAGGACTAAGTTGGGTAAGATCTCTTGGAGGAGATGTATATTAATAAAGCTTTGAAGGTAGGGAGAGTGGTGGTCTGTCATATATGAAGGGAAAGGGAGTTTCGGCTAGAGGGAGGATGTGTCCTCTAGCTTCTCCATCAGAGAAGCAGCGTGGCTCAGTGGAAAGAGCACAGACTTTGGAGTCAAAGGTCATGGGTTCAAATCCCGGCTCCGCCAACTGTCAGCCGTGTGACTTGGGGCAAGTCACTTCACTTCTCTGGGCCTCAGTTACCTCATCTGTAAAATGGGGATCAAAACTGTGAGCCCCTTGTGGGACACCCTGATCACCTTGTAACCTCCCCAGCGCTTTGAACAGTGCTTTGCACATAGTAAGTGCTTAACAAATACTATAATTATTATTATTATTATCATTATTACTATTATTTGGACAAGGGGTCAGTGGTGAGGTAGATGAGATCAAGGTACAGTGAGTAGCTTGGTATTGGAGAAACCAAGTTGTGGGCTGGGTTGTACTAGGAAATCAGTGAGGTAAGATCAGAGAGGGCAAGTTGATTGAGTGCCCAGAAGGAGAAACAGGGAAAATTGAAAATACCCTAAATGCTATAGGAAGTGAAATTGATTTATAAATATATAGGTCCCTGATTCAGTATACAATATGACAGGCTTGGAAGGCTGAAGGTAATATATGTTGATATGTAATCCCCTCTCTAGGATTATTGAAACATAGGATTGTTTTAGAGTACGGGTCCAAGGTTTGAATCATAAGTCTTTCCTTAATATCAGTGAGATGGTGTCTGCTGAAAGTGTAGGAAGACAGGGACTGGACCATATAATAGGTGGACATCCCTTGGCATTTTAGTGTGAAAATGATTAGTGTGATCATTTTCACACTAAAACAAGGTGAGGGGAACAGATGAGATGGAGATATAGTGACCCCTGAATCTCAACTATTACATTAGCCTCCTCCTGACCTCCCCGCCTCCAGACTGTCCCCTCTGCAGTCCGTACTTCACTCTACTGCCTGTATCGTTTTTCAAAAAAAATCGTCTATGCACATCTCCCCACTTCTCAAAACCCTCCATGGTTACCCATCCATCTCCACTTGAAGCAGAAATGCCTTTCCATCAGTTTTAAAGCACTCAATCAGCTCTCTCTTACCTACCTATTCTGGCTCCTCTCCCACTATAACCCAGCCCTCACATTTTGCTCTACTAACGCTAACCTACTTACTGTGTCCCGATTTCATCACTCTCGCTGTTGACCTCTTGTTCACGCCCTCCCTTATGCCTGGAACTCCCTCCTCCTTCATATCTGACAGATCACCAGTCTCCCCATCTTCAGAACCTCCTTGTGGGCAAGAAATGTGTCTACACTTTGTTACATTGTACTTTCCCAAATGCTTCCTATGCAGTAAGTATTCAATGAATGTCATTGATTGATTGAAGGCCTATCACTTCAGGCAAGAAGCTTTGCCTGAGTAACAGCTCATCTCCTTACCGTAAGCCCCTTGATACTCACAACCCACCCCAACCTCTAGAGTACTAACTAACATATCTTCATACTCTATTTGCACATACGTTCTTGGACATGAAACTCCCTGAAATTCATGATTCCAAGAATCATTCTTGCACATGTGCTTGCACACAGAGAAGCAGTGTGGCTCAGTGGAAAGAGCCCGGGCTTTGGAGTCAGAGGTCATGGGTTCAAATCCTGCCTCCGCCAATTGCCAGCTGTGTGACTTTGGGCAAGTCACTTCTCTGTGCCTCAGTTACCTCATCTGTAAAATGGGGATTAAGACTGTGAGCCCCCCGTGGGACAACTTGATCACCTTGTAACCTCCCCAGCGCTTAGAACAGTGCTTTGCACATAGTAAGCACTTAATAAATGTCGTCATCATCATCATCATCATCTATTTCTTCTCCTACTAGTAATTTATTTTAATGTCTGTCAGCCCCACTCGATTGTATGCCCCTCGAAGGCAGAGATCATGTTGTACTCTCCCAAAGACTTAGTACATTATTATAGGTGCAGCAAACACTCAATAAATAGTACTGATTGATTGACTGAGGTGAGGCATATGATTCATAAATGGTTCATTTTAGAGGTCTGCACCTCTAAAGCTCTAGAACTGAAGCTGGGTTAAGGAAAGAAGATCCAGGGTTGAGATTAAGTCCCAGGGCTGGATGTGAGAGGATAGATGGGGAGGACAGGAGTGGGGCTAGGATTTCAGAGGCTTTGGCAGAGGATAAGACCGAGGGCTGAACAGTGACCTCGGGGTGGGCTGGGATGGCTGAGAATGGGTCTGAAAATAAGGTGCAAGTTCTTTGAGCATGGGATGGCAAGTAGCTTCAGAGAGGGGAGAAACCCTTGGACTGCTGATGAGAAGAGGACAGACAGGGTCATTCATTTAATGATAAATCACTGCGCACTAGTACTTACTAGAGCAGTTTTATGTGGGTAAAATGTATTTTTTGGTTAATTCAACTGAAGAGTACTTTAAAAGTCAGTGCACCATGTGCCAAATTTGCAAAATGATATGTAACTCCCTATTGCTCTTAACAGCATGTTTGATGTAGGTGGCCAGAGAGATGAAAGAAGAAAATGGATCCAGTGCTTTAATGGTAATTTTCTTTTTACATATTTCCTCTAGAGTAGTAAGTATTCTGATGACTTACACCCAGTTGTAGAGTTTGAGACATTTTTAGATTCTCTGTTGGGATAATAATAATAATAATAATGATGAGATTTGTTAAGCGCTCACTATGTGCCAAGCACTGTTCTAAGCGCTGGGGTAGATACAAGGTAATCAGGTTGTCCTCTGTGGGGCTCACAGTCTTTAATCCCCATTTTACAGATGAGGGAGCTGAGGCACAGAGAAGTTAAGTGACTTGCCCAAGGTCACACAGCAGACAAATAGTGAAGCTGGGATTAGAACCCACGTCCTCTGACTCCCAAGTCCATACTCTTTCCTCTAAACCACGCTGCTTCTCAATCAAACAAACAATTGTTAATCAAACAGTAGCTCTCTACATAATGTTATACACAGAATCACCTGGATTATTGAAACCTTTGGGATCAGGTTGAATTTGGAAAATCAATAATTGGGATAATCCAGGGCAACATATGAGGTGCGAAGTTAGAGCAGCAGCTGGAGTTGATGAAGTTTAGGAGTGGTGATGAGGGAATCGGTTGCTTGCAAAAAACAACACTTATTTCCCCAGCAACACTGAACCAGTGTTGTGGGAAATGGAGAATGGCTCCAGTTCGGCCGTAACTTGCTGACTGTAGAGACTAGACTGTAATCAACTGATCAATCAGTCATATTTATTGAGCACTTTATATGTGCAGAGCACTGTGCTAAGCTCTTGGGAGGATACTGTACAAGAGTTGGCTTGCACATTTCATGCCCGCAACGAGCTTCCAGTCTAGAGACTTGTGGGCAGGGAACATGTCAAACAACTTTGTTGTATTGTACTCCCTCAAGTGCTTAGTCAGAGCTCAGTAAATGCCTTCAATTGATTGATGAACCGATGCTGATTCAGATCCTGTTGCTATCGGCAACAGGAAGTGGTTTGGATTTCCAAAAATCTGGGAAATCCAGGGGAGGCAGTGTGGCCTAATGAAAAGAGCAAATTCTGAGAGTTAGCAGACCCAGGCTGTAAGTCCCAGCTCTGCCACTGATCTGGTGTGGGACATTGCACGCGTCACTTGACTTCTCTGGGACTTAGTTTCCTTAGCTATGAAGTGGGATAAAATAGGTGGTGAGCCCCATGTGGGACTGGGAAAATTGGTTACTTAGTATCTGGAATTTAAGTTGGACAAACTACTCTTTGTGTCCCAAAACCTATGAAACAACTTCGGCAACCACTGAATTGGAGACGAGTTTAGTATGCTGGTTATCCAGACTACTGAGAGTAAGGCCGATGTGGGTAAACCGAAAGTTTAGACAGCCAAGCCCTATTATGTTTGCTTATCTAAAGCAAACACCTGCTCACTTTGGTTTGGAAATCTGAACTGTCTGGGGATTATTCAGACCCACATCGGTTCAGATAACCAGGTGCTTTGGATAACCCAGATTTAGAAAATGGACTTCCACTGACGACCTTTCAGAGGAAGCTTTCCATCTTTCATATGGTATTGTAATATTACAGGAAATATGCCTCTTTTAATTAAGGAATTTCTCTTTTTCTCGTAATGTGTCTTTCCTCCACTAAGATGTCACTGCTATAATATATGTTGCGGCCTGCAGTAGCTACAACATGGTGATTCGGGAAGACAATAACACAAACCGGCTTCGGGAATCCCTGGACCTCTTCAAGAGTATCTGGAACAACAGGTATAAAGAATCACGTGTCGTGCATGTTCATTTAGTCATTATCGTGAAGGCTTAATCAAATCAGCATAGGGTTGTTTTTTCTCATTTTCAAGGATTATTGCTTCCTTTTTAGAATTTTGCAAGTCAACCTTCATTTTAGTAAGCACTTAAATAACATTTTTTATTATTATTGAGTGCTTAGAGTGTGCAGAACACTGTACTAAGCACTTGGGAGAGTACAGTATAATAATATAACAGGCACATTCCCTGCCTACAGTGAGCCTACAGTCTAGAGGGGATGTTACTTAATGTTTGTAGCTCCTTGGTGGTGTTTATCTCTACATATAGCTATTCCTATACATATAAGACGTATGTAGGTGTCTGGATATTTTCAGTGTATCCAGAAGTGTGTGTCCAGGTATGTAGAGTATATTCTTATCATTACATGTATCACAAATGCATGCCACATCTAGAAGGATTGAGCTTAGTAGAGATCTCAGTGATGTCCAAGTAATAATAACTTGGGCCCCTATTTTGAACATTTAAAATGATTTGCGGGTTTCTAAAGCTATTTTGGTCAGTCCTTGAAAGTGAGAAAGAACCAGAGTGGAAAATTTCCAGATATTGAATCCTAGAGAGCGATTTAGAAT
This sequence comes from Tachyglossus aculeatus, assembly GCF_015852505.1. Classification (NCBI taxonomy): domain Eukaryota; kingdom Metazoa; phylum Chordata; class Mammalia; order Monotremata; family Tachyglossidae; genus Tachyglossus; species Tachyglossus aculeatus. Next base: position 21,527,804 of record NC_052070.1, read on the forward strand.
GGAACCACCATGAGCCCTCAGGGGTGGGTGAGACAGCTGAGCTCAAGTCAAGAAGCACTGCAAGCTTCCCAGAGAGAGGCATCCATAGAGACCAGGCGAGATTTCCTTTAGGCTGTAAGCTCCTTGTGGGCAGGGAGAACATGTACCAACTCTGTTGTATTGCCCAAACACTCAGTTCATTGCTCAGCAATCAGTCAATCAGTTGTATTTATGGAGCGCTTACTATGAGCGGAGCACTGTACTAAGAAATTGGGAGAGTACAATATAACAGAGTACCAAACACGGGAAGCCCTCAAATACCATGACTTAATTGATAGGTAGATAGATGGACTGCTCCATTCAGAAAACTGCAGATATAACTCCAGCCTTATTGGGGCCAATGTCGAGGGGCAGTAATTGGTTGTGAAGATACAGAGCAGGAAGAAAGCAAGATCAATAATGATAATAATAAAATCGTGGTATTTGTTAAGCGCTTACTCCGAGTCAAACACTGTACTCAGTGCTGAGGTAGATACAAGATAATTGGGTTAAGCACCGTTGCTGGGCTCACAGTCTAAGAAATGAGGAGAACAGGCATTGAATCACCATTTTACAAGTGAGGAAACTGTTGTGACTTGCCCAAAGTCATTCACAGACAAGAACCCAGGTCCTCCGACTCACAGGCCTATGCTCTTTCCACTAGGTCATGCTGCTTCTTGATGTTGTAAATTCTCTTTTCAAAAGCTGCATGGTATAGAGGGTAAGGCACAGGCCTGGAAGTCAGAAGATTCTAATCCTCGCCCTACCACTGGTCTGCTCTGTGACCCTGGGCATGTCACTTCACTTTTCTGTCCCTCAGCTACCTCATCTGTAAAATGGGGATTGAGACTGTGAACTCCATGTGGGACAGGGACTGGGTCCAGCTTGATTTTCTTGCTTCCACCCCAATGCTTAGCACAGTGCCTGGCACCCATAAGTACTTAACAAATGCTATCATCATTGTTATGTCTTGTTTACCCTTGGCTTGATTTCTTTTAGGCCTAATCTATTGCTTGTGGGCTTCTGCTGATTTTGAGTGAAGTTAGACACCAGGGTTTGGATCCCAGTTCCTTACACTCCCAAATGCTCCCACTGCTTCTCCACACCATTTTACTACAAAAAACAGATGGAGAACAGAGATGCCTTTCTAAAATTGCTCCTTTGATGTTACAAAGCCAACCCCTTTCTTGCCCATTAAGCACATTGAATCTGGGCACGGTTTAACTCAGTGCTCCCTTCTTAGAGCTGGGCGGAGGGACCAGAGCAAGTCCTGAATCAAGCCCTGTATGACAAAGCAAATGAGTCACAGGTCTGGTTAACCTTTTGCCAGCTCAAGGTTTGGGTTTTCCACCTCAGCCCCAATGGATTCACCCACATACACAACTGAAACGCGTCCCCTCCTTGAGTAGCTTTAGTCCCGATCAACGACCATGGGTGTGGATTCAAAAGAATCAATGGACATGTTGGCCAAATCGACTTTGGTTTTCCAGTTTTGATGAGTGCCTTGCAGCTTAGATGGAGAGTGGTAGTGCCTGGGAGGGATGGACAGCGGGCAGATTCCTTGGACAACAAATGTTTTTTAACACTTCTTAGTTCTGCAAATATCCTGGAAGATGGCATCAATCTGCTATTTGTTCTTCTCAGGTGGTTACGGACCATTTCTATCATCTTATTCTTGAACAAACAGGATATGCTGGCTGAAAAGGTCCTAGCCGGGAAATCTAAAATTGAAGATTATTTTCCCGAGTACGTGAACTACACCGTTCCTGAAGATGGTAAGATTTTGCAAACCAGTCTCTCCAGGTATACGAAGCCAGCACAGTTGTTGTTCTCTAAAAGGCATGGAACCATTAAGAAGCATAGTTCTAACAGCTCAAAATAAATCTCTCTTTTATCCTTCAAGTTAAAGGATTAGTAAGATAAGATTTTGTTCAAGTCCCTCCCACATTAGAAAAAACAAAACCTGAATTTGCCACAGAAAGTTTCCTTGAACAAATATTTGGTGTCAAGCCTATAAAATAGCTTGGAGAAATTTCCCAATACACTATTCAGGAGGAAAAATGGCAATTCAGATTGGTGAAGATAAAAAATAGTTTCAGCTGTTATTTCTGGCATTACTTGGTTTCGGCCAATATCTGCCCATCCAGAATCCCCGGTCATCGTTTTTATCAAGGCCAGCATTATTTCTGAGCCCAGAATTTGGCATTTGCCAAATCAGAAAGATATCCACTCAAAATGGGTTTTTTATTACATTTTTTTCTTTAGGTGAAAATAAGACATTTGTCCTTAAAGTCCAAGTTCTTATCCAGGTAGCGTTTCTGTGGAAAGGACTCTCTTGAAACATTAGTTGGGTAGTGTGGGGCTTGGGGCTAGTAATTGTTCATGAAGAGTGAAGGTAAACTTAAAAGCCCGTAATTCAGTAAAATACGTTCACTTCTCTTTTTTTTTCATTTGTTTAGTGGCTTTTCTTCATTTTTGTATGAGACATTAGTTGAGCGAAGGCACCACTGAGTCTCTAAAAGTGTCAGATCTTGTAGGTACAGGCAACAACTAGTTACCAAATAATAACGATTATGGTATTTGTGAAGTGTTTGCAATGTGACCAGCTCTGTTCTGTGCCCTGGTGTGGATACAAGATAATCAGATTGGACTCAGTCCCTGCCCAACAAGGGTCCCAGGGTCTAACTCGGAGTAGAAGGAGTTAATCCCCATTGTACAGATGAGGAAACTGGAGCACAGAGAAGTTAAGCGGCTTGCCCAAGGTCACCCAGCAGACAAGCAACAGATGAGGGATTAGAACCCTAGTCCTCGGGAAACCAGGTCCTTTGCCGTTTCCATTAGGCCACGTGGCTTTCCGAATGTTCCTCTCCTTCCCGAAAGTGAGCTTGAAACATTAATTGCTTCATTGTTTTAGCTCCCCTAAGGTTTCCAGTTGGGTGCTGTGAAACCACATGAGAAATCCATGAGAAAATACCAAGTAAATGATTGTTGAGCAAATAGAGCATTGGTTCCAGGAGTCAGTTTCTGTGAACACATCCCATAGAAATCTGGGCTGGGTTGGCACGGGTCTGAGCGGATGACATCAGGCAGGAAAAACAAGTTCTGCCCCTGGTTTTGGAACCCGGGCATTCCATCCATCATGCATCTGCCACCCGCAATGCTTCCAGGAGTGGCCAGCGATCCACTGCTGAGCAAGCTGGGTAATGCCTTGGCAGAGGGGAACAGTGGAAGCCCTTGCAGCCCCTCTTCCTTGTATCCCCCAGGGATAGTGCTCACAGTAAGCACTCAGTAAATACGACTGAATGAAATGACCAGCCCTGTGACTCCAACCAGGTGCCCCTGTGCGTTCGGCATCCTAAGAGCTGTGTGGCAATCAGCAGAGGTTTGAAGGCTGATTAGAACTGGGCCTTTCGCTGTGCGTGTTTGGATTTTTGCCCTGAGCTTCTGCCGGCTCGTGTGAAACTTGGAGTTTGAATGTGCCTAAACTCAACTGGCATCTCAGGAACCCACACCCAAAAGACCATTGTGGAGTCATTTGGGTTTAAAGCAGTGGCATGCTACTCACAGGATGATAACAAGAAGAAGAAGAAGAATTGTGGTTGTATATTGGTGGCGTGCTATGTATCAAGCACTGTACTAAACACCAGGGAAGATACACAATAATCAGGTCGGACACAGTCCCCGTTCCACATGAACCTCACATTATAGGGGAGGGGGGAAGCAGGTGAGAAGCAACATGGTCTAGTGGGAAGAGCACAGGCCTGGGAGTCAGAGAACCTGGGCTCTAATCCCAGCTCTGCCACTTGTCTGCTGTGTGAACTTTGGCAAGTCACTTAACTTCTCTGTGCCTGTAACCTCATCTGTAAAATGGAGATTAAGACCGTGGGCCCAAAGTGGGACAGGGACTGTACCCCCTGATTATTTTGTGCTTAGTGCGGTGCCTGGCACATAGTAAGCACTTATCAGTACCATTAAAAAAAATCAGGGAGCTGACACTTTCCTGCCCAACAAAATCGGAGCTCCAGAATTTCCCAGCATCCCATCCCCAAGACTGCAGCTCTTGAACTGCAAACCTTCCTCCAGCTCCTCCTCTACCAGACCAGCCTCACTGCAGCTACTTCTTGTAAGCTCGCTGTCAGCAGGGAATGTGTCTGTTATAGTGTTCTAGCGCACTCTCCCAAGCACTTAGAACAGGGTTCTGCACACAGTAAGCGCTCAGTAAATATGATTGACTGACTGACTTCACTCCACTCCGGCCAATTTGCTTGCTTCCCTCCATCCTTGCTCCAGCCATTTCCATCTCAAATTGTCGCTCCAGCCAGGCTTCTCACCTGAGCTAGCTACCCGCCTCCCTCCCACCAAGCCATGTTCCTTTCCTGCTCCTAAATTCTGCTTCCTATAGCCAGCAAGACTCCAGATACTCAGGAGACTCTCCTTCCCTTCACGAGGGACATTTGTTCTGGGACATGATTTTACCACAGTGCTCTGCACAACAGTAAGCACTCAGTGAATACCATCTATCGATCGATTGGATTTTGTAATGATGATTCTCTAGCCTTGTCGTCCTGTTAAATCACAAACTTTGGGGGTCGGAACCATGTCACCCTGCCCTGGCCCTCTAGAGGACTTGAGAGCAGTATTTGAGAGCATTTGAGTACTTGAGAGCAGTACAAGAGTAGCGGCATGGTTCAGTGGAAGGAGCATGAGCTTGGGAGTCAGAGGTCATGGGTTCAAATCCTGGCTCCTCCAATTGTCAGCTGTGCAACTTTGGGCAAGTCACTTCTCTGTGCCTCAGTTACCTCATCTGTAAAATGGGGATTAAGACTGTGATCCCCACATGGGACAACCTGATCACCTTGTATCCTCCCCAGTGCTTAGAACAGAGCTTTGCACATAGTAAGCACTTAACAAATGCCATCATTATTATTATTATTATTATTTGTTGGCAGTGGGCAGAATTCCAAGGGAGAAGTTTCTCTGAATCACTCTGTCACTCTGCAGGGAAGAACCACAAAAACAATCTCCCCGTCTTCCTTGAGAGCCATCAGGGTCCTTTCTGAGAGGGAAAACCGTTAATTTTCATAGTGTACATGTGGTAAATGCTATAAAACAATTCCATCATAGAATTCCGTGTTGACATTCTCACCCCTTTCCCACTAACTCGGTTCCAATCTTAGGGTGTCCAGCCCATGTGACTAATAATACATTCTGGGCAAGTGTGAGTATTCAACACTTTTCTTAGATTTGAAAATCAAGTCTCTAGACTGTAAGCTCATACTGGGCAAGGAAACTGTCTGCCAGCTCTATTGTACTCTCTCAAGCGCTTAGTACAGTGCTGTGTACATAATAAGCGCTCAATAAATACCACTGATGATGATGATTTTCCCCTTTCCAAGGGCAGTTTCCCGAACAGATGGGCCGTGAGCTGAGCTCGACCCTCCTCTGTTGGCTGAGCTCCCAGAGGGATGCCATTGTTGGTACTGGTATTTGTTGTTATGGTATTTGTTCTTATTCTGTGCCAAGTACTGTTCTGAGTGTTGGAATAGATACAGGATAATCAGGTTGGGGACACAGTCCCTGTCCCACATTGGGCTTACAGTCTAAGTAGGAAGAAGGATTCTAAAAGGAGTCCCTTCTAGACTGTGAGCCCGTTGTTGGGTAGGGACCGTCTTTATATGTTGCCAACTTGTACTTCCCAAGCGCTTAGTACAGTGCTCTGCACACAGTAAGCGGTCAATAAATACGATTGAATGAATGAATGATTTAATCCCCATTTTATAAATGAGGAAACCGAGACACATTGGCCATGGTCACACAATAGACAAGTGGCAGAGCCAGGATTAGAACCCAGGTCCTCTGACTGCCAGGCCCATGCTCTTTCCACTAGGCCATTCTGATTCTCTGCTTCACTACGACCATTAAAAGTGAAGCATATTGGTTGGGGGAGGACTGTTTTCGGAAGTCTTTGGTTCAGTGTCCTTGGAAACTGAAAGTGCCTGTCGAATGCCAGGCCTTCTTTTGTGACTTGTTTTCTTCCTTTTTTCTTCAGTGCTGCGGCCTAATGTATCATTTTCCTTTCCCTTCCGCAGCTACCCCCGATGCAGGAGAAGACCCCAAAGTGACAAGGGCCAAGTTCTTCATCCGGGATGAGTTTTTAGTAAGTAATTTTTACAACTATGATATGGTGTTCTTTGCCAGGCTGAGTTGCACAAAATGGTCCCCGTTGACTTTTCCAAAAGAAGAGATGCTCGCAAGCGAGGGCTCTCTTTCTCTCTCGCTCTCTCTCCCTCCCTCTCCTCTCCCCTTCTCTCTCCCTCTCTCATCTTTCTTCCTCTGCCCCCTTCTCTCTCCTCCTCTTTGCTCCTTTCTTCCCATCTCTCTCTATTACGTGTGCGTTCAGCTGTTCGGTTGAGCATTTGCAAGCACTGACCCACAGCAGGGCACCGTAGGAGGTGACCAGCTCAGCTTCATCCCACTCCTGATTTTCCGGAATAAACTCCCACTGGGAGCATGGAAACCAAGACACCTTCTCTGACTAGGCCCTTATTTCCTCTTCTCCCATTCCTTTCTGCATTGCCCTTGTACTTGGATTTGTGCTCTTTATTCATCCCTCCCACAGCCCCACAGCACTTAGGTACATATCTGCAATTTATTTATTTACGTTAACGCCTGTCTCCCCTTTTAGACTGTGAGCTCATCATGGGCAGGGAATGCGTCTACCAAGCCTGTACTCTCCCAAGCGCTTAGTTCAGTACTCTGCATACAATGAGCCCTCAATATATACAACTGATTGACTGATTGATTGATTGATTGAAACAACTTGGGTATATGACCCCGTGGGTTGTGTCCCGTTGCTAAAGTGGTAGGGACAAGAACCTTTCAGCGTGAGAACAGGCTGCGACTTTCTGCTTAGACCCTGCCTGAGACAGCCTCCCTTCTCTCGCCATCTCCTCTGCCCTAGCCCCATGTCGGACCCAAAGGGCATCTTTGAAAGTAGTTCAAGTTACACTGACACAAACTCTAGACTGTGAGCTCATTGCGGGCAGAGAATATGTTTGTTATATTTTTCTCTCCCAAGCACTTAATACAGTGCTCTGCACACGGTGATCGCTCAATAAATACAATTGATGATATATAATACAACTCTTTCCAGATTGAAATGGTACCTTGAATGCTTTCAATCAGTCCGCACTATTTATTGAGTGCTTGCTGTAAGCAGAGCACTGTATTAAGCACTTGGGAGAGTATAGAATTACAGAGTTGGTAGACACGTTTCCTCATTTCCCTGCCCACAACAAGCTTACAGTTTAAAGGACCATAGGATGCTATCAGTGTCCAACCTGATAAACTTGTGTCTACTCCAGTGCTTAGTACAGTGCCTGGCACATAATAAGTGCGTAATAAATACCACAGACGGCTGCCACCATCCGCACCCCACTTTTGATTTTAGAAATGTTTTAACACTAGGTATTGTGGGTTGCGGACTGGAAAGATCAGCTGAAAGACCTGTGGGAAGACCAGGGGGCCACAAAGCCACCATCATGGCCACTAATCAAATGCCTTTCCCCTCCTTCTCTACTTCCCTCCCTACCCCCCTCCCACATCAGCTGACCTGAGGGCCAGGGGGGCACAGGGGTAGCGATCCCAGGGCCCGGTTTAATAATAACAATAATAATAATAATAATGATGGTGGTATTTGTTAAGCACTTACTTTGTGCCAAGAACTGTTCTAAGTGCTGGGGTAGGTACAAGGTAATCAGGATGTCCCATGTAGGGCTCACAGTCTTAATCCCCATTTTACAAATGAGGCAACTGAGGCACAGAGAAATTAAGTGGCTTGCCCAAAGTCACACAGCAGACAAGTGGAGGAGCTAAGATTAAAACCCACCTCCTCTGACTCCCAAGCCCATGCTCTTTCTACTAGGCCATGGTGCTTCTCCTAGTGCTGGTTTCCGTGGTGCGGTTTCCTAGTACTAGAACGATAGACAGCTCAGACGCACAAGTTGGGTCCAGTCTCCGACACCTCTGCCACCTCCCGCTCTACATATGTTTCCTCATGAAGAGAATCAATGTGGGGGATTTCCGATTTAGTAGTCACATCCTACAGCAAGGCCATGCTCAGGATCAGCATAGTGACGATCAAAACGAACCTGTCCAAGCTGGTAATCTGTTCCATTGTTTCTCTCTAAAGCCCGATCATCACTGTGGGTTCCTTCTATTTTTAACACGGTGGTTTACTATTCCCTGAAGAATGTGGCTTTTTTAACAAGGCCAACATATCTTGAGGAGTGCCATTTTTACAGCAACTGCCTCAGCATAATTAATTTCCCCGATCTGGTCATTCTTCCCTCAAAAAAGATAATAATAATAATGATGATGATGATGGTATATGTTAAGTGCTTACTATATGCCAAGCACTGTTCTTAGCACTAGGATAGATACAAGGTAATCAGGTTGTCCCTCATGGGGCTCACAGTCTTAATCCCCATTTTAGAGATGAGGTAAATGAGATGCAGAGAAGTCAAGTGACTTGCCCAAAGTCACACAGCTGACAAGTGGTGGAGCCGGGATTAGAATCCACAACCTCTGATCCCAAGCCCAGGCTCTTTCCACTAAGCCACGCTGCTTTTCCATATGGAGAATTTAGTTCCTGAGCCACCTTATAATGGATTGGCCTCTTCCATGGCCAACATTTATTTCCAGCCTGGAAGTGGATGGTGGGAGAAAGTGTGTTGGGGTATGACTGCCTCTCTTCTCCCACCTCTGGGTCCTCTTCCCTGTTTGGGAACCAGGAAGATGTCTGCCTTGGGACCAGACCAAACCCGGGCAGGAAACCCTGGGAGGTTAGCTTTACAGGATATACATTTCTTCCCTGTGTGAGATTATTATCTTCTTTCCATGGATTCCCATGTGGTGGGGAGAAAGTAGCCAGCTCCTGTGGTAGTGAAAGCTTCCACTCTTTGGAGCTTGACCAAGGAATCAGTTTAGTTTGAGACATTTTAGTCCCTGGTGTGGATACACAGTGAAGGGGGTGGTTTGCTGCCTTTTTGTCTGTGGACCCTGGACCTGGTGGGTTAGCGTGGCTCATAAGCCCATTACTATTCTTTCGATAGCAGATTTGTTTAGATTGTAGCCTAACTGTAGATTTGGGGAAGAAAGCGCTAACTTGACTGAGCAGTTGGCTGTTTTCTCAGTTGGATGTGTTGAAGTGAGGACTGTCCCCTCAGTCCAAGAGGGAGGGGGAACAGGGATTGAGTCCCCTTTTACAGATGAGGAAACTGAGGCACAGAGAAGTGAAGTGATGTGCCCAAGATCACAGAGCAGGCAAATGGCAGAGCCGGGATTAGGACCCAGGTCCTCTGACTCCTAGTCCTGTGCCCTTTCCACTAGACCCCACTGCTTCTCACTATTTAGAGAAGCAGCGTGGCCCAGTGGAAAGAGCCCGGGCTTTGGAGTCGGAGGTCATGGGTTCAAATCCCAGCTCTGCCAGTTGTCAGCTGTGTGACTTTGGGCAAGTCACTGAACTTCTCTGTGCCTCAGTTACCTCATCTGTAAAATGGGGATTAAAACTGTGAGCCCCCCGTGGGACAATCTAATCACCTTGTAACCTCCCCAGTGCTTAGAACAGTGCTTTGCACATAGTAAGCGCTTAACAAATACCATCATTATTATTATTCAGTATTATTATTATTTCCCCAATGCAGTTCAGACATTATGTGGGGCTTCAGTCAGAATTTACAGACAACTTCCAGAGAGCAAAGTGGAATCAGCTGTGCTCAAATCCTGGGCCTAATTGTCCGGTTTCTTTTTCTCACAGTCACTGTGGCTGCCAGAGCCTTGGACGTCCGTGATTAAAATCCCAAAGTGGTTCTCACCTCCTGCCCGGGGTTCAGGTCCCCGAATCGGTTGGTTCATGGCCGTCTAGAGCCCCTCAGAGTTCCAAACGGAGATTAGTAGCATCTCAAGTGACACTCTGACCTTTTGTAGGACAATTAGTCAAGTAAGCCGTAGCCTGAAAAACCGCTCCGTTAGGAAACGTGCTTCTCAGAAAGGAATGTGAACAGAAAACGCCAACTCCACTGCCCGCATCTTAAACCGATCCCTGGTTCCCCGATGTGCAGATTGTCCCCCAAAACTGATTGCAAAGCCCGATACGACAAAAGGCGCCGTCTCTTGTAAGTGCTCCGGAACCATGAGCATTAGAGACATTTTGGAGAATTGGGGAAATTGAACACTGATTTCAGATTTTAAGAAAGAATAGTCATTTACCGGGATTAGACTCTGTGCTGAGGCATTAGGACTGTTGTCACCTTTCCCTTCCCCATTTTTCTCCCCGCTCAGCAGCTCCCGGGCATCTTGTGGTGAGGCTGAGCCCCAGGTGGCCAACAGGAGCATGGGCGAGGCGAGGCTGGCCTGTCCTGGGCCCAGGGACCAGTGGCCAGCTCTCCACCTTGCGCGAGAGATTAAAGGACCGGGTCAGCAGCGGGAGGATTCAGCAGTTCATGTTCCCTCACTTGGGGGCAACCCCAGGGGGGAAGGGAATGGAGTTCCCGGTTGACCGTGATACTGGCTGCTGCCTGGACCAGGAAATCAGAGAATTATTATTGTTATTCTTATTATTGTACTTGTTAAGTGCTTACATGTGTTCTAATCCTGGCTTGGCCACTTCTCTGCTGGGTGACCTTGGGCAAGTCACTTCACTTCTCAGGGCCTCAGTTACCTTATCTATAAAATGGGGATTCAGACTGTGAGCCCCTTGTGGGACGGGGACTGTGTAACCCGATTTGCTTGCATCCATCCCAGCACTTAATACAGTGCCTGGCACATAGGAAACACTTAATGAATACCACAATGGTCATTAATATTATGTGCCAAACACTGTTCTCAGTCCTGAGTTGGTGTGAAAGTGAAAACCTTGCCACCCAGCACCCAGTTGGAAGCAGTTAATCTACATCTATTTGATATATCTAGTTTATCTAATAATAATCTATTAGTTAATGTATCTAATAATAATATGTTGCCAACTTGAACTTCCCAAGTGCTTAGTACAGTGCTCTGCACACAGAAAGCACTCAATAAATACAATTGAATGAATGAATGAATGAATGAATGGTATTTGTTAAGCGCTTACTATGTGCAAAGCTCTGTTCTAAGCATTGGGGGATACAAAGTGATCAGGTTGTCCCACGTGGGCTCATAGTGTTAATCCCCATTTTACAGATGAGGTAACTGAGAGACAGAGAAGTTAAGTGACTTGCCCAAAGTCACACAGCTGACAAATGACAGAGCCGGAATTAGAACCTATGACCTCTGACTCCCAAGCCCATGCTCTTTCCACTAAACCACCCTGAGTAACCACCTGGGTGATGTTTAATATTTGCTGAGTGTTCATAAATAGCATCTGAGACTCATGTCAGTCAATCAATCAATCATATATATTGAGTGCTTACTGTGTACTAAACGCTTGGGAGAGTATACTACAACAGAGTTGGTAGATGCATTCCCTGTCCATGGACAGCTTACAGTCTAGAGGGGGAGGCAGACAATCAATATAAATTATAGATAAGTTCGTAAGTACGTTGGGGCTGAAGGAGTGGGGAATAAGGGGTGCAAATCCAAATGTGAGGGCGATGCAGAAAGGAGAGGGAATACTGGAAACGAGGGCTTAGTCGGGGAAGGCCTCTTGGAAGAGATGTGATTTTAATAAAGGTTTGAAGGTGGGGAGAGTGATAGTCTGTCGATGAGAAGGGGAAGGGGGTTCCAGGCCAGAAGCAGGATGTGGGCAAGGGGTCGGTGGCAAGGTAGATGAAATTGAGGTGCAGTGAATAGGTTGGCATTAGAGAAGCAAAGTGAGCCTGCTGGGTTGTAGTGAGAAATCAGTGAGGTAAGATGGGGTGGGGGGTGGCGGCGGGCAAGGTGATTTGAGTGCTTTAAAGCCAACGGTAAGGAGTTTCTGTTTGATATGGAGGTGGATGGGCAACCACTGCAGGCTATTGAGGAGTGGGCAAACATTGATGGAATGGTTTTGCAGAAAAGAGCAATCCAGGTAGCGCAATGACATGTGGACTGGTGGGCAGAGAGACAGTAGAACTGACAGGATTTGGTGACAGATTGAATGTGTGGGTTGATTGAAAGAGATGCGTCGAGGATAATGTCAAGGTTACAGGCTTGAAAGACGGAGGCTAGCGGTGTGATATACGGCAACGAGAACGTCAAGGGGAGGATGGGGTTTGGGTGGGATGATGAAGAGTTCTGCTTTGGACATGCTAAGTTTGAGGTGTTGACAGGGCATCCGAGTAGAGGTGTCCCGAAGGCAGAAGGAAATAGTGAGACTGCAGAGAAGTAGAAAGGTCAGAGCTGGAGATGTAGATTTAGGAGTCATCCGCATAGAGACGGTAGTTAAGGCCATGGGAGCGAATGAGTTCTCCAAGGGAGTGGGGTAAATAGAGAATAGAAGGGTACCCAGAACTGAGCCTTGAGAGACATTGATCAGTTAAGGGGTGGGAGGCGGGGATGGAGCCCACCAAAGAGCCTGAGAATCAGCAGCTACAGAGATAGGAAGAGAACTGGGGAGAACGGTGTCCATGAAGCCAAGGTCAGATGGTGTTTCCAAGAGAAGGAGGTGGTCCACTCAAAGGCAGCTGAGAGGTTGAGGAGAATTAGGGTGGCTTCTCAGAGGCCTTTGGATTTGGCTAAGAGAAGGTCATCGGTGACCTTTGAGAGGGTAGTTTCCGTGGCGCGAAGGGGGCGGAGACCGGATTGGAATAGCACATCATTGGGATTTTGGGGGTGAAAGAGGCCACGGCATGGCATCAACCTAGTGATGGGGCCTGCGTCGGCCCTCGGAAATCCCAATGGGGAGCCAGGGCCTCCGGAGCTCTGCTCTCCCTTTGAATCTCTCCCCAGGGTGCTTGAGGTAGGGAGTCTCGCCGAGCGTGGACTTCCACCGTCACGGTTCCTCGGAGGGCTGAGGGAGGCTTGGGGTGGCAGAGAGGGAAGCACTTGATGTGGGAGAGGCAGTTAGGAGCAGCAGACGTGGCCCGCCGGGCCGGCGGGAGACAGTTTGATGTGCAGCCTCTCCTTCTGTCCTGCAGAGGATAAGCACGGCGACGGGCGATGGCAAGCACTACTGCTACCCCCATTTCACGTGTGCCGTGGACACGGAGAATATCCGCCGCGTGTTCAACGACTGTCGGGACATCATTCAGCGGATGCACCTCAAGCAGTATGAACTCTTGTGATGGGGAACGCCGTGAAGCCTGTGGTTTTCCAGTCTCTGCTCCTCCTTTCTCTTTTTCTGTCTCTCTCTCTCTCTCTCTTCTCTGTATTATCCCACACAGAGTGGAAGAATGTACTAGAGAAGCGTGTCCGCCTTTTGGGTCTGTTTACTTTGAGAAGTTCAAGCCCTCGTGTTGGTTCGTAGTGAGTTTTTTCCTTCATGCTTCTTCGGGACGATTTGTGTGCTTTATTTTGAAATGCCACTTCTTTGTCATTCCACTAAGCCTTTGGCTACCTCCGTTCCCCTAGGGTATTTTATTTTATTTTAATTGGACGTAACCTGCTCAGTTTTTCCAGCAGGTTGTGTGAGCGCAAACTGCTGTCTCTCAGCTGGATGGCACTACAGTCAGACCTCTCGCTGTGTGTGAGTTCCTTTTTTTAACATGACACTGAAGAGTACTTGATGGGTGAAAGAAGAAAAATGCACTTTGTATCAGGTTATTAAATACTTGTTGAGGAAGCATACACACAATGTAGCAGCACCACAATATTTATTACTCTGTCACAGTTTTTAGCATTACTGAGTTGCAGGTCAACAGATAGCGAGTGACCTCCTCTTTTATGCCCTTCCCGGCACAGGACGTAGAGTAGATTACGAGAGGCAAGGAGAAGATAAGCAATTTTCCTGGGGTCTCACGAAGAAGTGTCCCTCCGCACCTCAGACTTTTGAATTACAGCTACTTTTAGGCAATTGCGCTTAGGCAGGCGACCGCCTCTCCCTCCTCCCCCCGGCCCATCACTAACGTTATTTGTTTTGTCCTCGGGTGATCCTCTGAACTTAGGTCATTCTTGGACGGCACTAGTCCTCTCGCCCGGTCTTGTTTTGGTTTGGTTTTACCGCTGGTTTATTATATTGTACAGACTGTAAAATGTAATATTATTTTGTACAACTTTATTGAAGAAAAATTACTTGTAGAAGATCTTTGTGCCTTGATTATGGCTGTACCTGTAAAATGAGCTAAGATGTAAGTATGTTTTGGATTGCGCTGTACAGCTTGATGTCAACCTCACCTGCAGCGGTGACTGGAGGGAGGAACTTTATCTGTAGACTTTAGGTTTTTTTCTGGTTTATATAAAAAAAAACAATGAAATGCTCTTTAGTAAAAAAAATTATATAAATTATGCAAATTAACCACTTACCTTTACAAGTGAGGTCTTACCAGTGAGAAGGGGTTGCAGCTAGGCCTCTCTTTGTCGGGGGCCGGGTAAAGAAACATTGGAATCCATCCACACGGCCAAAACTGTAACCTGGTGTCGTCTCAGTGGAAACCAAGGATATTCTCTCTCACTCCTCTTTCTCTGTTTCGTAATTCTTTGGTCATTCACGGACCATCACAGTTGCCCCCGACAGATTGTGAGTGTGTAAAGGCCCCCTTAGATACAGCTCTTGATTCTTTGTACCAACAGCAGCTTTCATTGTGCAAGTAAATAGCAAGAAAGAAAACAAAAAAGGTGTAAACCCTTGTGTCTGGCCTAAGAGAATTACAAGATGACATTTTTATTTCTCTTTTAATAAAGAGACACATTAGAAAACGGTTTTATTTTAAATGTTGTAGAATTCAAAACGTGTGAACGTTTCTCGGACTTGAACAATTTATGCAAATGACGTTCTCCAAACCAGTTGTGGTACGGTACAATGTATATGAAAAGCGAGGATTGCTGTAGCAATAAGGCATGTCCTTTTTAGTAACTTAACCCTGCTTTCTATTTTATACCTAGGTGTTTTGTCTCTGTGAGCATATACTTTTTCGATGTCCAAGATAACGTGTACAAATGTCTAAATTCCAAGTTGCAATAACAGAAACCTAGAGAAGCGTTAGCCGACGTTAACTGCTTCATCACTTCTCCTTTCCCGCTACTTGGACTGTTCTGTTCTTGGTTTACCGTTTCCAGCCTCAGCCGAGGAAGCAGATTTTCAGCCTCTGGGCACAGAGCCTGGTTTTGAATCTGATTCCCCCTCCTTTTTCTAACCATGAGCGCTAGGCACCTGAGCCGAATAATTCTTTCCTCCCAATCGGGTCACTGTAACTGCAACCGACAAACCCAGCAGCGACCCCTGCAACTGGGCGGGCTGGGGGGAAGGGGAGGGAGGGGGTCCCCGCACAGAAAGGCCTGGGGTGTTTCATCTAAATGTGAGTTTCGCCACCTCTCGCTCCAGAGCGAGGGAGGAGAGGCACGGTGGTTCTGGAGTGAATCGGGTTTTTTTTTCCTTTTTCAGTGTGGGACGGCGGGTGGTACCGCTGCTTCCCAAAAATGGGACTCCCTTTGCTGCTGTGATGACAGTTTCACATTGCTTCCGTCTTAGCCGCAAACAACCCTTTGCGCTAGCCCGCAGTCACCTGTTTGAGGTAGCAGGATTATAATGAAAGGAAGCCAGCCTGCATCGTATGTGCACATTTTATTTCTGGCTCGAGATTAGAAGCGGTCGTTTATTTTTTTCATAGCAAAGAAAGGCAGTTTCCCCCTCCGTTTTTCAGAAGAAATCTGTCCGTCTGGTCAGCGGAGGAGGGTATGTGATTCTCGTTTCTGCGGCTTAGTGTCGGATTTCACCAAACTTTCATCACCCACCAGCAGGACGGTACACCCCAACCCTCTGATCCCGTTCGGTGCAGCTGAAGAGCTCTGCGTCTTCCCGGTTCCAAGCGTATCGCTTTTTAACGTTTGGGAATTCGAGAGGAACGGCAGGCCAGAAGGGCAGCAGAAGCCACCGACGTGTTCGTAAACGCTCTCACAAGCGGGTTTCTGGTTCGCATGATCCACCCTGCGGCCGGCAGGAGCGTGGATCCCGCCTGCGAATCGAAGAGACAACTACGGCTAAACGTGTTGTACAGATCCGACCTTTGAGTATTCATAGATATGACAAAAAAAACCGACGCAGCAAGGAAAACAGTTGTTTGGTGTAAAATACTTGTTACTTTTTTACGGCATGAAAACATTTCAATCAACTATTTATCCTGTGGTGATTCACCGTCAGCAGTCCCGCATCTCGAAGACGGGCAGAAAGAGGGCCGCGTTTGGGTTCGGCCCCCGATTCGAGTCCTCCCGGACAGGAATGGTGATCGCAGTCTGAAGTTCGGTTGTGTTTTCTGCTTTGGCACCTGTTACTCAAGGCAGAGATGTCCTGCTCTTCACGTTGCCTTACGTTTTCCAATTACGTACTGAGCGAAATGACGAGAGGGAGCCAAGAGCCGGAAGTGGGCCAGGAGCAGGAGGAGCAGGGTGACGCCTGCCGCCCCATACACGGTCAGAACCCGCTTCTCCTGGGGGAGCAGGCACTTGGAGAGGGAATAATCTTGTGCTGTCACACTGCCCTGAGAAAGAAAGTTAAAACCGACAGATACACGGAGTCATGCTGCTATCCCAACGGTCTTAAATCAGGGAAACGGCAGTGCTGGTGAGCCGTTTGCGTTCTTTCCCCCCCAACGCCCCGCCCCCGGGGCAGGGAGCAAAGGTGGCTGCTGTGGAGGCTGGCCCCGCCTCTCCCCCACCCTCCAGCCCTCCAAACCAAGGGGAAGGCGAGGCCTGAGGCCCCCTCATGGATGGCAAGATGGGGTGTCTGTCGCTCACTGAGCCGGAAAGCTTCCTCCCCGGTCCTCCACAGCCCCCTCCTGTGGGTTCGGTGGGGTCAGGGGCAAAGGGAGGAGAGAGCCACAGAGGGAGGCTGTGAACTAGAGAGCTGAGACCAAAGAGCATCACTTGACAGCTCAAGGGGGTGGGGAGGGGGAGGGAGAGGTTCACACCACAAGACACTAAAGTACTCTTGTTTACCTAGAAAATGACATGTTCCAGGGTCATCAACAGGAATTTTCCTCGTAAGACATTTTTTTTGAAAAACAACTTTTTAAAGAGTTCTAGCGTACTTTTGAACTTGCAAACACGAGGGTCCGTCCCCGCCGCTTTGGAGCGGACGTACGTGACGATCAACAGTGCATCTTGTGCATGGGAACTGACAGCTGGCACCCCCCAACCAGCGCTGCGGTTCGAAGCTAAGCTTCAGGGGACCGGTAACGTGACGCCGCTGGAGAAGAACAGAACGTCTCGCCGAGGCGGGAAGAGTCACGGCCGTAAACGCCCTCACCCGGGTCAACAGAGCAGGTTGGCAAAGCAGGAAGAGGAGCTGGCCAGGCCCTTAATGAGCAGGGACAAGCCAGCCCCACCCGGCAAGTCGTTTTACGGTTCTCAATGCACAATAACGATCAAAGAGAGAATGATTTCCACTGCCCTCTCTTCATAAGGTAAAGTCCCCTACTAACCCAGCCCAGCTCTTTAAAAACCCGTTCCATTTTAGTGAACCTGCCCTCTTGGACTGCCTCCCAGTGATGTACTTAGAAAGTGGGCGGAGTGTTCAACACCTAGTGTGCTGGGTCGGGGGGTGGGGATTCATGGTTTTTGTATATTTTTTACAGGTAGCAACAGTTAAATAGTTGATTACCCTGTTGGTTTAAATATCTATGAAAGCTATCAGACAAAAATAAACTTTAACTTTACCAGAATGAAACTAGGGTTGTTTCTGTTCCTCCAACTGAAAGAGGGAATGCTGATCTCAGGGATTTTCCCATTATGTAGCACTTCACAGGCACTGTGGGTATGTCCACTCAGAATCAAGCGGGGCTGGAACCACCAGAGCAACTGCAGGGAAGAACAGCCAAACATACACACAGACACACTTCTCCCATCAGGGTACGGTACTGACAGACTTCATTTTAGTGTTTTGCCTGCCCTCTGAGGAAGGTGACACAGTGATCAGGGGAACAGCCCACAGTTATTGCACAGTTATTATATCGTCTCTGACTTATCGAGCCTTCTTCTCGACTCACGTTGTGCTATTAGCCCTGAGCGCGAGAAAGATTCTACGCTGCTGAGTTCCGAGAATTGCTCTGGCGGTGTTTAAAGAGCTGTCAAAAAGACTTTCATTTGTTTTCTGCCAGTTTGCAAAGGGGAGGAAGCAACTGTTCCCCTCCCCCAACTCCAACCCACCCCACCCCACCCCACCCCCGGGGGAGGGGAAGGCGGTGGAGGAGCTGGGCCTGTGCTGGCAGCGCCTTCGTCCAGTCAGAGACACGAAAAAGTTACTCTGACATTAAGTAATGTAATGATAAGTTATCAAACCTTTTGTGAAGCCTCTTGAGAAAGTACATCATATCTCTCTTTAAATGGGATGTTTTTTTCCTCCAGCGGAGCAGAATCTTCCCCGGAACATTCAGCATCACTTCTCCGGTAGAGAGGGTAATGCTGACCGAGATGTGAAAAGCCAGGTGTGACCCTGGCTGCCTTTTGAGCCATCCCGATCCCCCGACACTGAGCCCGTCCTGTCCCGCCTCATCCCGTACCCCCCTCACCTGAAGGAGGAGCGGGGCCGAGGCCGGAAGTTGGGTCCGGCTGCCGCTGCATCCTTGACTCCAGCTGGACCGGCTCTGTTCCTGCTGGGAAAAGTTGAACCTAAAACCCAACTTCCCCCTCGTCCCTCGTCCCATCCCGGAGCGGGAGGAGGGCCGGAGAAGGAATGCACAGTGCCCCAAACTGCCACATCCAGGCGAGTCACCAAGCCCCTGCAGGGCCAGCTGGGGAGGAGGGAATGGCAAGGGGAGATGAAACACCTCTCTGTGAAGCCCACCTGCCTGGAACAGTTCAGTTGGGAAGAAATGTCGATGAGCTGGGCTTCGGTCTTAGAGCAAATCCGGCAGCCGTCTCCCTCAAGGGCTATGCTATTCACCAACACAAAGCTGAAAGGGGAACAAAAAGCACTGGCTCCATCACCTTCCGAAGACACCATGATGTTGTTTTGAACACACGTGGCCCCCTCACGCCCACAACGCTTTTGTCAAAAAAGCAGGCCCAAAGTGAGCTGGGCAGGACTGAAGCCCGAGGGCATTGTTCTGACCTGGAGCCAGCTGTAACCATCCCACTGTGAAAAAGGCTGCTCTCAATACAGTTCTCCTATCTCAAAACACGAATGGCAAATGCCTTTACGTCTTGTTCTCTTTCTGGCTTTCTCTTGGGTGTTCAAAGTAAAAAACGGTCTTTGGGGAAATGCACTTTAAAAGAGTAGAGTTTTCTCGCCTCTGCCAAGGCCAAAGGGACCAAATGAAGAGGAGTTAACGAGGTTTAAACCAGAAGAGGCTCTTTCTGGTGAAACAGCTGATGATTCCAGTTTGGCTGTCATTTTAGCATCAACAGAAGCATAGAGTGTGGTGTGTCTCTCTGTCTCCCCTCCTCCCACACACATCCATTCTCCCCTTGTCCCTCTCTCTCCCTCCTCCATACCACCCCACTCTCCCTTTGTCCTTCTCCCTCTCTCCTTCACCCACAGCCAGAAAACCAGACTCAAAAGCCAGAGTTTTGTTTCATTTGTAAAAGCAATTCCAGGACCCAATTTGTTGGGTCCATCTAACAGGTTAAGCCATGCTGTGCCTACAGGCACGCTTGGGGATGAGAAGGACAAAGGCCAGCACCACCAGATCGGGCAGTCCCCTCCTCTCCCCACAGAATCTAAGCCTTCAAAATGGAAAATGACATTCCCAGCCAGTGGCCCAAGCAGGACAGCACAGCCTGGCCTGGCCCTGGGTGTGGGCCCAGCTCACCTCCATGGGGCCACGGGAATGAGCGAGGCCCAGGGTGGGCCTTGGACCCCATGGAGGCAGAGTAGACTGCTTGGGGTGGGATGGCCTGGGGGAAAGGGAGAGAGAGACAGTGCTGGTTTGCCAGGGGAAGGGGTGGGGGCACTCAGACTTGGCTGTTTAAGGGGGTTCTATGGGGGAGAACACTTTTCTTACACAGCCATTCTAAGACAATGCCCCCGCTTCAGTCCCACTTCTGACCTCCCCACACAAACGCCTGCCTCGGTTTCTGAGCATATAGTGGGTGCCCAGGTGTTGCAGTCCAGGGAAAATGGCAACTTCGGGGACCACTACATCATCTCAATGACAGGACCCCCAAGAAGAGGGCACCATGTCCCTGTAGCTTCCCTCAGCTCCAGTTATAATACTAATAATTATGGCATTTATTAAGCATTTACTATATGCCAAGCACTGTTCTAAGCACTGGGGTAGATACAAGGTAATCAAGTTATCCCACTTGGGACTCACAGTCTTCATCCCCATTGTCCAGATGAGGTAATTGAGGCCCAGAGCAGTTAACTTGCCCAAGGTCACACAGCAGACTAGTGGTGGAGCCGGGATTAGAACCCACATCCTCTGACTCCCAAGCCCGTGCTCTTTCCACTAAGCCACGCTGCTTCTCTGTCCAAACAAGTTAGAGCCAGCGCAGAAAGGAAACAGTACCCCAAAAGCCCACACTGCTTAACTCAATACTAGTTGTGAAGAGAGCGCAGCTGGTAAGAAGCCTGCCTCATCTTATCTTCTGGCTGAAAAAATCAATGGGGCGTCAAGTACGGGATAGCAAAGGACAGGCAACTCAGGTCTCTGGGAAAACAGCATGACCATTAACAACAGTGGAGAAAGGAAGAATTAGGAATTAGGTTCCAACACCCAGAGAAACAACAGTGCAATCACACTGTGGGAAACTAAAATTCCTCACTGGGTGTTGCGGAAGAGATTTTCAGTGATTTGAATGATAGTTGGGGGTGGAGGGGCATTGGGGGACAGCTGAGAGCAGATTAGAGAGCTCACACTGTGAGAAATTACTGCTGCTGAAATTGTGTGGAAACAAGGGATTTTGCCCCGAGCCACTGCACACAGACGTGGTGGGGTCAAAAGAAAACCTTGGCGAGGCAGAGGCCCAACTGTTTGTTAAAGCCCAGAAGTCTGGTTCTTGCATCAATCAATTTATTCAATCAGTGGTATTTATTTAGTGCTTACTGTATGCACAGTACTGTACTAAGTGCTTGGGAGAGCTCAATATATACAACACTCTACATTCTATTCATATAACATCTTCTCATTCCAGCAAAATGTCTCCTCTGTTAGGCCAAGTCCCTTCACTAGAAAAACTGATCTAATCTGAGTAACGTGGGGCCTGGTGAATATTCCGAAAGAGGCTACACACTGTAAACGAAAAAGGAAAGTGAAATTTCTGCAGATGAAGGAATATCCATCTGCTCAAGTCATACTCACTTTACCCCCTTCCGAGAAATCAGCTTTCCTGAAGTAAAGTTGAAAACTTTCTCAAATCGTTTTAGCTTGTAACTGTCCATCCTGGGTGGTCAGGGTTAAGAAAAGGCACATTTTTCCAGCCAGTTAGAACATGACATTTCACAGCCTCTGTTAAATCCAGTAAGTGATGACCAAGTAAAACTGTCTTTAAAGTTCGTGTCTCTGAAATTGACGATCTCTAGGATATAACAGGCTGCCCTCCATTAAAAAGAGTAATAATCGTGGGTTTTTTTGTTAAGCGCCTACTCTGAGCAAAGCACCAGAGTAGAGAAGGTAATCAGGTCAGACACCATCCCCATCCCCTACAGGGCTCACATCTTTTGGCCATCCCCATTCTTGGGCTGGGCAGAATACTTACTCATAGTGAAAGCCGACATCGTGGTTGCCGACCAACGCCATTAGCTCTGTGTGGTCAGAATGCCGAAACATGTGCTGAAAACGCTTGACGTCGGCTGCCCAGGCCTGAGAACAAAAAGGCTGACACCGCTCCACCTCGCCACCGTTGGCAGTTGAATGCTCCCCCACCCCCAAACGTCTCCCAGTTGGGGCGGAACTGGGGGCTCACTAGCAGAAGCTATTCAGGGCAAACCTTGATTAAAGCAGGGACAGGGCTGCCGCTATGTTTTTCCCTCCAATTTTGCTCTTCCACAAAGGAAAAAAAGGCCATAAAGTAGGAAACTCACACCCACTCACATATACCACAAGGAAGTGAGATTATCCCTGAAACGGGAAAAAAATAAAAGATTACTTCACCAAACCTACAAGAAAGAGAAGGTTGTAACAAACTAGGCCCTCCTTCCACCATTTAATAATAATGATGGTATTTATGAAAATACCATCTTACTATGTGCAAAGCACTGTTCTAAGCCCTGGAGAGGTTACAAGGTGATCAGGTTGTCCCCTCGGGGGGGCTCACCGTCTTAATCCCCATTTTACAGATGAGGTAACTGAGGCACAGAGAAGTTAAGTGACTTACCAAAAGTCACACAGCTGACAATTGGCAGGGCCGGAATTTGAACCCATGACCTCTAACTCCATAGCTCATGCTCTTTCCATTGAGCCACGCTGCTTCTCTAAGGTGCCCCTGCAGAATGGGGGTCTGCCACAGAATAGTCAACACCCTGTATGCCCTGGTCAAATCAGATTACAAACACCCAGGGAATACTAGAAATATAATACCCTAGCTATGACCACCCAATCCCAGGTGATCTTTGCGTACAGGGAGTTTTCATTACAGTACTTAAGGTTTCACCTGTGCACCCACCTGGCTCCACTCAACAGCTCCTTTTACAAACAGAACTCGCTTTTCCTGCACATGTAATCTAAAGGGCTGAAATCTGAGTTTAAAAAAAAAACCCAGCAACCAGGTAGATGGCTCCAGTGTGCTTATAACTCCAGCGGCACATTTTTATAAATAAAGTCACTAGGGCGTTATCGGAGCCTTGGGTTTTCCACTTACACCATGGGAGCAAAAATAAGTGGTTGGGGGAGATGAGAGGACAGAGATGAGTTCCCAGTGCCCCCTTGCCCTACTGAGGAGGAGCACGACCACAATATCAGCCCCAACCACATCATCTACTGAGAGAGAGAGAGAGAGAGAGTGAATGCATGCACTGTTTTAGCTTGCAACTGTCCATCCTGGGTGGTCAGGGTTAAGAAAAGGCACATTTTTCCAGCCAGTTAGAACATGACATTTCACAGCCTCTGTTAAATCCAGTAAGGGATGGATGGATGGATATCAGCCCCAACCACACCATCTACTGAGAGACAGTGAACGCATGCATGTGCATGCACGATCAGAGGGGCAGAAGCCGAGGAAAAACCGAGGCAGGCGTGGCTTAGATGAAGGGGTCTGGATTCACTTGACGAGCGCTGGTTCCCGTGCCCGCTGACCAGCCCGGGTCTCCCAGAGCAGGGCAGGGCTGACAGCCTGCACAACCTACCTGAGGAGAGCTCCACTTCCCTTCGTCAAAGACATCCCCTAGGATGAAGACCAGCTCGGGCTGCAGGAGCCTCAGCGCTGTCTGAAAGGCTCTCTCCATCTGCCATTCCCTTCAAACGAAGAAGTGTTGTACGACATCCTGAAACACAGCCCGTCCGTCTCCGTCTCTTCCCTTCTGTACTATACTAAGTGCTGGGGTAGATACGAGATCAGGTTGGACACGGCCCATATCCCACCTGGGGCTCAGTGTAAATCCCCATTTTACAGATGAGGTAGCTGAGGCCCAGAGAAGTGAAGTGACTGGCCCAAGGTCACACAGCAGACAAGTGGCAGAGTTGGGATTAGAACGCAGGTTTCTCTGATTCCCAGGCCCACGCTGTATCCACTGAGCCACACTGCTTCTCAACTTCTCCATTTTGGGCCACTGGGGTGAGGCTGCAGGGCACGGGGTGGTTTTCTTTTGCACATCTCCTGCCGGGCCCAGGGGGCCACAAACTTGACTACGGAAGTCAGTGGTGGTGGCCCCCAAGTCTTCCCTCCCCTGCCCCTCCCCACCCCTACCCCACTAGCCAACCCTGTTCTGGAGACTGCCTTGGGGTCACTGGGCCCAGGGCTCGGTGGGAAGGGTGAATGTCCTGAAAGGTCTTTTACTCTTCCCTTCTAGACTGTGAACGCATTGTGGGCAGGAATGTGTCTGTTTGTTGTTACACTGTACTCTCCCAAGTGCTTATCACACTGTTTTGCCCACAGTAAGTGCTCAATATATACAACTCAGTGAATGAATGCCGGGGATTCTGGGGCCAGCTCAGAAGGGAGCTGTGTGGTGTCTTCCCTCCCAAACCTTGTCCTCTCCCTGACTTTCCCATCTCTGTTGACGGCACTACCATCCTTCCCGTCTCACAAGCCCGCAACCTTGGTGTCATCCTCCACTCCGCTCTCTCATTCACCCCTCACATCCAAGCCGTCACCAAAACCTGCCGGTCTCAGCTCCGCAACATTGCCAAGATCCGCCCTTTCCTCTCCATCCAAACCGCTACCCTGCTAATTCAAGCTCTCATCCTATCCCGTCTGGACTACTGCACTAGCCTTCTCTCTGATCTCCCATCCTCGTGTCTCTCTCCACTTCAATCCATACTTCATGCTGCTGCCCGGATTATCTTTGTCCAGAAACGCTCTGGACATATTACTCCCCTCCTCAAAAATCTCCAGTGGCTACCAATCAATCTGCGCATCAGGCAGAAACTCCTCACCCTGGGCTTCAAGGCTGTCCATCCCCTCGCCCCCTCCTACCTCACCTCCCTTCTCTCCTTCTCCAGCCCAGCCCGAACCCTCCGCTCCTCCGCCGCTGATCTCCTCACCGTACCTCGTTCTCGCCTGTCCCGCCATCGACCCCCCGGCCCACGTCCTCCCCCGGGCCTGGAATGGCCTCCCTCTGCCCATCCGCCAAGCTAGCTCTCTTCCTCCCTTCAAGGCCCTGCTGAGAGCTCACCTCCTCCAGGAGGCCTTCCCAGACTGAGCCCCTTCCTTCCTCTCCCCCTCGTCCCCCTCTCAATCCCCCCATCTTACCTCTTTCCCTTCCCCACAGCACCTGTATATATGTATATATGTTTGTACATATTTATTACTCTATTTATTTATTTTACTTGTACATATCTATCCTATTTATTTTATTTTGTTAGTATGTTTGGTTTTGTTCTCTGTCTCCCCCTTTTAGACTGTGAGCCCACTGTTGGGTAGGGACTGTCTCTATATGTTGCCAATTTGTACTTCCCAAGCACTTAGTACAGTGCTCTGCACATAGTAAGCGCTCAATAAATACGATGGATTGATTGATCCCTGCATCCATACTCTCCCTGCGGCATCAGTCCTGCTGCCCCACAGGGAATCTGAGTGAAAACGTAACTGTTCCCCTAAACCCTCGGGTGGGAACGGTGCCCGTTCATGGACACAGAGAGAAGCTCTACTTCAACTGCACTTAGGGTGAAAGTTAGGCTCTTTAAGAAACCACATTCATAACCTTCCAAAGTGTTACGTCAAAGGAACAAGCTAAAAGAATTGTTGGGACTCCATCCCCAGAGAATTTCAGGACAGGAACGAAACCACTGACCTGGGCAACACTGTACCCCACGTTCCCCAGGGGGCCACCCAGCCCCCAGCTATGCCCCTTCTCCAGCACGGTCGTTTCAGCTGGCTCCCTGAATTTCCATCCTACCGTCTCAGTTTGTCCAGCCAGTGACCTCTGAGTTCACCGAGCAGGTGGGTATCCGATAAAAACATGACCTTCAGCACAGCCTCGGGAGTCTGGTTATTCCTGCTAGAATTTGCGGGTTTCACCTCTGGCCAGCTACATTGGAAGATCACGAAGAAATAAACGAGGAATTCACAGAAGATTAAAGTGGCAAAGGTCAGAGAGATCAGCATCAGGAGAAAACAGCTCCTCCTCCTCAAGCGGAGACACCTCAGGCGGCTGAGTCCCCAGCCCCCTAAAGCCATCTGTCCCGTTTGGAGCAGTTTCCAGTCAACGCCGCCCAAGGAGAGGAAGGCCAGCTGGGTCCGGCGAGGGAGTGACGTCCAAGGCTGGAACCACTTCCTGAAGGAACAAAAGGAGAGGATTCAACCCCGTTCACAGGATCATTTTCAGAAGCTGAGAAGCCGTGTGGCTTAATGCAAAGAGCCCCGGCTTGGGAGTCAGAGGTCATGGGTTCTAATCCCAGCTCCGCCACTTGCCAGCTGTGTGACTTTGGGCAAATCACTTAACTTCTCTGTGCTTCAGTAACCTCATCTGGAAAATGGGGATGAAGACTGTGAGCCCCATGTGGAACAACCTGATTACCTTGTATCTACCCCAGCGCTTAGAACAGTGTTAGCCACACAGTAAGCACTTAACAAATACCATCATTATTATTATTAGAAGGAAGGTTCTCGAGACTGATAATGATCCTATCCTCTGGGGCACAACAAAACAGGGGGAGGGCCCAGTTATTGGCCCACTAAGGACCCCCATTACCAGCAGGGAAAACTTGGGACTTCCTGCAAACTGGAGGCCGAGCTGTCAGCCCGACCACGCCCCAGATCCTGCTCTTTATTCATTCATTCAATCGTATTTATTGATCACTTACTGTGTGCAGAGCACTGTACTAAGCGCTTGGGAAGTTCAAGTTGGCAACATATAGAGACGGTCCCTACCCAACAAAGGGCTCACAGTCTAGAAGGGGGAGACAGACAACAAAACAAAACATATTAACAAAATAAATAGAATCGTAAATATGTACAAGTAAAATAGAGTAATAAATCTATACAAACATATATACAGGTGCTGTGGGGAGGGGAAGGAGGTAGGGCGAGGGGGATGGCGAGAGAGAGAGGAAGGGGGGGCTCTGTCTGGGAAGGCCTCCTGGAGGAGGTGAGCTCTCAGTAGGGCTTTGAAAGGAGGAAGAGAGCTAGCTTGGCGGATGGGCAGAGGGAGGGCATTCCAGGCCAGGGGGAGGACGTGGGCCGGGGGTCGATGGTGGGACAGGCGAGAACGAGGCACAGTGAGGAGGTTAACGGCAGAGGAGCGGAGGTGTGGGCTGGGCTGTAGAAGGAAAGAAGGGAGGTGAGGTAGAAGTGGGCAAGGTGACAGAGAGCCTTGAAGCCGAGAGTGAGGAGTTTTTGCCTGATGGGTAGGTTGACTGGTAGCCACTGGAGATTTTTGAGGAATCTCCACTTTACTCCCAAATAACCCTGGTTCGGAGGTAGCAACAAGAATACCACATTATCGTTCCTTCTTTGGGAAGGAGCGTGGTCTGGGGGTGCAGGACCTGAGTTCTGTCACTGGCCCCTGGGGTGACCTTGGGCAAGTCACTTAGCCTCTCAGTTTCTTCATCTGTCGAATGAGGATCAAAATACTGACCTCACAGGGATCTTGGGACAGCAAAAAATAAGAGAGGTTATGTGATCGTGCTTTGGAAAATAAAAGCACTACATTCATCCAATCATATTTATTGAGTGCTTACTGTGTGCAGACCATTTATACTAAGTGCTTGGAAAGTACAATTCGGTAACAGATAGAGACAATCCCTACCCAACAAGGGGCTCATACATAAATTCAGTTTAGAGAAGCAGCAGGCCTAGTGCAAAGAGCACGGGCTTGGGAGCCAGTGGACCTGGGTTCTAATACCGGCTCCACTATTTGCTGTGTGACCTTGGGCAGTCACTTCACTTCTCTGTGCCTCAGTTTCCTCATCTGGAAAATGGAAATTAGGCCTGTGAGCCCTATGTGGGAAAGGGACTGTGTCCGATCCAATTATCTTGTACCCACCCCACTACTCAGTACAGTGCCTGGCACAGGGTAAGCACTTAAATACCACAGTTATTATTCTGATTATTACTACCCATAAATTCCCAGAGTCTGACATTAAAATAGACAACTAACTACCTAGAAGGAACCCAGTAGTTCGTCGGTGGTGGCTGTCCGTGGTGCCGCTGGCAGTTCTGGGCTAGGCACCAGCTAGGACCAATAAAGGAATAAAGGAGTTAGATTTGTCCTTCAAATAGAGGAAAAGGGGAGCCAGTCACTGAAGGGCACCTGGGGCACCAAAGGACAGGGAGTCTTACGGAGTTCCACTATCCACTCCCTGACTCCATCCCAGAAGCCAGGATACACTAGACTATCCTCAGGGCCAGAGGACCACAGGCCCAGACAATCCAGGTCCCGGACCTGTTGGACTTCCCTTTCTGCTAAGGAGGCCCTCAGGCTCCCTGCCTGCCTGTCGCCTCATGCCGTGATTCTGCCTTCCTTCAATCAATCAACGTACTTACTGAGCACCTACTGTGGGCAGACCATTCCCTAAGTAATAACTGCTCATTTCATCTATTTGCTCTCCCTTCTGCATCGCCTATGCACTTGGGTCTGTACCCCTTAAGCATTTTGATTTTTCACCCCACAGAACTTATGTACATATCCTTATACTCTGCCACTTCCCTTTTCTGTCATTCATCTGAATTCATTCAATCATTCATTCATTCGGTCATATTTATTGAGCGCTTACTGTGTGCAGAGCACTTTACTAAGCGCTTGGGAAGTACAAGTTGGCAACATATAGCGACGGTCCCTATTAATGTCTCATCCCCCTTTCTAGTACCTCTTTAAACTGTTATAAATTTGTTATTTATATTAATGTCTGCCTCCCCTTCTAGACTGTAAACTCGTTATGGACAGGGTATGTCTCTGCTAATTCTGGTGAATAACAATAATAAAAATAATAACTGTGGCATTTGTTGAGCACTTACTATGTGCCAGGTACTGTACTAAGTGCTGGGGTGGATACAAACAAATCGGGTTAGAACTCTGAACATAGTAATTGCTCAATAAATATCACTGATCGATTGCAAGCTCCTTGTGGCAGAGTTTGTGTCTACCAATTTCATGTATTGTACTCTCCCAAGAGCTTAGTACAGTGCTCTGTGCACAGCAAGCGCTCAATAAATTCCTTGGTTTGATTGCAGCTGTCCTAGGGTTCGACTAACGGCAAAACATGATGGGCCACAACTGTGTAACCCCCTCCCTGGATCCAGCCTCTGAGTTGCTAGGGCCCAGGGGCTGACTGAGGGTGAGGGGGTAAGGAGCAGGGAGCAGGGCTGGGAGTTGGGGGGTCAATCAATCAATCAATCAATCGTATTTATTGAGCGCTTACTGTGTGCACAGCACTGTACTAGGCACTTGGGAAGTACAAGTTGGCAACATATAGAGACGGTCCCTACCCAACAGTGGGCTCACAGTCTACAGGGGGGAGACAGAGAACAAAACATATTAACAAAATAAAATAAATAGAATAGATATGTACAAGTAAAATAAATAGAGTAATAAATATGTACAAACAGCCTCCCCCCAGCATCTGCCGTCATCTGCCTGGCTTGGAGGGGCATCTTGGGCCCTCAACCTGACCAACTGGGGAGAAACAGCAGTGGCAGCTAGAGCCCTGCCTGGGAGTCAAAAGGTCCTGGGTTCTAATTCATTCATTAATTCCTACAATCGTATTTATTGAGCACTTACAGTGTGCAGAGCACTGTACTAAGCGCTTGGGAAGTCGGCAGCATATAGAGACGGTCCCAACCCAACAACGGGCTCACAGTCTAGAAGGGGAAGACAAAACAAAACATGTGGACAGGTGTCAAGTTGTCAGAATAAACAGAATTAAAGCTAAATGCACATCATTAACAAAATAGAATAGTAAATATGTACAAGTAAAATAAATAGAGTAATAAATCTGTACAAACATATACACAGGTGCTGTGGGGAGGGGAAGGAGGTAGGGCGGGGGAATGGGGAGGAGAGGAAAAAGGGGACTCAGTCTGGGCCCTACTCCATCACTGTCTGCTGTGTGACCTTGAGCAAGTCACTTTGCTTCTCCATGCCTCAGTTACCTTCTCTATAAAATGGGGATTGAGACTGTGAGCCCCACATGGGACAGGGGCAATGGCCCATATCATCATCATCAATCGTATTTATTGAGCGCTTACTGTGTGCAGAGCACTGTACATATCCAGGTCTTAGTACCACTGAGAAGCCGCGTGGCTTAGTGGCAAGAGCACGGGTTTGGGAGTCAGAGGACTTGGATTCTAATCCCGCCTCTGCCACTTGTCAGCTGTGTGACCTTGGGCAATTCCCTTCACTTCTCTGTGCCTCAGTTCCCTCACCTGTCAAATGATGAAGACTGTGAGCCCCGCATGGGTCAACCTGATAACCTTGTATCTACCCCAGTGCTTAGAATAGTGCTTGGCAAATAGTAAGCTCTTAACAAATACCATCATTATTATTATTATCGCCCAAAGTCATACAAATGAGAAGTGGTGGAGTCAGCATTAGAACCCATAACCTCTGACTCCTAAGCCCGAACTCTTTCCAGTGAGCCACGCTGCTTCTCTTCTCCATCATTATTATTGATAATTATTTTTCTGATATATCATATATATAATATATATTCTTATGTAGAGAGGCAGCATTCCTTAGTGGAAAGAGCCTGGGCTTGGGAGTCAGAGGTTGTGGGTTCTTATCCCACCTCTGCACTTGTCAGCTGTGTGACCTTGGGCAAGTCACTTAACTTCTCTGGGCCTCAGTGACCTCATCTGTAAAATGGGGATTAAGACTGTGAGCCCCCTGTGGGACAACAAGATCACCTTGTATCCTCCCTAGTGCTTAGAACAGTGCTTTGCACATAGTAAGCGCTTAACAAATGCCATTATTATTATTATTATTATTTAACTTCTCTGGGCCTCAGTGACATCTGTATAATGGGGATTAAAACTGTGAGCCCCACGTGGGACAACCTGATGACCTTGTATCTACCCCAGCGCTTAGAACAATGCTTGGCACATAGTAAGCCCTTCATACCATTATTATTATTACTGCCCAAAGTCACACAAATGACATGTGGCAGAGTCGGCATTAGAACCCATAAGCGCTTAGTACGGTGTTCTGCACACAGTAAGCACTCAATAAACATGATTGAATGAATGGACCCATAACCTCTGACTCCTAAACCTGAACTCCTTCCACTGAGCCACGCTGCTTCTCTTCTCCATCATTATTGATTGATTCATTCATTCAATCGTATTTATTGAGCGCTTACTGTGTGCACAGCACTGTACTAAGCGCTTTGGGAAGTACAAGTTGGCAACATATGGAGACGGTCCCTACCCAACAGCGGGCTCACAGTCTAGAAGGGGGAGACAGACAACAAAACATATTAACAAAATAAAATAAATAGAATAAATATGTACAAGTAAAATAGAGTAATAAATACGTACAAACATATATACATATATACAGGTGCTGTGGGGAGGGGAAGGAGGTAAGGCGGGGGGATGGGGAGGGGAAGGAGGGGGAGAGGAAGGAGGAAGGGCTCAGTCTGGGAAGGCCTCCTGGAGGAGGTGAGCTCTCAGTAGGGCTTTGAAGGGATATTATTGTATGATGTATATAGTATATATTCTCATGTAATATCTTCTCATGCTTCTCCCCTTCCCCCTCCCCCCGCCTTACCTCCTTGCCCTCCCCACAGCACCTGTATATATGTATATATGTTTGTACGTATTTATTACTCTATTTTATTTGTACATATTTATTCTATTCATTTCATTTTGTTAATGTGTTTTGCTTTGTTCTCTGTCGCTCCCTTCTAGACTGTGAGCCCACTGTTGGGTAGGGGCCGTCTCTATGTGTTGCAAACTTGTACTTCCCAAGCGCTTAGTACAGTGCTCTGTACACAGTAAGCGCTCAATAAATGCAATTGAATGAAGCAGCGTGGCTCTGTGGAAAGAGTACGGGCTCTGGAGTCAGAGGTCACGGGTTCAAATCCCGGCTCCGCCAATGGTCAGCTGTGCGACTTTGGGCAGGTCACTTCACTTCTCTGTGCCTCAGTCACCTCATCTGTAAAATGGGGATTACGACTGTGAGCGCCACGTGGGCCAAGTTGATCACCTTGTATCCCCCCAGCGCTTAGAACGGTGTTCCGCACATAGTAAGCGCTTAACAAATGCCATCATTATTATTATTATTATTATATGGAGACGGGGTCACGGGTTCAAATCCCAGCTCCGCCAGTGGTCAGCTGTGCGACTTTGGGCAAGTCACTTCTCTGTGCCTCAGTTACCTCATCTGTAAAATGGGGATTAAGACTGTGAGCCCCCCGGAGGGGGCAACCTGATCATCCTGTAACCTCCCTAGCGCTTAGAACAGTGCATTGCACATAGTAAGCGCTTAATAAATGCCATCATTATTATTATTATTATTATTATTAATAATAAGCCCGCACCAGGCCTCTCCATCAACCCCAACAGGGGCAAGTTTGGTGCGATGGGGCTCGCCACCCTGCCTCCCCCGCCTCAGCAACGGGCCAGGCCGGATTGGGCCGGACGGAACCGGATGGAACCAGATTTCCCCGGCCCGCGCTCGGCGGGGGTTCCTTCCCCCACCTCCACTCCAGGCTAGGACCAGGCCTGCGCTGATTGGCGGCTATTCGGGGCCCAAGACTCCCCATTGGCCGCCTGCTCCACCAATCCCCCACCTCCACAGACCAGGCCTGCGCTGATTGGCGGCTATTCGGGCCCCAAAGACTCCCCATTGGCCGCCTGCTCCACCAATAGACGCTCGGGGGCCCGTGACATAGGCCGAGGGGACGGGGTGTTGCGCGCACGCGCGGAGGCTTCAGTCAGTTCCTCCCAGATCGGGGGCGGTCCGTCGCTCTGGCTCCTCCCCGCGAATAATAATAATAATAATAATAATAATAATAATAATAATAATAATAATAATAATAATAATGGCATTTATTAAGCGCTTGCTATGCGCAAAGCACTGTTCTAAGCGCTGGGGAGGTTCCAAGGTGATCAAGTGGTCCCGTGGGGGGCTCACAGTCTTCATCCCCGTTTTTACAGATGAGGTAACTGAGGCCCAGAGAAGTGAAGTGACTTGCCCAAAGTCACACAGCTGACAATCAATCAATCGTATTTATTGGGCGCTTACTGTGTGCAGAGCACTGTACTAAGCGCTTGGGAGGTACAAGTTGGCAACATATAGAGACAGTCCCTACCCAACAGTGGGCTCACAGTCTAGAAGGGGGAGCCAGAGAACAAAACCAAACATATTAACAAAATAAAATAAATAGAATAGACATGTACAAGTAAAATAAATAAATAAATAAACAGAGTAATAAATATGTACAAACATATATACAGGTGGCGGAGTAGGGATTTGAACCCATGACCTCCGACTCCAAAGCCCGGGCTCTTTTCCACTGAGCCACCCTGCTTCTCTACCGCCAAATCCTCACGGATTTTCCCCAAAAACAGTTCGCCGGGCCACGGCCTTCAGTATCTTATCGGTTCTGTTTCGTTGTCTGTCTCCCTCTTCTAGACTGTGAGCCCACTGTTGGGTAGGGACCGTCTCTATATGTTGCCAACTTGTACTTCCCAAGCGCTTAGTACAGTGCTCTGCACACAGTAAGCGCTCAATAAATATGACTGAATGAATACTGAATGAAGACTGAATCGTCTTTAATAATAATAATAATAATGGCATTAATTAAGCGCTTACTATGTGCAAAGCACTGTTCTAAGTGCTGGGGTGGTTACAAGGAGATCAGGTTGTCCCATGGGGAGCTCACAGTCTTAATGCCCATTTTACAGATGAGGGAACTAAGGCACAGAGAAGTTAAGTGACTTGCCCAAAGTCACACAGCTGACAATTGGCAGAGCAGGGATTCGAACCCACGACCCCTGACTCCAAAGCCCGTGGTCTTTCCACTGAGCCACGCTGCTTCTCTACTGAGCGCTTACTGTGTGCAGAGCACTGTACTAAGCGCTTGGGAAGTACAAGTTGGTGACATATGGAGACGATCCCTACCCAACAACGGGCTCACAGTCTAGAAGGGGGTGACAGACAACAAAACAAAACATGTAGACAGGTGTCAAGTCATCAGAATAAATAGAAATTAGGCTAGATGTACATCATTAAGAAAATAAATAGAATAGTAAATATGTACAAGTAAAATAGAGTAATAAATCTGTACAAACATATATACAGGTGCTGTGGGGAGGGGAAGGAGGTACGGTGGGGGGGGATGGGGAGGGGGAGGAAGGAGGGGGCTCAGGTTTGGGAAGGCTTCTTGGAGGAGGTGAGCTCTCAGTAGGTCATGTGTTCTAGTCTCCACTACAGTAAGTATAGAGTGCTTACTATGTGCAGAGCCCTGTACTAAGCATAAATCCTATTAGTGAGCGCTTACTAGGAGGAGCAGCTTGGCTCAGTGGAAAGAGCCCGGGCTTGGGAGTCAGATGTCATGGGTTCTAATGCCAATGCCGCCACTCATCTGCTGTGTGACTTTGGGCAAGTCACTTAACTTCTCTGGGCCTCAGTTACCTCATCTGTAAAATGGGAATTAAACCTGTGCGCCCCATGTGGGACATTCCCCACAGCGCTTAGAACAGTGCTTGGCACACAGTAAGCGCATAACAAATGCCATCATTATTAGAGAAGCAGCGTGGCTCAGTGGAAACAGCACAGGCTTTGGAGTCAGAGGTCATGAGTTCAAATCCTGGCTCTGCCAATTGTCAGCTATGTGACTTTGGGCAAGTCATTTAACTTCTCTGTGTCTCAGTTACCTCATCCGTAAAATGGGGATTAAGACTGTGAGCCCCCTGTGGGACAACCTGATCACCTTGTAATCTCCACAGCACTTACAACAGTGCTTTGCATCATCATCATCAATCGTATTTATTGAGCGCTTACTATGTGCAGAGCACTGTACTAAGCCCTTGGGAAGTACAAGTTGGCAACATATAGAGACAGTCCCTACCCAACAGTGGGCTCACAGTCTAAAATGGGGAGACAGAGAACAAAACCAAACATACTAACAAAATAAAATAAATAGGATAGATATGTACAAGCAAAATAAATAAATAAATACATAAATAGAGTAATAAATATGTACAAACATATATGCATATATACAGGTGCTGTGGGGAAGGGAAGGAGGTAAGATGGGGGGATGGAGAGGGGGACGAGGGGGAGAGGAAGGAAGGGGCTCAGTCTGGGAAGGCCTCCTGGAGGAGGTGAGCTCTCAGCAGGGCCTTGAAGGGAGGAAGAGAGCTAGCTTGGCGAATGGGCAGAGGGAGGGCATTCCAGGCCTGGGGGAATAGTACATAGTAAGTACATAGTTTGCACATAGTAAGTGCTTAATAAATGCCACCATTATTATTATTATTATTACTATGTGCTGAGCACTGTACTAAGCGCTTGGGAGAGTACAACAGAATTAGCAGACATGTTCCCTGCCCAATCACTATACTAAGCACTGGGGTAAGTGCAACACAATCAGGTCCTACAAGGGGCTTACAGTCTAAGTAGAAGGGAGAACGGGTACTGAATTCCCATTCTGCAGATATGAGAACTCAGGCACGGAGAAGTGAGGTCACTTGCCCAAAGTCACACAACAGACAAGTGGCAGAGCTGGCATTAGAACCCAGGACCTATGGCTCCCAGGCCCATGCTCTTTCCACTAGGTCACAATGCTTCTCATTCACATAACCTTACAAATTCATCCACATTTAAAAACGAAAAGTCAACCTATTTTAATTACAATTTTTACACCGCAAACATGAAAGGAGCAGCTCTTTATGAGCATAAGCTACAAACAGATAATGAAATAAAGAAAAAAAGTGAAAACAGCAGCAGGTCTGACAAACACCAAACACATCAGCACAATAAATATTTGTGTGTGTGCACAGTATGATTTAGAACTGTGAGTTCCCCAGTGGCTTTTCAGAGTTGCCATAGGGATGTACCTCGAAGGAAAGTAGCATTGACATATGACTGCTTGTACGGTTCCCCTACCTGCAAAGCCCAAGCTTCTTCTTAGTAGTACTGCCAAGTGGGGCATTAATGTTTTTGAAGAAATGACCAGACACCACCAAAGAGGGTTAAATAATGAGGACAGATGAGCAGGTGATATTAATTCTATTAATACAGCCCCAGCCCAAGAATGAGGGACCTTTTGAGAACTACTTGGTGAAATAGGCTTGCTGCAACCCGGCCACACATCCTTTGGGGGACCGTTAGGCTTCATACCAAACTAAATGTCTACTGAGTTGTGGTGCTATCAAACCTCCTCAATGCCACATTCCATATTTTGAGGCGTTTCATCCTACACTCATCTTTAAATACTTTGTCTGGACTCTGACGAAGTTCTACAACAAAGACGGTCTCCTAACATTGAAGCTCTGCTCCCCTCAACAAAACTGTGGCACATGTAAAGAAGATTGAAGGCAGGATAAGCAAACGGCTGTTATACGGTGAGCTGAAATTAGAAATCCAAAAGCCAGAATGTCAGAGGACTTTCTGGATAGATGTCCTATAGATGGAGATGGGTGGAGGGGAAGGGCAGATAGAAGGTAGGAAAGGTGGGAGGGAACTAGACTGCAAACTTCTTGTGGGCAGGGAACTTGTCTACCAACTTTTGTACTTACCCAAACGCTTAGTACAGTGTTCGGCACACAGTAAGCGCTCAACAAATACCACCGATTAGTTGAGGGAGGTGGTGGTGGTTCAGGTGAGCTGAGGTGGTGAGAGAGGAAGAGGCTGCAGAAAGCAGATGAAGCGGGCTCTCCTCCTTGAGCGGGTCATGTTCTCCATTCAATCGTGCGTACTGAGGGCTTACTGTGTACAAAGCACTGTACTAAGCGCTTGGGAGAGTACAATGTAACAACAAACAGGTGCATTCCTGCTCACAGTCCAGACCCAAGGAGGTCTGAGGCGGCCACCAAAAACTCCTCTCTCGGCTTCAAGGCTGTCCATCCCCTCGTCCCCTCCTACCTCACCTCCCTTCTCTCCTTCTCCAGCCCAGCCCGCACCCTCCGCTCCTCTGCCACTAACCTCCTCACCGTGCCTCGTTCTCGCCTGTCCTGCCATCGACCCCCAGCCCACGTCCTTCCCCTGGCCTGGAATGCCCTCCCTCCACACATCCGCCAAGTTAGCTCTCTTCCTCCCTTCAAGGCCCTACTGAGAGCTCACCTCCTCCAGGAGGCCTTCCCAGACTGAGCCCCCTTTTTCCTCTCCTCCTCATCACCCCCGCCCTACCTCCTTCCCCTCCCCACAGCACTTGTATATATATTTGTACAGATTTATTACTCTATTTGTTTTACTTGTACATATTCACTATTCTATTTATTTTGTTAATGATGTGCATACGGAGAAGCAGCATGGCTCAGTGGGAAGAGCACGGGCTTTGGAGTCAGAGGTCATGGGTTCAAATCCCAGCTCTGCCACTTGTCAGCTCTGTGACTTTGGGCAAATCAGTTCATTTCTCTGTGCCTCAGTTACCTCATTTGTAAAATGGGGATTAAGACTGTGAGCCCCCCATGGGATGACCTGATCACCTTGTAACTTCCCCAGCGTTTAGAACAGTGCTTTGCACATCATAAGCACTTAATAAATGCCATCATTATTATTATTATATAGCTTTAATTCTACTTGTTCTGACTATTTTGACCCCTGTCTCCATGTTTTGTTTTGTTGTCTGTCTCCCCCTTCTAGACTGTGAGCCCGTTGGTGGGTAGGGACCATATCTATATGTTGCCGACTTGTACTTCTCAAGCGCTTAGTACAGTGCTCGGCATACAGTAAGCGCTCAATAAATACGATTGAATGAATGAATGAATGGCAGTCAAGGGAACAAGGGGCGAGTGCCTCAATTGTTCAATCGTATTTATTGATCTCTTACTATGTGCAGAGCACTGTTCTAAGCGCTAGGAAGAGTACAGTACAAGAGGCCGGGTGAGGCCCTGGTTCCCGGAGTCCAATGGTGCCACTGCGAAGGGAGGGAGGGTAGGAAGGACTGTTTGGTGATCAGGAGCTGATGGATCCTCTCTTACTGCTCCTCCTGTGTTCATTCATTCATTCAATCATATTTATTGAGCGCTTATTGTGCAGCGCCCTGTACTAAGCGCTTGGGAAGTAAAAGAGAAGCATTGTAGCTCAGTGGAAAGAGCACAGTCTTTGGAGTCAGAGGTCATGGGTTCAATCAATCAATCGTATTTATTGAGCACTTACTGTGTGCAGAGCACTGTACTAAGCACTTGGGAAGTACAAGTTGGCAACATATAGAGACGGTCCCTACCCAACAGTGGGCTCACAGTCTAGAAGGGGGAGACAGAGAACAAAACAAAACATGACATGCTAACAAAATAAAATAAATAGAATATATATGTACAAATAAAATAAATAGGGTAATAAATACGTACAAACATATATGGCTCCGCCACTTGTCAACTGTGTGACTTTGGGCAGGTCACTTAACTTCTCTATGCCTCAGTTACCTCATCTGTAAAATGGGGATGAAGACTGTGAGCCCCCCGTGGGACAACCTGATCACCTTGTAACCTCCCCAGCGCTTAGAACAGTGCTTTGAACATAGTAAGCGCTTAACAAATACCATCACTATTATTATTATTGCA
The DNA here is from genome assembly GCF_015852505.1 of Tachyglossus aculeatus. Classification (NCBI taxonomy): domain Eukaryota; kingdom Metazoa; phylum Chordata; class Mammalia; order Monotremata; family Tachyglossidae; genus Tachyglossus; species Tachyglossus aculeatus. The sequence goes on from NC_052070.1 coordinate 21,566,135, forward strand.
AATCGGCAACAGAAACAGTCCCCATTCATTCATTCATTCATTCATATTTATTGAGCACTGTGTGCAGAGCACTGTACTAAGCGCCTGGGAAGTACAAGTTGGCAACATATACTACCTATATATACTGCCCTACTATATACAACTATATAGTATATGTAGTATACTAGTATATATAATATAGTATATATATATATACTATATATGTATATATGGTATGTACAACATATACTACCCTACCCAACAGCGGGCTCACAGTCTAGAGGGGGAAAACAGACAGGTGAGGCAATCAATCAATCAATCGTATTTACTGAGCGCTTACTGTGTGCAGAGCACTGTACTAAGCGCTTGGGAAGTACAAGTTGGCAACATATAGAGACAGTCCCTACCCAACAGTGGGCTCACAGTCTAAAAGGGGGAGACAGAGAACAAAACCAAACATGCTAACAAAATAAAATAAATAGAATAGATATGTACAAGTAAAATAGAGTAATAAATATGTACAGACACATATACAGGTATATAGAGTAATAAATACATTCTGTATATATGTATATATGTTTGTACATATTTTTTTACTCTATTTATTTATTTAATTTATTTGTACATATCTATTCTATTTATTTTATTTTGTTAGTATGTTTGGTTTTGTTCTCTGTCTCCCCCTTATAGACTGTGAGCCCACTGTTGGGTAGGGACCGTCTCTATATGTTGCCAATTTGTACTTCCCAAGCGCTTAGTACAGTGCTCTGCAGCACATAGTAAGCGCTCAATAAATACGATTGATTGATTGATTGATGATACAAACATATATACATATACATAACATATATATACATATATACATATCTACAGGTGCTGTGGGGAGGGGAAGGAGGTAAGGCGGGGGGGTGGAGAGGGGCTCCTCATCATTATTATTCTTAATAATCATCTAAGGCAGCAGAGCAATATAAGGCAGGCAACATAAGGCAGCGTGGCCCAGTGGCTGGAGCCCGGGCCTGGCATTCAGAAGGACCTGGGTTCAAATCCCGCTCCGCCACCTACCTGCTGTGTGACCTTGGGCCAGTCCCTTCACTTCCCTGGGCCTCAGGTCCCTCATCTGTGAAACGGGGGTTAAGACTGTAAGCCCCATGGGGGGCAGGGGCCTCGTCTCCCCACGGCGCTTAGCACAGTGCTTGGCACATAGTAAGCGTTGAAGACGTGCCCCAATGGCTAGTCCTCCATCCCCAACTCAGCGCGGGGAGGGGCGGGACTTCCGGGGAGCCTCTCCGGAAGTGACGCATGTTTCCGAGGCGGGGAGGTTGCCATGGAGACGAGGGCGTTGAGGCCGCGAGGCGCCGAGACGAGGAACTGGCGGGAACCGGCCCCTAGGGGGAGTCGACCTCCTTCTGCTTGCCGCTCAGTACTGCTTTAATAAGTGGCAATCAATAAAAGATGATTATTAGGAATAACAATGAGGAGGAGCCCTCCTCCTCCCCCTCTCCATCCCCCCGCCTTACCTCCTTCCCTTCCCCACAGCATCTGTAGATATGTATATATGTTTGTATGTATTTATTACTCTATTTTATTTGTACATATTTATTGTATTTATTTTATTTTGTCCTCCCCCCTCCATCCCCCCGCCTTACCTCCTTCCCCTCCCCACAGCACCTGTAGATATGTATATATGTTTGTATGTATTTATTACTCTATTTTGTTTGTACATATTTATTGTATTTATTTTATTTTGTTAATATGTTTAGTTTTGTTCTCTGTCTCCCCCTTCTAGACTGTGAGCCCACTGTTGGGTAGGGACCGTCTCTACATGTTGCCAACTTGTACTTCCCAAGCGCTTAGTACAGTGCTCTGCACACAGTAAGTGCTCAATAAATACGATTGAATGAATGAATTAATGTGGTATTATTTATTAAGTGCTTACTGCGCTCCCCCTTCTAGACTGTGAGCCCACTGTTGGGTAGGGACTGTCTCTATATGTTGCCAACTTGTACTTCCCAAGCGCTTAGTACAGTGATCTGTGCACAGTAAGCGCTCAATAAATACGATTGAATAAATGAATGTGCAAAGCACTGTTCTAAGCGCTGGGGAGGTTACAAGGTGATCAGGTTGTCCCACAGGGAGCTCACAGTCTAAATCCCCACTGTCCAGTTGAGGTCACTGAGGCACAGAGAAGTTAAGTGACTTGCCCAAAGTCACACAGCTGACAATTGGCCAAGTCAGAATTTGAACCCATCTCCTCTGACTCCAAAGCCCATAATGATGGTAATTTGTTAAGCGCTCACTATGTGTCAAGCGCTGTTCTGACCGTTGGGGTAGATGCCAGGTCAACAGGTTGTCCCACTTGGGGCTCACAGTCTTAATCTCCATTTTACAGAGGAGGGAACTGAGGCACAGAGAATAATAATAGTAATATTGGTATTTGCTAAGCGCTTACTATGTGTCGCGCACTCTTCTAAGCGCTGGTAACTTCTCTGTGCCTCAATTACCTCGTCTTTAAAATGGGGATTAAAGACTCTGAGCACCACATGGGACAACCTGATAACCTTGTATCTACCCCAGCGCTTAGAACAGTGCCTGGCACATAGTAAGCTCCTAACAAATACTATTGTTATTATTATTATTCAGGGTAATCAGGTTGCCCCACGTGGGGCTCACAATCTGAATCTCCATTTACCAGATGAGGTAACTGAGGCACAGAGAAGTTAAGTGATTTGCCCAAAGTCATACAGCTAAGTGGCGGTGTCAGGATTAGAACCCATGACCTCTGGCTCCTAAACCCGTCCTTCTTCCAGTAAACCACACTGTTAAAAAACGTCGGGGAACAGGATTTTGATTCTTTTTCCTGAAGTGGATCACTCCATAGATAGGACACCCTCTTTCCTTACTGTCAAATAAAATACCACAAATCCTCACCCTTATTCAATCTTTTTATTATTTCCTCCTAGGGAAAGGTATCTAATTATTTTCAAGTAATCATATTCTGTTACAACACTTCTTACAGTCCTGCCTAAAATGATGGTCTATCCTCTCTCATTGTTCTTTCATAATCCTGTTTAAGAATTATAATCTGATTTTTCCATCAACTTCTGTGGACTTTTATTTCATTTGCTACTTCATATACCAATTTATGCTTTATAAATCATTGGGAGTAAGATTCAGGTATCAACTTGTTCATTATTGAGCCTTAATTACAAACTAGATCAGTATCATTAATTGACTGATTGTTATGTACAGCCACTAAGCCATGCTGCTTCTCAATCAGTTCTCAATCAGTTTGGTGTTTGATGTATACCAAATAGGTATATTCATTCAATCGTATTTAATTGTATATATTGAGCACTTACTGTTTGCAGAGCACTTTACTAAGCGCTTGAATATATGAGATGCTCGTATATGAGAAGCAGTGTGGCTTAGTGGATAGAAAATGGGCCTGGGAGTCAGAAGGACCTGGGTTCTAATTCCACCTCCACCCCTTGTCTGCTGGGTGACCTTGGCAAGTCACTTAACTTCCCTGGGCCTCAGTTACCTACTCTGTAAAATGGGGATTAAGACTGTGAGCCCCATGAAGGACATAGATTGTGTCCAACCTGATTAGCTTGTATTTACCCTAGTGTGCAGACAGTGCTTAACAAGTACCATAATTATTAATATTAGCATTATTCTTAGGTAGCAAGTGGGAGATTATTAAATTCAATGTTGGAGCCTTAACTTCAGTCAGATGATTGAAAGACTTTGAGTTCACAAGCACATATTCCGTGTATTTTAGTGAGCCAGACATGGGGGAAAAGGCCAGTGCCCCAGGCAGCAAGGGCAACAAAGCTCTCCATTTTGTCTCCCTGTTTTGGGCCAGGGCTACCCATGGTTGGGCCTATCTCACCTAAAACCAGGCCAGAAGTGAGCATGTGGCTTCTTTTATACATTGCCCAGTGATTCTAAAAAGCTAAGGGAAATAAGGTTACATTTCAAAAAGCGAACTCCCAGTCACAGCTGTTTTTGAAATTTCTCTGACGAGTGGCAACTAACTAGTTTTGGGATTTGGGGTGGGTTTTTTTTTTTCTCCAAAGCATGTTAGCTAATAGAAGGAAAAAAACTACTACCCACCTAACTGCTGCCTTCAAACATTGTACTGCCAAAATAAACCAAGTTGGTTCTGAAAACGTAACGAATAAGATGACAGGGCTACACAATCTCTTAAAGTGGAACCACACAGCTGGATTTTGTGAGGTTTGGGGATCGTGTCATATGAGTCAGTGATCTTGGAGTGGTTTTGAAAGATGAACATTTAGGAAATATTTCAAAGACATGAAAGGTAGGCATAAAGATCATTTTAGAACCAAATAGGTAACAAACTGGTTTAAGCGGATCATTTAAGGAAAAAAAAAAGGCAACTCAAACAATAAAAAATGTTCATTTCTGTGGGTTGGGTATTTTCATGTTCTGGGTACATTCACTGAGGAGTCCAGGCCAGAAGTGTCTTTGTAACTGCCAAATGTGCTCTGGAAGAGGTTAAAAGAGAAGTATCTTTGTTCAAGGGAGTTCAGTTGTCCCCTGACACATCTGGCTTCTGTTTGGTTTAGAGGTCGATGGTGGAAAGCAAGGAGCAAATCAATATTTGCACTGTGTAAATTTTCAGAGATTGATTAGGAATGGAACTTCAGAATCCTCTGAGGATCATTTGTTCCTAGGACATGTGGGCGTCCTGTGAATTCCAAGAGCCACATAAATGAAAGTACATTGGCCAGTTGATTCTTGGCTATGGGAAATAAGTTTGGATATTTTATGGTATTTATTAAATGCTTACTATGCATAAACCACTGTTCTAAGCACTGGGGTTTTATAGGTTGGACACAGTCCCTGTCCCAGAGGGAATCACAGTGAGGAGGATTTAATTCCTCTTTTACAAATGAGATAACTGAGGCAAGTTAAGTGACTTGCCTCAGGTCACACAGCAAGCAATTGGTAGAACCAGCATTATTGACCCAGGTCCTCTGACTCCCAAACGCGTGTTCCTTCCACGAGGATATGCTGCTTCTCTAGGTCATGTTATTTCACTTTGGGACTGCCCAAAGACAGTAGTTTTCATTTAGATTTTGTGAACTGTTTGTGGACAATTTGGAGCCCAAGGTAGTAAATGTGTCATAGAAGAATATGAAATATTGTGTCTATTTTGGAAAAGATAAATGTAGTTCTGCCTTTCCAGCATTCCTGTTTTCTTCTTAGGAACCTGTACTGATGGTTCCCTTGAGAATCATAAATAGGATAGCAAGATAGAATAGCACGCTTGTTGTGTTTTTTCAGGGAAAAACAGTGGCTATTATGGGCGTGTTCAACGAGGAAATATTACCATTTTAAAAATTACACCTTTATTTGCCCAGACAGAACATGAATAATCTTGAACTTTTCTTGTTTTTCTCAGCAGTAGAGTGCAGCACAACTTGAAATTCCACAGGATGCACTTGAGATACTTGAATCTTGCACAACAAATGATATAATTGATGAAGCAGTGAACTGGTTTGGAGCCCACAAGACAAATGAGATCATCATAGAATTTCAAGATCTCCTAATGGCTTTCTCAGCACAGACTCACTACTCGAATATGCAGCCCGGTCACAGTTAGATCGATAGATAGTCTTTCTGGCCAGTTCTGTATTGCAATTGAATACCAGAGGCTCTCAGTCACCCATCCATGAGTAAAACCTCTCCCTGTAAGATTTCTCTTGTGGGAGTGGAGGCTGAGCTATTTTTTTAAATCCCTATCCTTAGACTCTAAACTCACTGTGGGTAAGGACTGTATCTACCAACTCTGTTATACTGTACTCTCTCAAGCACTTAGTACTGAGCTCTGCCCTCAGTAAGCTCTCCATAAATATGACTGATTGATTTTTGGACCCCTGATCACATCAATCTCCTCCAAGACTCTACGCAGAGCCTGAAGAAACATGTCTTTCTGGATGGAAGCCAAAAGGATCTCAAACTGCCTTTCTGTCTCTGATTGCTTTGGAGCTGGTCTCCCCCAGAACTACCTGGAGCTCCTTTTTTTCCCCTCCTCACTCTCCCCTGACCCCTCATTCCCGCTCCATGCCCATGTTGAAAGGTTGGGCCAGGGGAGGAGCTTGGGCTGCCTCTTCCAGGCTTGGTTTAGACTCTCCTTAGATTATGAGCCCCATATGGCCCAGGGACTGTGTCCCGATCTGATTATCGCGTGTCTACCCCAGCCCTTAGCACAGTGCTTGGCACATCATAAGTGCTGAACAAATACCACAGTTATTTTTATCACTGGCCAGATTTTTCTGGCCTAAACTTGTTGATGATGGTCACAGCTGCTGCTGCTGCTACTACACTCAGGACACACTCACCATTTTCCTCCTTCCATTCTCCCACTGCTCTCCCACTTCGGCAGATGGCTACTCTGCCAGGACTTTACCAGTCTTAAAGAGGGCCGACAGAAGGCCCAAGTCTTCTCTTCCTGGCTCCATTCTCCTCCCTCTCAAGTTTTTCTTGCTCCATTTCCTAACTGGGCCCAGCCTGGCCTCTCCTCAAGAACCTCCAGTGGTTGCCCAGCCACCTCCGCATCAAACAGAAACTCCTTACCTTTGGCTTTAAGCATTCAAACACCTTGCTCCCCTCATCTCGCTATTCTCCTGCTACAACTCAGCCTGCACACTTCGCTCTTCTAATGCTAACCTTCTCACTTTACTTCGATCTCGTCTAACTCACTACCGACCACTCGCCCACATCCTGCCTCTGGCTTGGAATGCCCTCCTCCTCATATCTGACGATTATTCTCACCCCCTCCAAAGCCTTACTGAAGGCACACTTCCTCCAAGAGGCCTTCCCTGACTAAGCCCTCCTTTCCTCTTCTCCCACTCCCTTCACCCTGACTTACTCCCTTTATTCATACCCATCCCAGCCCCACAGCTCTTACATACATATCTGTAATTTATCTATATTAATATAGATATATTAATATATTCATATTAATTATTATATAGATATATTAATATCTTCCTCCCCCTCTAGACTATAAGATCCTTGTGGGTAGGGAATATGTCTGTTATATTTTATACTGTATTCTCCCAAGCACTTAGTGCAGTGTTCTGCACACAGTAAGCGTTCAATACATATGACCAACTGACTGGGCTGCTCCACAGGATCATTCTTCTGTCTCTAGTCATCTTTGATCACCTCAGTGATCACTCTAGCTCCAGGATCATCTACTGCTCCTGTCTTTAGCATTGCTAGTTCAGTCTTCATTGCTGCCACCCTCTAGACTGTAAGCTCATTGGGGGCAGGGGACGTTTCCAGAAATGCAGCGTGCCTAGTAGATAGAGCACGGGCTTGAGAATCAGAAGGTCATGGGATATAATCCTGGTTCCACCACTTGTCTCCTGTGTGACCTTGGGAATTCACTTTACTTCTCTGTGCCTCAGTTCCCTCATCTGTAAAATGGGGATTAAGACTGTGAGCTCCATGTGGGACAGGGACTGTGTCCAACCCAATTATCTTGTATCTACCCCAGCACTTAGAACGTTTCCTGGCACATAGTAAGTACTTCACAAATACCATAATTATTATTATTACAGTGTTGGCACATAGTAAGCACTAAATACCATAAAAAAATCAAACAAAATAACCTAGTCTTTTTTTATTGTACTCTCACAAATGCTTAATATAGTACTCTGCACAAAGTAAGCGCTGAATAACTACCATTGATGATGATGATAATTTTGCTGCTGCTTTCACTGTTTCCGGGCCCACCACCCATTCTTCTGCTGCTCATCTGGAGAAGGCTCTATAAGGCCACTGACACCTGGTAGGAGTGGATGAAGCTAATGGGCTCTCCCGACCTCCCACTCCACATCACAGCAGACAGAAAATCCCAACAAAATGGATGTCTAAACTGAGCCCCCTTTTTCCTCTCCTCTTCCCATCCCCCCAACCCTGCCTCCTTCCCCTCCCCACAGCACCTTTATATATGTTTGTACAGATTTATTACTCTATTTATTTTACTTGTACATATTTACTATTCTATTTATTTTGTTAATGATGTGCATTTAGCTTTAATTCTATTTATTCTGACGACTTGACACCTATCCACAGGGTTTGTTTTGTTGTCTGTCTCCCCCTTCCAGACTGTGAGCCCGTTGTTGGGTAGGGACTGTCTCTATATGTTGCCGACTTGTAGTTCCCAAGCGCTTAGTACAGTGTTCTGCACACAGTAAGCGCTCAATAAATGATTGAATGAATGAATGAATGAATGAAATGTTGGCAGATATTCCAGCAGCAGGAAGATAGTGGCTGTGACATAGACTCAAGTGGCAGCAGTGAATGCAGGATCGGGGCAGCGATGGGAGATAATTTTTTTAAGGTATTTGTTAAGTGCTTACTATGTGCCAGGCACTGGTGTAGATGCCCCCCTTTTCCTCTGCTCCTCTTCCTCTCCTCTACCCCCCTCCCCACAGCACTTGTGTATATATGTATGTATTTATTATTCTATTTATTTTATTAATGATGTGTATATATCTATAATTCTATTTATTTATATTGATGCCTGTCTACTTGTTTTGTTGTCTGTCTCCCCACTTCTAGACTGTGAACCCGTTGTTGGGTAGGGACTGTCTCTCTCTGTTGTCAAATTGTACTTTCCAAGTCCTTACTACAGTGCTGTGCACTCAGTAAGCACTCAATAAATATGATTGAATGAATGATACAGGTTAATCAGGTTAGTACGGTCCAAGTCCCACGATGGGCTCACAGTCTTAATCCCCATTTTACAGATGAAGCAACTGAGGCACAGGGAAGTTAAGTGACTTGTCCAAGGCCATTCAGCAGGCAAGTGGCAGAGCTGGGATTAGAACTCGGGTCCTTCTGATTCCCAGGCCCATGTTCTATCTACTAGGCAAGGCAGGAGGGGGATGTGATCAGATTGGCAGCCTGAGGGAAGAGGGGGTCGTTGCATTAATGGCTTCAACCCCTAAGCTTTTTGGGCAGGGCAGGCAGCTGAAGCAAGTCAGCCCCAACCCCTAGAACCAGATCAAGGCCAGAAATAAACCCAAAATGACAGCTTTGTTCACTAAAGCTCTCTGGTTTGTGGTTCTGGGGGACAAACTGGGGGCACATCTCATCGCAGCCCACCCAGACATATTGTTGGGCACTCTGAGGATCAGGCAGCAATCCATCCTCAGGTCCACGGGACCAGGTTCGTCCTCCGTCCTCTGCTTCCAGCTCAATTGTCCCAGCTCAGCTGGCCTGTCAGGGACTGGATGCAGAACTTTTGCCTCCAGGATAATGGTAGAGGCAGGAGGGTAACCCAAGAAGAGTATTCTCTCCCCTTCCTCCCCTCTTTCCCCTTTGCTCTCTTCCTCTCCCCTTTTTCCTTCTCCTTTTCCCCAATCCCAGTTCTCCTCCCATCTCTCTGCTCCTCTGGCCTCTTTTTACTTTTTTTATAGTAGTTGTTAAGCGCTTACTATGAGCAAGGCACTGTACTAAGTGCTGGGGTAGATATAAATTCATCAGGTTGGACACTGTCCATGTCATTCATTCATTCATTAAATGGTATTTATTGAGCTTACTCTGTGCAGAGCACTCTACTAAGCACTTGGAAAGTACAGTTCAGCAATAAAGAGACAATCCCTGCACACAATGGGCTTACAGTGTTGAAGGGGGAAGACAGACATCAAAACAAGTAAACAGGCAACAATAGCATCAATATAAATAAATACAATTATAGAACAATACACATCAAAACAAGTAAACAGGCATTACACTCCCAGTCTTAATCCCCATTTTACAGATCAGGTAACTGAGGCATAGAGAAGTGAAGTGATTTGCCCAAGGTCACACAGCAGACAAGTGGTAGAGCTGGGCTGGGAACCCAGGTCCTTCTGATTCCCAGGCCCATGCTCTATCTACTAGGCCATGCTAATTTCCTCCCCAACTCTCACACTTGAGTCTCACCTCGACAGACAGACTGACAGACAGTCCATGATGGAGGCACTTCTTCCCCTCTAGACTATGCGCTCATTGCAGGCCGGAAACACATCTACCAACTCTGTTACACTGTACACTCCCAGCACTTAGTACAGTGCTCTGCGCACAGTAAGCACTCAGTAAATAGGATTGATTGATTGAAGTCAGGGGCTCCGAAGGGCTTCTTTTCCCTCTGGAAGGCTCCAGAGTCAAGGCCTGTGCATCTCTTTGGGCTCAGACACTAGGTCAAGACATTTGAATGGAGGAATATCCAAGTGCTTAGGCGATGCCTAAGAACTGAAGTAGCCACTGGGGAGGATGTAGGGATGGAAGATGAGAGATTGATCAGAGAAGGCCTCCTGGAGGAGATGTAAGAAGCAGCAAGGCTTAGTGGAATGAGTGGAATGGAGTCAGAGGACCTGGGTTCTAATCCCAGCCCTGCCCCTTGCCTGCTGGGTGACTTTGGACAAGTTTTGTCTTTTGTTGTTTTTTTATGGGATTTGCTAAGCACTTACTGTATGCTAGGCATTACTAGGCACTGGGGTAGGTACAAGATAATCAAGTTGGATACAGTCTGTGTCCTACATGGGGCTCACAATCTTAATCCCCATTCTACAGATTAGGTAAGTGAGGCACAGAAAAGTTAAGTGACTTGCTCAAGGTCACACAGCAGACAAGTGGTGGAGCTGGATTTGGAACCCAGGTCCTTCTGACCCCTAGGCCCATTCTCTATCCACTAGACCATGCTGCCTCTAAGTTGGCCTCGCTGAAGTCACTAACTTCTCTGTGTCTCAGTTTCCTCATTGGGAAAATGGGGATTCAATACCAGTTCTCCCTCCAATTAGACGGTAAGCTCCATGTGGGACAGGGCTGCGTCTGACCTGCTTATCTTATATCTACCCCAGTACTTACTACAATGCTTGGCACATAGTAAGCACTTAAAAAATACTACTATTATGATGTGGTTTTAGTAGGGCTTTGAAGATGGGGAGAGTAGTGGACTGTCAGATGTGAAGGAAAAGGGAGTTTCAAACAGAGGGACAGCATGAAAAAGAAGTTGACCATGGGGGACTGAGCCAGGCCTTCCCAGACTGAGCCCCCTCTTTCCTCTCCCCCATTCCCCCTCCCCATCCCCCCTGCCTTACCTCCTTCCCCTCCCCACAGCACCTGCATATATGTATATAGGTTTGTAAATATTTATTACTCTATTTATTTTACCTGTACATATTTATTCCATTTATTTTATTTGGTTTATATGTTAAGTTTTGTTGTCTGTTTCTCCCCCTTCTAGACTGTGAGCCTGCTGTTGGGTAGGGAGCATCTGTATATGTTGCCAACTTGGCCTTCCCAAGCGCTTAGTACAGTGCTCTGCACACAGTAAGTACTCAATAAATACGATTGAATGCATGAATGAATGAATGAATAAGGGACAGTGAGGAGGTTGGCTTGGGAGAAATGTAGCCTGTGAGGTGGGCTGCGGTGAGAGAAAAATGAGGCTAAGAAGAAGGGAAAAGAGGGGACCATCAAGCCGATGGTCAGGCGTTTCTGCTTATTGTGGGGAGGAATGAGCAACCATGGAAGGTTTTGGACAAGTGGGAAAATGTGACTCGATGATTCACAAGTCTAGTTTGGGGTGACGGGGCAGAATTTCTGTCCAACGGAGAAAGGTCACTGACCAGAACCCACCCCCACTCCATTCATTCATTCAATTGTCTTTATTGAGTGCTTACTGTGTGCAGAGCACCGTACTTATCACTTGGGAAAGTACAATACAATAATAAACAGTGATATTCCCTGCCCGCAATGAGCTCACAGTCTGGTGGAGGGGGAGACAGACATCAATATGAATAAATAAAATGACAAATATGAACATAAGTGCTTTGGGGCTGGGACAGAGGGAGAAAGTCAGGGTGATGCAGAAGGGAGTGGGAGATGAGGAAAAAT